>NC_141333.1:1675272-2122772 GCF_037954235.1 Aulostomus chinensis | reverse complement strand
CCCCGTGCTGCAGCCGGGGGCTCCACCCACAACCTTCTTGCTGGGGGGCCACACTGAGGACCACTGCTCCAGCAGGCCGCCCGTAATGAGACGTATGGAAAATTTTAAAAAGGAGATAATAAAGTCAATGAACAAACCTGCGGTTCATAATAGGACTGCATAACAGCTTCTTGGTGCAGACGTGGTAGTAATGGTCAGAACGCCAGCGAGGGTCAGCAAACACTCAGGGTGAAGACTGGAAGGTGAGGAACAGACGAGAAACAGACATGCCGCCGGTGCCTGAGCGTATAACCCTGCACACTCACCCCGACTGGACGTTAGACTGTAAATGTCACACCATGTCATCTGTGTCAGAAGGGCAGACATGAGGTGGATGTCGAGGTGCAGAGGCTCATCCTTCGCTCAGATGGATGCTTTAATTGTCTTGATTAGTCTCAGCAGCGGTGCATTTATACGTGTTATCAAAGCAGCTCAGCATGTCATGAAGCTCTGTTTGTCACTCTTCCCTCTGCTTGGCTTTGATTGCTGCTATGAATAGCTGCACTGGCTGAGGACGGGCATGGAGTCCAACGCCGCAACTCATACCAGGATGTCTGCTTCACGGACGACAGATCCGCGTGGATGCAGCGGTGCTGATGCTCGTGAAAGGAGATGAAAACGGCTGAGAGAGAGAGAGACAGAGAGAGAAAGAGTGATGAAATTGTTATTCTAAATGAGGTAAGAGAAGAAAATGTGGACCTAGATGGTTGCCATAGTGATTAGTGAGCTGGAGGTGCTGCTGGGGACAGCATGTTCAAGCATGTGTGGAGGAGTGTAAGTGTGTGTGTGTGGCTCAGATGTAGCAGAAACGTTCCCATTCCCACCGGTCCTACGATCTCACCTCCGTGCCGGGCTCTGTCCGTCCTCCTGCTGCCTGACCCAGCTCCAGTCCTCCATTCTGGGCTGCTGACCGTAAACTTTCCACCATTTTATCACCGCAAACACTCATCAGCTGCACCATGACCATGGATGACCAACGCATCAACCCCTATAAAACTAACTTCTTTCTGATAACACACTCTGATAAGGTTTGCTATCCACAGTGGAGCAGTGGTCGTCACCGTGGCCCCCCAGCAAGAAGGTTGTGGGTGGAGCCCCGGCTGCAGCACGGGGTCTTTCTGGGTGAGTCTCCATGTTCTCCCTGTTCCTGCTGGGTTCTCTCTGGTACTCCAGCTTCCTCCACAGTCCAAAGACATCAAGAGGGACCAGGTTAATCCAGACTCTAAATTGACCGTAGGCGTGGCTGGGAGAGCCAATGGTTGTCTGTCTCTATGTGTTGGCCCTGCCATGGACTGGTGACCTGTCCAGGGGGAAGGCTGCTGGGATAGGCTCCACCCCCACCACCCTCAACAGGAGAAGAGGGGCAACAGGGAGGGGTGGATGATGGAGGGATGATGGATGATGGATGAGTTTGCTATCTGTCAGTCCCTGGTTTCTCCGTTTCCCCTTGAATGCATCATCCCTCACCAACTCCCAGCCAATCAGCCACTCTTCCCCTGATCAGCCTCTGCCGCTCACACCTGTTCACCACACAGGTGATAAAGCTGCCCCTCTCCTCATTGCCAGATTGTTCCTCTGCTCTGTGTGGCTCTTCAGCACTCTTCTCCTGTTTGCTTTCCCCGGTGCCGACCCGTCTCTGCCCCTTCGGTAACGTTGACGCTGACTCTCCTTTGCTGTTGTTTTTTCCCTTTCCTTTGTTTTCTGCCCCTTCCCCTCTCAGCTGCTCCTGCATCAGCCAAGCTTTCTAAGTTGCTCATAAAGGTGATTTTTTTTTTTTTGCACTTTCCTTAACCAGCATCCCGTGTGTTGCGTTTGAGTCCATATTTCTCCTCATTTCAAATACAAGTTCCCAGCAGCCTGAGCGATCAGTGAGCAGCACCGTCAAACTCCTGTAGGGATAATTTAGCAATTTTGTTTAATGAAAATAGTCATAAAAAAGCACAGCGTTTCATAATGAAGCTGCGAGGCTGACTTGTCCAGTCCAGGATTAATACCTGGTGTTGATTGGCTGTCGCTGTGTCATGTGACCTGGGCGCTAGTGAAAAACAATGAGCAATTAATTTTGCATCTGTGAAACTGCGGATGATGAGCTGCTCCGCTATGGTCATTTGCTTGCTCTCCAGGTGAACGGCATACCTGAGACTTTAATGGCCTGGTGAACCTGTTGAGCTGAGTGAGGTTTTTTTTATCCTCACATTTAAATCTCACTTTTCTTTGTTTCTCTCCCCATCAAACTCTTCTTCACAAGTGAGACACAAAGTTACAGTTGCTGCTCAACGTGCGGGACGTTTCCCTCTTCATGTGCATGCCGTGTTGGAGCTTCTCTTCTGCTAAACTCATGTGCTTCCTTTAGCCTCTGTCTGGCAGCTTTGTTTGTCCGTTTATAGCAACATGCTCCTTATTTCCGGGCCTCTGCATCTCATGTGGACCGGCTGAACAATAAAATTTTGCATGACAGGAAAGGACTCACCGCTCGGGCCATATTCTGATAAATGGGGGCATTGAGCGGGGCTCAGAGTGAAGACCCTACGTTTGTTAACCGCCTCTGAACCAGAAGGAAAAGGCAAAAATATTCTGGCGAGGGACACGTAGCCTCTGCTGGGAGGACCGAGTCAGTCGCTGCTCAGGAGCACCGGCCTGATTCACACATTCTAGACTTCAATCCACATTGAATTTACAGATAACTCTTTTTTCGTTTTTTATTCTAAGTTTTTACGTGAAGTTGCCTCCAGTATTAACTTCCATTGCTGTTATTTAGTCCCATCATGCTCCATGTTTTATTTACACTGTCTGTGTACCGTGGCTGCTACTCGTGAGGTACTTTCGCTCTAATTTGTTCCTACAGATCAGGAGTGTTTTTTTCAACCCTCAACCTCGTCTTACAGGCAGGAAGCTCCCCCTGAGAGACTGGCAGAGGAGGGTCCATGTCAAGAGCAAAGAAGCAGCCACCACCTTTGCTTCCTGTCTGAAAGGCCAAACTGAGGATAAACAAAAAAAAAAGAAATTTTGCTTGAGAACATTTTCATGAATGAAAATAGGAAAGAAATGTTTGTATTTGATACCACAAAAAGCCAACGGGCTGAGACGTTGGGTCTTAGTGACGCTCGGTTCGTGTTTTTGTGACGTCCACGTTCACTCAGTGACATCAGATGAGTGGTGGGTTTACGTCCTCATCTGCATGTTTTCCAGGGGGGAAGATGTTTGAAAATAAACCCGCTTATCAGTTCGATTATATCTAATGTAGCGTGTTGGGTAGCGAATCCCCACTGTGTCTCTCCTGATGACATCATCACGCTGCAGTGCAGAAGAGACATTTCAGTTCAGCATTGAGGATTATTCAGCGTGTTTGGAATTGAACTGTCTTGATATTGATGCTGTGGAAGCTCAGGAGCAGTGTGTGATCCATAAACATCCGCTGCCGCCGCCGCCGCCTCCTCCAGCATGTCATACCGTCTCTGTTTGTCTCCGTCCTTCTCTTACTCCCCCTCTGCTCTCTCTCATCCCCTCCCTCCCTAGTGAGCAGCATGGTTTGCAGGCGTGCGTGTGATCTGAATTTCAACATCAGCGTCTGTCTACCCACCAGACTCCTGAGATGTTGCTGCCCAGATTTCTTGTTTTCCCTCCCTCAGACTCCCACCCTGTTGCTTTCCTCCTCCTCGCCTCCAAAGCTGGCGTAGTGATCACATCATGAGGCAAAATTACCTTCAGTTCATCACCTCGATGAGTCAAGCGAGCTACGCTCATCAAATAAAAAGCTGGTTTGACCAAAATCGTATAAACATTGAATCACGCCGCGCAGATATTTGTGACACCATCATAGAGATGATCAGTGATGTTTCACCACTGCTGTTATGGGAACTAAAGCGCTGTGGGATTCTGGGCTCATCTGAAGGCACTGCTCTTCTCTGACCTGGCTTTGGTTTCCTGGTCCCCTTCCTCCTCCGTCTTGTTCACGAGTGAGGGTAGGATGGAGCGGGAGATTGACAGGCGGATTGGGGCGGCGTCCGCAGTGATGCGGGTGCTAAACCAGTCTGTTGTGGTGAAGAGGGAGCTTAGCCAAAAGGCGAGGCTCTCAATTTACCTGTCAGTCTACGTTCCAACCCTCACCTGTGGTCATGAGCTCTGGGTCATGACTGAAAGAACAAGATCCTGAATACAAGCGGCCGAAATGAGTTTCCTCCTCAGAGAGGCTGGGCTCTCCCTTAGAGACAGGGTGAGAAGCTCAGTCCTTCAGGAGGGACTCAGAGTAGAGCTGCTGCTCCTCCATGTAGAGGAGTCAGTGGAGGTGGTTCAGGCATCTGGTGAGGACGCCTCCCTCAGGAGGTGTTCCAGGCATGTCCAACCGGGAGGAGGCCCCGAGGCCGACCCAGGACACGCTGGAGGGATTATATCTCTCAGCTGGCCTGCGAAGGCCTCGGCATCCCCCCAGAAGAACTGGGGGACGTCTCCTTCAGTCCACCAAGCGCACACGGGAAACATCGTGCTCAGACACCGTCGCTGATTGCTTTTGTTTTGTGTTTTGCTGATTCCTCTCCAGCTGACCAGGACCCAGCGCTAAACCTGGAAAGAGGTTTAAGCTTATTTCAGCTCTCACGGTGCTGACAGTTTACTACAAATAATCGTTTCATGTTTGAAAAGAATGCACTTTTGTCACATTAGAAGTCATCACGATTTCTTTCCTTTGTCGCACTGACAGCTGGATTATTTTCTTGAACCTTCATGAGCTGCTGCATTTGCTCGATTGTCCAAAGTCCTTCGATTGTCTGTCACTGCTGGTATTTTGATGCTTCACACCAAAGGGTTACAGTATGCTAACACTTTCCACCCACTACTATTCATTGTGCTAAGCTAACTCAGCCGCTGAGGGGGTTGGTGTGTTCCTGTAAAACAGTGGAGCACACACTTCCTGCTCTCTCTCACTCACACACCACTTTGAACAGCACTCTGGGAAGGTGTTACTCTGAGTAAAATCATGTCTTTCATTTCACGGCCCAGCGAGGATGTGTCACAACGCTCCATGATCTCATTCCAGATGATGATGATGATGATGTGTCTGTCCAGCCTCGGGGAGCCAAGTGCAGCTGCTGCTGCTGCGCGTGTCTGAGGGTTCGGTGAAGCTGCAGCGGTGACCAGCAGCATCAGGAACCGCAGCTTCTCTCAGATGCGTCTCAATGGAGACAGGCGAGGACGTGCCCCCCCTCGGTGCTTCATACCTGATGTCTTCAGTCCTGCATGTACGTGTCCTGCTTCACTGTCCAACACACAGCTAAGAATATTAGCAGACACACCTAAAGCGGAGGCTTGTAGCAGGAATATCAACACCAGCTCCGTCTCTGGGTGTTGGACTCTCCTGTCTGGATGATAATCGGGTCACGTGGTCGGCCTCTGCAGGCTAAAGGAGCCATCTTTTTTCGATTTCCATGTGTCTTTTCACACCAGTTAGGATCAATTCTCCCATCGGAGCCTCTTGCAGTTTCCTCCTGTTTACTTGGGAGGATTTGCTTTCCTCTCTGGTCTGGTGATGTGTTGTTAAATGTCTGTCACCTCACCAATCTCGTTCCCACCTTATTCTGTTAAAGTTAAATGATTTGTCAGCGCAGCATCTACTTAATTTAATTTCCATGTGTTCCTGTCGTCTCAGCTTTCTTTCACTCGCCTCTCTCCTCAACAAAGTCACGAGTTTCATGCCTGCGCGCCATGCTCCCAGCCGCGGGGCTTTGATGTTCGTCTGACAGTGTGGCAATTTGATTAGTCAAACAGTCTAACAGAAAATTACACCAGCCGAGAGGAGATAACGCAGGTCCTCAGAGGAATCCCACCAACACAAACTGCGTTAAACCACCTGACTGGAGGATCCGCTGGTCTCTGCTCATATAACAACCACAATTAATCGGAGTCGTCCAATTATCATCATTATTAGTCTGTGCTACGTGTCCCTCTCTCTCTCTCACACAATATAATCACTGCAAGTATCTCTGTCAGGGGTATTAGAGATGTTTTGGGGGCTTCCTACTCACTGCAATTATAATGATGATATTATTACGTACTGCAGCCACGGTGCGTGGAGGAGAAATCAACCATTCTAGGATGTGAGAGGAGACGCACCGTCATCCTCACCAGGCTTGTTAACATGCATCCTCTGACATTTCACCCCCCCGCCAGTTGAATAATCAGAGGGTGCAGCAAGGAGGCCGCGCTGGTGTCGTCGTTCACATGAAGCGGCTGCGGTGACAGCAGGAGGAAAGATTGTGGGTTTACAGCGAGGGTTCATCCTCCCCCCGTGTCTCAGCTCCACCCGGGTCAACCTTTCACCGGCGATGGGGAAATCAATGTCACTTCACTCTCCCTGATTCCACAGTATCCACACAAACAGTGTGTTGATTCAATTTATCGTCACGTTGTTCGGTAAAACCCGGTGTGCTCCTCCACCAGCTCCCAGACCAATGATTGACAAAGACTGGAAGTGGAAATGCATCAGAAAACCTGTATGGAGTCCATTATCCCAACCAGATTAGAGCCAAGACCGTCAATAAATGACAGCAGAGGGAGCGGCCGCCCTGCTGCCAGAGAGACCGGTCCCACTCAGCCTTCTGATGATTCTCTTGATTCAGTTTTCAACTTGTTTGTTAAGGTTTAGGTGACTAAGCTGGGCTTTGATAACATGACACAAGGTTTGCCTCACTCTGGAGCTGCTAGCTGTCAAGCGGTCACACTTAAAAATACACCACAACCCAATGCTCTCCTGCTGGTGCTCAAACACATCCCTGATCCCTGAGCGTGGCCTCCTCTGTGTGCCAGGTTGGCAATTTGCGTTTATCAGCGAGGAGCGTGAGCTGGGGCCGAACCAGTCAGGTTCGGGATGCAGGCTTGAGAACTGAACCACCTGAGCAGGCAGAGCGCACGGACAGGAGCGGTGCGTAGCAGCGCTGACCTGGTGCGGCAGCATTGCTGCAGCCTGCGGTGGAGCTGAGGGCTCCATTAATCTCAGGGTGGACATGGCGAGGACAGCTGCGCCTGTATTGATGAGAGGGAAAAGGGGGACATCAATTGAACGGTACTAGACTGAGCAGCTCATTAATCTCTCAGAGGGCCAAGGGCATGGCTCACTTCAGCCTTCAGTCATTTGCTATCGGTCCCCATGGCAACCATGCCGGGAATAAACAGCGATTCCCTCAAGCGCAGTACAAACACCCTGCTGCTGAACCAGTACATGTAGACACTCACTGAACTGGAAGGCAGCGCAGTGCCAGCGAGCCATTGGTATGCAGCGCGTGCTCACTTTCGCACATTACAGTTGGAAATGAGACCCAGCCCTCACCCATCATCACTGTAATTGGTGAAATTGCAGCTTCATGTACCCCCCCCCCCCCACCTGCTGCCAATTTAGAAATGAGGATATCCCTCAGAGGAAACACACACACACACACACACACAAATGTTGTACGGGAGGAAAGATGACAGCTGAGTTTTCTCCCGGGACGAGGTGATCAGCTCTGGTTTGATTTCCTTGCTACGCTGACAGCCTCCCTCACTGGCGGTGAGTGCTCGCCCCTCTGGAGGGGGCGAAAGGGCAGGTTTTGGGTCTGAATCACCCTCCTGATGATCCCCGGTTCCCCCCCTTGAGGCTGGTCAGAACCTACTATCTGCTCCAGTGACGTCGAGCTGTTGTATGAATGTTTTGTTCTGATAATCTTTCATCTTACTATCAATAATTCTTTTCAGTTGCAGTGCAACAGCAATAAAACCGTTGCACTGCAAAGACCAATCAGGCACCCGGATGCAGATAAGAGGTCGTTCTGATCTCAGAGGTCTGAATCCCAACGGCAGCAGGAATCTCAGAGCCATGAGCGAATGAAACTTTCAGTTTTCTCTCCAGATGCGACGAATCCGTCACTCAGCTGCTCATCGGCAATGCAACACTGACAACTGCTGAAATATTTCAACACATAAATCCACCTGCCAGTTGTTATAGATTTTCTACCTCGAGTGAACTGAAATAAATGGAAACCGTTGGCAGCCTGAAAGGTAGCAAATCATTTAATGTGCTAAATCACACAATAGTTTAGTACTTCTACCACACACACACGCAGACAGACTCTCTCGCTCCCTCACACACACACACACACACACACACACATTCTCACACTCCTCTACACTTCTCCTCCCACTTGTAGGGCCTCTTCTCACCCATTGTTGAATAGAAGAAGCATCTGTAGTGTTCTCACCCCTCCTCTGCCCAGGATTGATTTCATGAAGCATTGGGAGAGCAGAGCAGGATAATGGGATCACTGCATGCATTTTTCATGGACAGGATGAAAGCGCCAGAGAAACGGCTTTGAATCTACATTTCAAATAAACTGCAGCCCACGTCCCTGTCGGAGAACCTCTGCCTCGGAAAATGAACTCATCCTCCAGTTTCAAGACAATGAGTTTGACAAAGACACCGGATAGTCCCATCCTCCCATCCTCCCATCCTCCCATCATCCATCCATCCATCCATCATCCATCCATCCATCCTCCCATCCTCTCATCCATCCTCCCATCCATCCATCCATCCTCCCATCCTCTCATCCATCCTCCCATCCATCCATCCATCCTCCCATCCTCCCATCCATCATCCATCCTCTCATCCATCCATCCATCCATCCATCCTCCCATCCTCTCATCCATCCTCTCATCCATCATCCATCCTCTCATCCATCCATCCATCCATCCATCCTCCCATCCTCTCATCCATCCTCTCATCCATCCATCCATCATCCATCCTCCCATCCATCATCCATCTTCCCATCCATCCATCTATCCTTCCTTCCATCCTTCCATTCAGAAATCCACTGCTGTAGAAATAATGACAGCATAAAAGAGGGAAATAAAAAAGTGTGAAGGAGAGCAGGAGGTGGAGGCAGCAGTGGACGGATGCAAGGCTGCGGTTGGAAGCTCCTCAGCTGCTCTGATGGGATGGCCGCCGGTGACACGCCGTCCCCTCGAAGACGCGCTGTGCATGCAGCAGGAGTGAATTCATAAGTGAGGTATTGTAGACCGCTGCTGAGTACCAGACCTGGCACTGAGGACCGCGTTTATGCAGTGGTGTCCGACTGAGCCCTTCGGAGGGCAGAGGTTCAGCAGTGATGGCATGAAGATGTGTTTTCTGTGACTTTTCTCTGAAACCAGACGACATCTTGTGCTCAGCAGTTCGTCTCCACATTCTGGATTTTTCTGAGGGAAGTGACGGGATTTATTTCTATGCTTTTTTAATGAGGTCATCTGTTGTGCAAACGACAGTTTAGACACCAACGATCACCCTGAGCAGAACGTTTCCACGTGTCGTGAAACTTGACCGCAGAGAAATTTGACATCCCCCCCCCCCAATCGCTGCAGGGATCCGACCTTCTTTAATCACTAAAGCGGATGAAACCAACCTGAAGAGTGCCATCTGCAGCGTCCCGAGAGCTGCGAGCGGCAGAGTGACAGTGGCAGAGGAGACAGCACAATAACAGTGATTACATTTTGATAAAGGCAGTAATTTGATGGCGGGAAGCAGAAACTGGTGAGGAGCGCAGCCCCAAGTGCGTCGCCGTGCAGATGGCCTGACGTAACGGCACATGTCAGCACAGCGGCGCGCGCTCCGCAGGCTCTTTGACGCCCTGCTCTTCTCTGACGAGGGGGTAAATGCCTCTGAGTCACTGGTGCACTGAAGCAGATGAAGCAGCGCAATCCTCTCACAATTCCTGTAAATTGCTAAAACCAGCCTGGAAGGTCTGTCCCAGGCATTCCCAAAATGCAACAATCTGTTTATCAGCTCCGCTTCCGGAGCGCCGTTTTGGAGGAATCGTGAGCCTCCATGTCAGTGAGTGACAGCGGGTGTGACGCATCAGCGCTGACGGCCTTCAGCA
This sequence comes from Aulostomus chinensis, assembly GCF_037954235.1. Classification (NCBI taxonomy): domain Eukaryota; kingdom Metazoa; phylum Chordata; class Actinopteri; order Syngnathiformes; family Aulostomidae; genus Aulostomus; species Aulostomus chinensis. The sequence goes on along the minus strand of NC_141333.1, from coordinate 2,112,840 downwards.
CTGAACTGTGGGTTCAGCAGGAGCAGCTACATCACCAAAGGGAGGGTTTCTTCAACAAGGGGTCGAGCTAGGCTAAGCTAAACTTACATGGCTGGCTCTTTCTGGAGGGAGACAGGGGAGTGATGCGGCAAGGAAAACCCCCTCTTTGTGGGACCAAGACCTGCTGGTGGAGCTGAAAAGGCACTTCTTGAATGAAGCGTCACTCACCAGCACGTCCAGCTTCTCTTCAACATCATTTTCAGTCCCACAGTATCAGGAAGTCCCGTTGTGCTGAACTGGTGTTTGATGGATAAAGCAAATGAATCAAACATGATCAGTTTTCTACGACGGCGCTGTCAATCAAATCTGAGCTGCTTGGACTCGCGCACCTGATGAAGCAGAGCTCCTGAATAGAAAACTATTTCTTCCGCCTTACCAGTCATTTTAATTTCCTTACAAATTTGATTTTGATTTTTTTGTTTTTTTTTTTACTTTTGAAATGTAAAACTCTCGTTATTTTCGGATCAAACGCTCGACAGGAAAGGACCTGAAAAAGCTGTCTCAGATTTATTTGCATTCATATTTCACAGGAATGGCTTGTATTATTTTGCTGGATATTAGAATGACTTCTCAAAAGTCGCAAAGGAGAATGTATCACTGAAACGGAATTGGTTTTAAAGAGACTGATGGCCGAGCTCTCGGCTTCCTCGAGGTTTGTCACCGCAGCTCGATGGGCTGGAATAATCTCCGCAACTCCTCATTTGCTTTGGTTATTTCTTCTGGCTTATTTCCGCACAGTCTGCCGCCATATATCCTGATTGAGAGGCAGTTGACGCGTTTCTCATTGCAATGCGACGCCGCTTATTGACAGAAGGTAATAAAAAAAAACCATTTTAATAGCTTTGGGTTTATGACACTCGTAAAAAAAATATGTTTATACCTCCCTTCCTCTGAGAATTAGCAAAATTACTCTCTCGTGGGAAGATAGAGCTGGCAAACTTACACACACACACACACACACACACACACACACACACACACACACTGAACGGTGACGTGGACTCGGAGAAATGCGGCGGCTGGTCATTTCTCACCCGGCCGTCAGCATTAATGGAGAAGCGGGATGTTTTATTTATAACGAGGGCTTTACTCCTGGTTCTGTTTGGACTGCTAATGTTTAACACAGCTCCTCCTGTCTCCTGCCTGTCACTCTTCCTCCTCCTTTCTCTCCCTTTGCTATTCTTTCCTCCAGGGGACGATTGTTGGATTGTTGATGCCAATACTGATGTTTGTGGGAGTAAAAATGTTTAAATATTGATATATGGGGCCAATATCCTGAATTAAAGCAGGCTGGCCATTAGCATCATGTTCTCAAAGGTATCTTGGGCTCAGGTCAAGTCCTTTCTGAATTTGTCAACTGGATATCCCAAAAATGGAAGGATAGATCTGGACTACGTTGATTACATTTGTTCAAAAACATTACAAGAAACCAAGAGATTCACTTGGTCTCCCTTTGGTCTCCCTCTGGTTCCTCTGGTCTCCCTCTGGTTCCTCTGGTCTCCTTCTGGTCACCCTCTGGTCTCGCTCTTGTCTCCCTCTGGTCTCCCTCTGGTCTCCCTCAGGTTCCTCTGGTTCCTTTGGTCTCCCTTTGGTCTCCCTCTGGTCTCTCTCAGGTTCCTCTGGTCTCCCTCAGGTTCCTCTGGTCTCCCTCTGGTCTCCCTCTGGTTCCTCTGGTCTCCCTCTGGTCTCCCTTTGGTCTCCCTCTGGTTCCTCTGGTCTCTCTCTGGTCTCCCTCAGGTTCCTCTGGTCTCTCTTTGGTCTCCTGGTCTCCCCTGCAGCCGTGTCCCTCCAGGCACTCGGACCCAGAAACAAGCCAGGGACATAAAGTGAGGAGCTGTGGATCAGGAACAGGAGGGTCTGTCTTTCACCTCCTTAATTGAAGAGTGGTCCATGCGTGTCTGTAGCACCGCTAGGAAGCTCTGACGAGTCCCATCATGCACGGCCGCTCGCTGGAGTCTCCATGGCGATGGCAGAGTGAGGAGGAAGAGCGGGAGGATTGTGAGGACCCATGTGGAGATCTCCATTGATCTGGATGAGACTGTAACTGGAGAGGATGATTCACTCACTCAACAAAGACAACAGAGGGGCATGTGGCTACGAGGGCAGTTCAAAGGCTCCTCTGTGGAGAGAGCCCCGGATTGTTAAATTCACACTCTGAATTTGCCAGCAAGAACCCAACCAAGATGCGGCACCATCACCGGCCTGAGGGGATCAATGGCGCTGCTGCCCTCTCGTTAGCTTCTTCCTGTAGGGCGCCGCTTTCATTGCTCGAGTCCTCTGATATCATATCAGTCACAGCTGAGGCTTTGTTGCTGCAGAACACACACTTGAACGGTATTTGATGTCGTTTTGGCAGAGAGTTTGCTGGTAAGCAGCAAGAACAGTCGTTTGCGATGCAGTAAATGAAGGAAGAATTCCAAGAATGGAAGTGTTTCTCTCTACCAGAGGGGGACGCCGGGGCTTCAGTGACAGTGACAATAATGAACTCTATTTTTAAAGCACATTTCATGTCCTACAATGCGTAAAAGTTCCGTTTCTGGAACACAGAGTGACTCCGGTGGAAGTGACACGTCTGCGCGTCAGACTTTACTTGAGCCAAGGAGTCGGACCTCTCACATTAATTTATATGCAATAATTAACAGTACGATTAGCGCGCAGCTACAGTAAAGCTCCCCTCACACCCCAATCATCCGGTCCAGACCTTCAGACATATCAGTCCAATATTAACATGCTCCTTAAAATCTACTCAGGTCCACAGTCTGGACCAACTACCAGCCTACGGGGGTCCTGGACAGCATCAGAACCCAGAACTGTTTCCAGAACCTCAAGTAGAACAACGCAGGAACATTTGTGTCAGCCTTCCTGAAGTTAGCATCTCCTGGGACTTTTACACAGGGTTTCAGATAATTCCAGAACACCTTTTTGTCTCATCTGTCTTTTATGATTTTTTTCCATCCATCATCCATCATCCCTCCATCTTCCCCCTCTCTTCCTGTTGAGGGTGGTGGGGGTGGAGCCTATCCCAGCAGCCTTCCCCCTGGACGGGTCACCAGTCCATGGCAGGGCCAACACATAGAGACAGACAACCATTGGCTCTCCCAGCCACGCCTGCGGTCAATTTAGAGTCTGGATTAACCTGGTCCCTCTTGATGTCTTTGGACTGTGGAGGAAGCTGGAGTACCAGAGAGAACCCAGCAGGAACAGGGAGAACATGGAGACTCACCCAGAAAGACCCCGTGCTGCAGCCGGGGCTCCACCCACAACCTTCTTGCTGGGGGGCCACGGTGAGGACCACTGCTCCACCCTGCTGCTCTTTTGTGATTCTTGAGAAGTAGTCTTTGTTTTTGTTTTTTTTGGCGTGATGAAATCTAAGAAGCTCTCTCGTCTGGTTCAGCCTCCAGTGCTGCCTCACCGCCGTCTTTAAGACGCATGAAAAGCCTCGAAATTCCTGCGAGCGCTGTTTACTGACGTATTTTATGCAGTAGGACAAAATGTCACAATATCCTGGTGTTGGTGGAACCGCTGACGATGCAATGGGACACTCAGCAGTGCTGCTCACTGATTCCTGGGTTTTAGGGCTCATTCCTGCCTCACCGCCACAGACAGCAAAGCCTAACCTCCAGACAGAGGAGAGACGAGGGTTTGTGGGGGGACACGATCATCACTCGGCTCTACAGTCTGTAATTGTTATAATCTCGTCCGTCCAGTTTTTCTTTTTACAGTTTGATTAAAAACAGCAGGACGACCTGGAGGAGGGAACATCTGTAGATAATAGGAGAGAAGAGCGAGCTGGACGGAGAGAATTGATCTGGTCTCCTCGTCTTTAATGCTTCACTTTCTCTCTCAGGGTGAAGGGTTCTAAATGTTCCATCCCAGATGTTCATAAATCATGCGACGTTATGAGAGCCCCCCCCCCCGCCAGCTCCACAGCCTTGCTTTCAGGTAGAAACTCTGTTGCCATGGTGATTTCAATCGTTGTTATTGCTCCAGCAGTGTGAGGCAGGGCCTGCTGGTGAAGGGAGGGATGCTACATTCCCCTCTTCACCAGCAGACAACCGGGTCAGCGTTCACCCCCACCCCACCCTCCACCCCCCCGACTGACGGAGGTGTTTATAAGTCCCTTATGATGTCCCACAGCTGCTGCTTAGGCCTGCAGGTCCTGCCTTTGCTCAGGGAATTCTGGGTATTTTATCTGTGACCTAGCGACCTCCAGCTCGTTGCTGGAAGATGGATTTGCAATTTTGTGTCTTTGTCTTTGTCATCACTGGTTCTTTCTCCTTCCTGCAGGTCATTTTGTGTGGTTTCAGTCTTTACGTGAACCTGTTACTCAGAGACGTGGTATTTTTCAGAGCTCGTCCTGACGACTGCGAAGGAACGTGAAAGGTTGATGGAACAGAAATATGAAAGAACGCCCATTTTTTGCGAAGAAACCCTCGAACACGGTGACTCTTTATTTGCTTCCCGCCATGGTTGCAGATATTATAAATAGATGAGTAAATCCAACATGGAGGATGGATGCGGAGGCGTGGAGCTCCACCTGCTGACTCCATCAAGCCACAGCTGAGGAGTGAGCAGAGAGGCTGCTTAAATGATTCTTTATCATTTTCCAGATGATGGGAGTGATATGATGGCCCCGCAATCAACGTGAGTTTTTCCTCAGCTTGCAGTCAGGGAGAGCATTGAGACTGATTAATTGATTAATTAATTGATTGATTGATTGATAATTAATTCTGATTCAAGGCTCAGTGGTCTGTAGTTCCACTGCTGCTGTTGCTCTTATGATGGATGAAGGTGTCTGTGTGGACGCGCTTTATTGTTTGTGCTGGTTGGAAACACAAGAGAAATTCACTCAGATGATCTGAACGCATTTTGGTTTTCACAAGTCTTTCTTTTCCTTCAGGCAGCAGAAATACACACACACACACACACACACACACACACACACATACATAACCCCCATCCTCCCAGCCCAACATCCCCAATTACCCCGTTTCCAGCAGCAGCACTCCACATCCCCCTGCATTGAAATGGGCCAGTTGCTATGGCAACCCCATACAGCAGCATATCATTCCCCTTTCAGAATTCAAAAGAGGACCAATTAGTGATGATGTCACAGCATCAAGCGAACCCCTCAAATCCAGATCACGACTCCTCCAGAGCTACCTGAGTGTGTGTGCACGTGTGCGTATGTGTGTGTGGGTGCGTGTGTGTGCGTACGTGTGGGTGTGCACGTGTGTGCGTGTGTGTGTGTGTGTGAGGGAGCTATTTTTGAGACATATAGTGATTTGAGGAAGAGGGAAATGAAAGAGCGAGGCTTCGTTCTTCTCTCTGCTGCTCGGGAGGGAGATGAAGGCAGACTTGAGGTGCCTGAGTCACCGCCACTCTGAGTGGGAGTGTTGGATGGCAGCAGGCTAGGGAGCAGAAGCAGCGTGAAACCCTTCCACTTCCACGAGGAGAACCAGAAATCAGACACCAGAGAGGATGCACGAGCAGAGAGTGAGACAGGCAGAAACGTCCTCAAATCCTTTGAGGCTTTTTTTTGTTCCAAGAGTCAGAAAGTCACATCAAACAAGTCCCACTTCTCCAGCCTATCTGCCCCTCCCTCCCTCCTTCTTCCTGGAGAGGAGAGGGATGGATGGCTGCCCTCTGCTGTGGACGGTGGATGTGTGGAACCCTGGTGGTCCGTCTGCTTTCCCTGTTGTGGTTTCAAGCTTTTATTTTTGTCATTTCCACTTTTCTTTCTCCCCAGTCGTTCATCACCACCCAGCTACCTGCTCCTGCTCCTCCTTCCCCACTCCCACATTTCATATCACTACTAGGAGGTCTGGGGGCTGTGACATGACACCCCCACTCAACACCCCCCCCCCCCCCGACCAGGAAATGACAGCATCCCTCCGTCTTTCCACTCCTCCCTCCATCATCATTGCTGTGTCAGGGAACTGAGGCTCGAGTTAGAACAGTTGGAGAAATCCAAGTGGAACAAGAACTCAGAGCTAGAATGTGAACTGGAACCAGAAACTAAACTGGAACCGAGGCTGAGGACCAGAGCTGGTCTTGGTGACTGAAGGCTGCAGGACTGGTGTCATCAAACCTCCTTGCTTGTGTGTGTAATGTTTGATTCCTGACATTTCCAGATCAGTTTTCTTTCTTTATTCTTTTCTTTTTGCATAAGCCATCACGTGATCATATCATATTCATAAACGGAATCTCAAGATGGTTTCCTCTGTCCGTGGTCCTGAACTCTGACGTTTCAATCACCCGTTATGGCTACTTCAGGACTGCAGGCGCGCGCGCGCGCACACACACACACACACACACACACAAAGTCCCACCAGCCCTCATCCACATCCTCTTTAACAGAACCAGTTTAATGTCCCACTTTGATGAAGCTCAGCTGGGTTTGTGCTTGCTGGCTCGCGCTGTGTTCATCCTGAGAGAGAGAGAGAGAGAGAGAGAGAGAGAGAGAGAGAGAGAGAGAGAGAGAGAGAGAGAGTTAGTTGTAATGCGCAGCGCATTCTCCTGTAGTGGGCGAAGCGAGCAGCCATCCGCAGCGCAGCCGGTTTGCTCGCTAGTTCGCGGGAGGACATCGTCGCTCATCCCTGATTTGCTGCTGGCTTATCGAGAATCTCCTTCACCTCCGTTGGAAAGTCCGTCATTTGTCGTCCATTTCTCCTCGAAGTTGCGCCGCCGGGAGCCACCGGGGACCCCTGAACCTGCGGAGCCCCGCGGGGGTCCGTCTGCCCCCTGCCGAGGAGCCTCCGCGGCAGCCGCGCAGGAGTCGCATTTTTGGAGGAGAAAACGATAAAAATGGTGAGTTCAGTGAGGAAGAGATGAACTGGAATTGTGACATTTCGACGTGAGCGCCACGTTTGTGCGCCGAAGTTGATGTGAGGTGGCGCGTGCGTGAGTGCGTGAGTGCGAGGAGGAGAATGGAGAGCAGCAAGCCGGGATCCTGCGGCATGTGGCGGCTGGGACGAGAGGACGGTCCCCTCCCTCACAGTGTGTGTGTGTGTGTGTGTGTGTGTGTGTGTGTGTGTGTGTGTGTGTGTGTGTGTGAGAGTGTGTATGGAGGCTGAACCTGCTGGTGAATTTTCAGCCTCTCATCTCAAGGACGCCTCCTGGTGCTCATCGGTTGGTGGGTGAATTCTCACCCTCTCATCATCAGACCTGCAGCCTTGACGGCTCTGGCAGGAGTTCACCGCCCGCTCGGTGCGGCCTCATATCGTACTGGTGGATGTTTGTGAGTGGAGCTTTACGACGTGGTGGTAGAAGCTGAGAGTGACCTTGTGATGCACCCTGCTGTCACTGAATCACAATTGATGCTTCCTCCTCCTCCTCCTCCTCCTCCTGCTGCCTGTGGAAGCCTCAACTGGAGGTTAAAACACCACAGAAAAGCTGTTCAGTCACTGTGTGTGTGTGTGTGAGCGTGCGTGCGTGTGTGCGTGTGTGTGTGTGTCGGATTGCTAGCTGTTTGTTTCCTAAATCCTCTGCCTCATTCATAAATAGTGATGAATGAGTGACACATGCACCCAGACAGGTGTGTGAGCATCAGTGTCATAGTGTGTGTGTGTGTGTGTGTGTGTGTGTGTGTGTGTGTGTGTGTGTTGACGGCTGTGATGTGTAAACGCTGTGAGAGCTGTTTGAACATCAGCTTGATCCAGAAGCACAACAGTAGATCGTTTACTCTCCTCCCAGCAGGCAAACAGGTGATTCCTGTTCAGAGATTTGATTGGCTGACGGCTCCCAACTGAAGCAGGACGACACCAAGACAGCAGCAGTTGGTGGGACGGCGTGAGCAGGTTTCAAATCAGCCCTGCCTTCACACCAACATGTGGAGATCCACTCACCTCTGCTGCAACCTGCTGCAGCTGAGACGGCCTGCTGAGGACGTTTGTATTTCCACTCTTGGAAGTGATTTTTTTCCAGCAAAGAGTTCAGATGCAGGGAGAGGTCGATACAGGAGAGTCAGCCTCGGGGGGGGGGGGTGTTCAGGGTGAAAATCAGACTGTTGAATTTAAACTCCGCTTGAAAACCAACAACAGCCTGACAACCAGGCTCCGTGTAGCTGCTCGTGCCCCTCGCCAGTCTCGACCCACGTCTGGTGCGTGTTTCTGTAGAAACGAACCAAACGCCCGTTGGGCGTCGCTCACTCACCGAGCTCCCACACAGGCAGAGCAGGCAGCCGACGGCCCTGTGCTACTGATGCATTAACATCAGAATTATTACCTGCGGGCCTCCATTAAGAGGTTAAATTAATCATGAAGCAATCAAAAGTAACTCCTGATCTTCGTCAGGTCGCGTATGGACTCTGAGACGAAGCATCTCCCGGCGCTGGAAGTCTCCGGGTCAGTCGCTCGTTCAGCGGGTCATTAACTGCTGGCTGCTCCAACCATTAGTGAACACATTCAGCTTGGAGGAGCTTCTCTGTCTCCCAGCTGGGGGACGCTGACATTTGAACGGCCCAATTAGCCTGGTGTTGGCTGGCCGAGGCAGCGGAGGGGAACATCAGGGACGAGAGGACATTGGGCAGCGGGCCCAGTCTCAGAACTGACCCAGCACCAGACACGGTGTCATTTAGTCCCGTCAACGAGAGCCAGTGGTGGGCGCAGGATCTACCATGACCAGGCTCCGGTGGATGGTAGTTTCAACAGAACTGCCCTCAACTTTGTGCGTATTGCTGAACCTTCTGTGATTCCAGCTCTTTTTCTTTCTGCTCGTCTCGGTTTGTAAATGTCATTTAAATGGAACAGTTTTTCATCCCAGACTGGGGATTGAAGGAAGAAGCAATTTGTCCATGGAAACTTTTCACACGTTTCTTGTTATTGATCAGAATGATTGGCTTGAAGAAAGGAAGATGTTAGTTAGTTGCAGCAACTACAACAGGAAAGAAGAATCCTGGTTGAGCAGCAGAGTTAAACGGTTCGAGCACCACAGGAAACACGCCTGCCAGGGTTTCACCATTGATGGTTTATGTTGAAACAGACAGTACCTGAACGAAAAAAATGCAGTGGAATGAACTTCAATCACTGTCTTTTTAAATTGTTGGCAAAAGCAAACGTCTGGCACAAACCAGATCCTGTAAAAACAAGCCTGACTCAGGTGAGACCAACAATCACCTGACAAAATGCTGCAACACCTGGTCTGAGCTGCAGGCTGCGAGGTCAGAGGTGTGCCAGTTGTTCAGTGTTTCCTACAAATATTGGCAACATTTTTCCCCCTGATTTGTGGCATTTTGACTGTAACACCTTGTGATTGAAGATGCGGCAGGAGCACAGAGATGCTCAGAAACGTGCAGGTTCCAGTCAGGGGTGTTTTATTTCCTCTCTGTCGGTGCAACGCAGCCGTTTGCAGGTGGCCATGATGTCGGGATCCAGAGCAGCTGTGATGAGATGATCCAGGCAGCTGATGCTGGCTGCAGCCGTGCAGGAGGAGATGCTGCTGGGGACCGGAGCAGGTCTGAGAGTTGCTCCGCTGCTCCGCTGCACAGCTGCACAGCTGCACAGCTGCACAGCTGCACAGCTGCGACCTGCTTCTTGTCTGTGCTGCACTTCTTGTTAAAATAAAAGCCAAAGCACTGGAGCGGTGCTCTGTAGCACTACAGGGTAAAAACATTTGAAAGGAAAAGACATTCATTTGTTTTTAGTACAGGGAACGTCATAACACAGCAGATGGCTCGTGTGTTATCAGGAGCTATCGTCTATGTCCTAACAGCTGTTTAGACAGCCGCCATGTCAGACACGCACACACACACACACACACACACACACACACACACACACACGGCTGCATGAGTGGAGACGTGTTGTTTCAGCTTCAGCTACAACAGAAAAAACTCTACAACACTTTATAACACACACAACACAGCCTCATGTGTGTCTGGAGTCCTGGTCTGTGCCAGGTTCAGTCACACACACACACACACACACACACACACACACACACACACACCATGGATGAACAGCAGTCTGTCCAGCCGGTGCTGGCGTACTGTGGTGTGGAGGCTCTGACGGTCACACCAGCGTCTTTAGATTGTATAAAAAAGTGGATGTAGCTTCCGAAGGCGGAAACCTGTAATGTCTTTGATGGCCAGCGGGGGCGACTCCACCATTGGCGAAAATAGCAGGACTGAAGGAATCGTATTCACGTCTTAGAAGCTGTAGGAGAGAATCCCTGATTCTTAAAAATAGATGTCGAACTGACTGAGCAATCGTTCAAGGAATTTAATCGTTGCATTTCTCGTCCCCTAGATGATAAATCAGGGTTCACTCGAGAGGACACGGCGTGTGGAAGCTGGCGAGGCAGTTGGACATAAAAGCAAAGAACCTGCAGTTTTTACTTTCAACTTTGATTTTGCTCCTTTAAACGCGAGTTTTGAATTGATCGGAAGAAAAGAGACGGAGATGTGGGTGTAACTTCTCATTTCCAGTCTGTCTTACAAATCATTTTGGTGGTTTATTACATCGCTGTACGACTCGACTCGTAACTATTTAGACCCCCAGTGAATTGTGGGAAAAACGGGACATAATGGGGGCAAGAAACCAGGACAGTTTTCTCCCACTGTCTCTCAGTGAAATATGCACGTCCCTCCCCCTCCCCTCACCGAAGACCAAGTCTTGTCTGTGTATATTCATGGCTCCCATCATTCCCTGGCTAAATTTAGAGCAGCAGACTGGGATATTCACTGGGAATCAGACAGTCCACCGCGAGATTACCACGAGACGGTGATTCTGAAGGATTTCTATCCCTTGTTTTCTCTGAAGAAAGCAGCATGAAGAAGAAAAGAAGGAGGGAGGAGTTCAGGGTCTTTGAGGGGATGAGCTGGTGCATGCCTTTGCTCCTCAGGCCTGAACGGCTGTCAAAGCCAGACCAGAACAAGTCCTGAGGGGCCGAGCTGCTCCAGGTGCCCCACCAAACATGACGACACACACATTCTCTCATCCCCCTCCTTCTCCACGTCCCTCCTCGCTCTAATGATGCGTCTCATCAGAGTTTTCAAAGCGGCGGCGTTGAACAGTAGGTGAGTGATCGTTAAGAAGCGCTCGCCTCTCGCTTCCCGCTGGTGGAGATAATTCCTGGTCTCCTGGGAGGAATTCTTCTTCCGCCTCAAACATCCACTCACTCTCTCAGGAAAGGAGCTGACTGTTCATCTTCCCCTCATGAGGTGTGACACCTAATGGATGAGGCTAAGTTATCATGCTATACAACTGATGAGTAATGTGAAAGGAAACACTTTGGTTTGTGTGTGTGTGCGTGTGTGTGTGTGTGTGTGTGTGTAGCAGCTGCCCAGGACTCTCTTCCCTGAGCTGTAATCAGTGGCTTAATGAGTATCAGCGGCTTTCATGTTCGACACTCTCGGCCTGAGAGAGTTTGTGTGATGTTTGATGCACCGTCTCAAGAGCATGCGCGTGCACACAGTTTGCACACGTGTAACAAAAGTGTTATGCCAGTGTGTATCTGCTGCATGTGTGTGTGTGGGTGTGTGTCTGTCCTGGTTTCCCAGATTAGCAAAGCTGCAGCTGAAGATGTTTGCGGTTATCAGGATCTGTTTCGTGATCAAATTTGACGTGTTTATTATTTGGTGATTGTCCCTTCACAGCTGGTAGAGGCCCATCAGACTTCCCTGTGGTTCACCAGTGAACAAACGAAGAGGTTTAGAGGGATAGATTCTGATTCTGCTCACTGATTCGTTCGCGGGTTTCCAGTCAGACGTCGACTTAAACTCAAAGGCATTCAAAGCAGAACAGCTGACGGAGCTGCAGGGTTTTTCTGGTTTGTCAGCGTTGCTTCTGCCGTAGTTGCCCTCATGTTGCCACCCTCGACTGGGTGAAGCGCCGCCGTGGGAGGACCAGCCCAGTTTGGGCTCCACAAACACGATGGAGCAAATCAGTCTTGAACATGCTTCAAAAGTACAATTCTAGTTGGATCAGAGCGTTCATGCGTCTTTACAATCCTCCTTTCATCAGACTGACACCGTAAATTGAGGGATTTTGATGGGAAAATATCTGACATGACTTGGTGAGTTTATTTTAGAAACACACTCAGGTGGGAACCCAGCACCTATTTGTTGCTCGGGGTCGGAGGATGTGCTGCTTCTTCCGTCTGAATTCACACCTCCACATCCTTTTCATGTTCAGACCTTCGACCTCGTGGGAATCGGTGATGTCACAGACTGCATCCGCGGTTGAAGGGTAAAGATTTCATCAGGCCCAGTTACATCAGGAGGTAAATACTGCAGAAGTTTCGACTCAAAGTTCCCAACAGAGTTTTGCACTCGCTGCTCTGTCTGTTAACAGCTGCACACACTCACTGCGCCATGGATGAGATGGCGTCGGAGTTTTGCTTGTTTGTAACATGTAAGCGTTTTCTTCCTTGGATGAATTAATGGCTGTTTGTGCTCGAGCACTCAGCATGAAAGCGTTCTATGGCACAGCGTCAGCAGTCATTATGTGGCCTTGGCAAAGCTGCACGCTCCCATTCATGTTGTGTCATGTGTTGTTATGTTTCTGTGCATACCCCTGTGACTTACTCCAGCGCCACACCAGCGCAGCTGCTCCGTTTGTGCCCGCGAACAAAGGTGTGATTAGATGAGGAGCTCCAGTTTTTAACGTATAGAAAATGACCTCGGCGATCGGATCTCAGAGTCTATTTACAGTAGAAGAAGCAGAAGAACGAGCAGAAGGGGCTTCCAGGTCCACGTGGTCCAGCTCCGATCCAAACTCAGCAGCTCTCTCAGCTGTTGCTCCTGACAACGGCAGGAGGAGGAGCTCGGCCCTGGCAGCTCTGCGATGGCGGAGCAGGACTGCCAAGCTGCCAAGCTCTGCTTGTGGGATGAAGCCCGAGTGCTCCGTCCTGCTACTTGGCTTCACTCATGCGATCCCTCCGGGCCTGCAGAGTCAGGCTGCATCATGAGGACACACACGCTCACACACACATGCACGCACAAGCTGACATGCTTGTGTTCATGTACAGAGTTAATCTGTCAGGTGATGAACACACTGGGATGGCTGCAGTAACAGATGCAGCCTGGTTCAAGTTCTATTTTCATGAAAAGTGGAGAGATTTCAGTGGAACTTCATGGAACGTTCGGCCACCAGCCAAGAACCAGTAATTGCAGTCTGTGGTTTAAATCCTTATCGTCATGAAAGGTTGGAGCTGCTTGCCTCACAATGTTCTCATGACTTGCTGTGGCCTCGTGATGGCGTTCAAGCACTTCTAAACATTTTATATAATGAGACATTTGTCCTGATTTGCTGAAGTTCTCTTCAAGCTGAGCTGTGAGCGACTGCCACCATTCACGCTGCGCCGGCACGGCGGTGCCAGAGTGTTTACAGGATTAAAGAAGCTTGCGTACCTTGATGACGTGTTGGAGGTGTCCATTTCTGTCTCAGCTCACTTTGGCGGCGCCTGCTCACACGCTACACTCATCTACTCACTACAGAATCATACCACTTCCATACTGGGTCCCATATCTGCTCCAAAAGAAAAGCCTCCTGCTGGTCCCTCAGTGGAAAAAGTTCAATACACAGTAGAAGAGCAGCCGCCGCAGCAGCAGCAGTCGCAGCAGCAGCAGCAGCCGCAGCAGCAGCAGCCGCAGCAGCAGCAGCAGTCGCAGCAGCAGCAGCAGCAGCAGTCGCAGCAGCAGCCGCCGCCGCCGCCGCAGCAGCAGCAGCGTGACAGTTTCATGAGCAGAAGCTTCACACACTCCTGATATCTCCTGGAAGTAAACAAAGCCAGTATCTGCAAGTACAGATATTCAACTGTTAAACTGCCAGTTTTAAAGTACGCAGACTCCAGAGCTCTTCCTCTGGTTTGAAGTGTGTGAAGTGTTTAACAAACAGGTCCACTTGCATTTCTACAGCGATCTGGAGGAAAGAAGACGGACAGAACAAACTCCAGGACCAGCACCGGGTTCATGATTCACGTTCCTGCCACGTGTGCTGCTGGTCATGAACGAAACTACCTCGGTTCACTGGGAATGTTTTCGAGGAGTCCAAACCGAGGACGTGTTTGTAACTCAGTGTCTGAGCTGGAAACAGTCAAAGAAAAGCAGCGCCGCCTGATGGAGCGCCTGCTTCTCACGGAGGAGAGCTACCTGTCTGTGTGGAAAGCATCGTCACTGCAGCTTCCTCACTTGCAGCAGGCCGCCATGCATCATTCATGCGTCACCCAGCTGGAGGCACTCACATGGACACACAGTCGCTGCTGAAATCTTGTGGGAAAAAAATAACAAAGACGACACAAAGGAAATGATGAAGGTGATGTTGTGTGTTGAGCCGCTTCTCTGGTCTGGGCGAATGAGAGGGAGAGAAGCCGCTGGCCATGTAGCACTAAGGAGACGTGACAGTGGAGCAACTGTCCTCTTTGGTCATGGGGGGCAGGGGTTGCCAGGCTGTCCCCTGAAACACTCCTCCTCCCCGTGTTTTGACGAACTCCTTCTGTCTCCTGGAAAACTGCAGCTCTTCAAATGAGTCCAGGCTCCCACACTGACTCTGAACGGTTCTAGAACAGCTGTCTGCGTTACTTTCTAGGCTTTAGTAACAAAACCTGACCGGGCCAGACCAGAACTGTGTGTGTGTGTGTGTGTGTGTGGGGGGGGGGGGGGGGGGGCTGATGAGATGATTCGATCAGGCAGTGGCACTCGGCATTGAGGATTTCTGTGACGTGGTGGGAGCAGCTTCCACCACGACACCTGCTTGTTACTCCAACGTGCACACGGCATCTCACGTTCTCTCTCTCCTCTCCGTCAGATCCCGAGGTGAAAGGACCTGCTGCTGTGTTCGTCCGTCCAGCTGTTTAGAGAAGAGGTCCTGACCGAGAAACAAAATGTCTGCTGCTCACCTGAGCCCGCTGATCCTCGCCGTCCTCCTCCTCCTGCCCTCGGTAAGACCAACCCCTGTACAGTTTCCTCATTTCCTGTGTGATGGAGTGAGCACAAGTGTGTGTGTGTGTGTGTGTGTGTGTGTGTGTGTGTGTGTGTGTGTGTGTGTCAGGATGCTCAACAGGTGCAGCTTCACCTGAATATATTCAGCAAGCACAGATTGGTCATCGCCCATATGGAGTGTGTCATTAATAATTCACTGACGAGTGTGAGGCAGGAACAATGGACCCCCTCATCCTTTCTTCATTGTTTATTCAATGTTATTGTTAAAACTGTGATGGAGGAGCTCCGTGTTCGTGGCCGTTACCTCCCGCCTGGTCTCCTCCCATCACGAGCTGCCAGCGGAGCCATCTTTTCTTACGGCAGTAAAGGTTGAGTCATCATCACCCTGAGCTGAAGGGCTGTCTTACAGGCTGAGAGCTGAGCTTTACTGAGCAGAGGGGAAGATGGAGGATGCCAGCAGATGGTGAAAAACTAGTGAAGAAGAAAGTCAAAGCTCATCATTTCAACGGAACCTCAAAGCAGGAATGAAGGAGCGGGAAGTTTTAGCAGCTGAGGGGATTTCACTGATGGTTAATGCGGTTGCAGCCAAATATGAATGCAGGGACTGAAATATTGTGTAAATGTTTTATATGATGTCACAGCAAATGACTTACAGCAGAGAGGAAAGACCTGACCATTGGTTGTGAGAGGAGGGAGGAGAGGGGAGGAGGGGAGAGGAGGGGAGAGGTTAAACTCCTCTCAGCTTCAGAGGAGCTCTTACGTTCGTTGTGTGTCCCGTCTTCTTCTGCTGTCTGGGTTCATTTCCTCTTTTGTGGATCTCCAAATTTTAGATTGAATCTCTGTGTGTTGGGAAGCGTCACCCTGGTTTAAGATGAAGGAGCTGACAGAATGCGTCTGTTGGTTTGTTCAGTCGCAGGAGAACATTTGCCGTCAGACAGAGAGGTTCCTGCATGTTTGCCCCCTGACTACAGAACAAGCCTCTGTCCTGATGGCCAGTTTGAAGGTTCTCTGTGTTGGACTCTTGCTCTCTTCAGAGGTTGATGTTGAATCACAGACACACACCAACGTTCTAAGACTCACACTCCAGACACCTGAGACAGCAGCAGCCCGACGCTGATCGGCTGGCCTGCGTCCATCCTCCGTGTCGTCTGCTGCAGCTGCATCAGAGACAGTGGAGGATGTAGCGAGTTTGAGGTGGAGCAGGGAGGAGGAGGTGTGGGGGTCTGTGCTGAAGTACCCAAATAATGAACTTTAACTTGAGAATAGAGGTGAGCAGATGTCTGTAAGCCGCCAGTTCCACCATCACGCTTCCTCCTGGAGTTTCTTTAAAGGTTTAATTTCATCCATGTCCGGTAGATGAAGGTATTTAGATCGGAATAAAGAAAGAGCCGCCTCTATTTCCTCCATACACGAACACCTGGACTGCTGATGCTGCTCGTGACAGAATGTGCTTTTGTGAGTTGCTTTGGCTGAAAGAATCGGCTAAATGACACATCACACAGTCATTGACCCCGGTTCCCGCGACCTGCACGCTGGCTGATGGCTCCAGCCCTTTAACTGTGTTCAGCTGGTTTCTGCTGCTGTTGTTCAGAGTGCAGCAGATAAATCATCCAGCAGCGTCGTGGTGACAGCGACACTTGTTCCATTCTTCGCCTCCAAACTGTGAATCTATCATGCTGCTAAATCTTCACTGCATGAATCTCGAGCCAGCGCCGCTGACGTCAGTGGATAAATGCTCAAGTGCCCCCCGCTACACCTCATAAAGCTGTGACGTGGCTCCTCCCGGGCTGACGCCAGCTCAGAGACGCAGGATCATCTTTTTAGCAGACACCCACCACAACTACCACCTCAACCCCCCCCAAGGCCCAGCGTCAGCCCAGCATTGTGCAGCTGTCATCTCTGGAGAGCTCCATGTTTGGAGTCTGATCTCTGGTCCTGATTGTGTAGAAGTTACAAGAGAGTTCAAGTACAAGCAGTCATGTGTAGCGGGGGAGGAACGCCTGGCACAGCCCAGTGTGAAAGTGCATGTTTAAAAGCCTTTCCTGACTTGTTTTGATTGGACCGGTGCCTCTCTTCTGGGTCAGTTAGCTCGGGGAGAGTGCCAGCAGCTCGGAAATGGTTTGTTTGATTGGTGGTGTTTAAACAGATCCCAGAGCTGAGACGGCTCCCACGCTGGAGCGACCCGCACGGCCAGGCTCATGAAGCTCCATTTTACTGTTGGTGCTTCTTCTCTGCACTGAAGTCTTCTTTAAGCACTCCCGCTGACTCCCTCTTCCTCCTCTGTGGTGTGTGTGTGTGTGTGTGTGTGTGTGTGCGTGCGTGCGTGTGTGTGTGTGTGTGTGTGTGTGCGTGCGTACGTGCGTGCATGCATGCAGGTTTCAAGCCAGCAGGTGCCTTCAAACTGTGTGATCAAACGAGAGGAAGAGAAATGCATGGAAATGATGGCATCGCACGATGCAGCGGACGATCCAGAATTCGGTAGGTTGTCAGCCTGGGCTGGTTTAGCCTGTTTGTGTTCTAACTGGTTGAGATAATGAAAAAATAAAAGAATTAACAGGGACTAATAAGATCATCTTCAACCTGCAGGAAAGGAACCTACAACTGTAGTTGACCTGCTGGCCTACAAAGTGAGATCACAACGAAAAGACTTTGATTTTAAAATAGAAAATAAAACAGCAGAGCAAATTAACTGTGACTCCCAGACAGAGGCAGCGTCAGCTTCAGTCGGCAGAGTCTCATGATGAGGATGATCCCTGAAATGGGAGCTGATGAGTGAGACAGTGAGTGACAGGCGCCTCTCCGGCTGATTAGATCATAAATGACGGCAGGATCACGCCAGGAGGCTTCCAGCTAATTCTCCCTCTTAACACATGTTCAGGAGCCGCACTGCTAAAACAACATTCCACTCTTCACACACACACACACACACACACACACACACACACACACACACACACACACACACACACACACACACACACACACGCACGCACACACACACACACACACACACCTCCTCCTCAGGGTGAGTAGTAATCTGACTCCCTGCCACACACAGACCATCATTCTGTCCACTGCTAAGTCTTGCCGTCACCGCCGTGGTTTGTCTGTCTGCCTGCAGGTTAACTGACGGATTCTCGTTAATCCTGCTGTTAGAATTTACACTGAGAAACAAGATGTTGGATTTGTGAATGAATCCAGATCAGGATGAGGATCTGATGATGTCACATCACCCTGGCGGAGGGATGTACACTCTCAGTGCCCTCAAGTTCCCAATGAGCTGACGCTTTTTATAGTGGGACCAACAATTTAGTGATTATGAGCTGAGCTGAGAATCAGCTGCAGTGTTCCAACTCCTGCTGAGACACAGCTTCATTGCATCGATGGAGGCGACTCAGTTAACCAGAGAGGACTGCAGGGATGAGGTGTTTTTGTAGTCCAACAGGAAGTTAGCCTGTCAGGGATGAGGTGTTTTTGTAGTCCAACAGGAAGTTAGCATCTCCATGATTTCTCAACCAAAAACTAATGAGACTGTTTGATTATTGTAAAAATTCAGCTCTGTGGTGAGCTCTTTTTTTTTTTTAAACCATTTCCTGAAGTGTAATTCAGTGGTTAGCAGTGCTAAGCTAACGTTAGACTATGAAGAAACTACACCAGGGTCACATGACTTTGAGGTCACCACCACTGAGCTTCAGGCTTCTTGTGTTTCCCCCGATGACCTTTAATGACCTCCACACCTCTGTAGGCTCCTCTAGACTTTTGTCTTGTTAGCAACCCAGGTTTTTTGCTACTTCTACATTCACCGTGCTGGTATTCACTGATGGGTCTAAATATCTTCAGTGTGCACCAACCACATATCTGATTTTAGACATTTAAGCAAAAACTTGAAGACGGGAGCTGCCCGTCCAACAGTACATGAGTTGTTCCTGGGTCCTGCTGTGGACTTCATTTGGAATGTGACACTGAACTGACAGCAGCAGCATTCATCAGCAGAATCCTTCACTGAATTGCCTCTGAAACCAAATGTTGAGGGTATAAAACAAGATTCCAGGTGGAAAGCATCTGAACGGAACCTACCTGTTGTGTCCTCAGTGTGTCCGTGGATGTGGGACAACCTGACGTGCTGGCATCCTGCCAGGATGGGTGAGGTCGTCGAGGTCAACTGTCCTGAACTCTTCTCTCAGTTCATGAGTGAGGAAGACTACGGTGAGTCACTGGTGACGGCAGCAGCGTCAGTGTGTGTGTGTGTGTGTGTGTGTGTGTGTGTCAGGCTGTTGGGGCTAAATATTGAACCAAATCTACTTATCCAGGATATTGCAGCTGTAAATCATATATTTGATGTCAACGGTGACCCAGAGGGTCTGCGTCTCTTCCTGAGTTCAGTCCAGAACCGTCTCCTCAGTTGTTTGTCCTGATCTAACGCCGTGCGCTGCGTCCACAGAGCTGGGGAAGGTGAGGCGGAACTGCAGCGAGCAGGGCTGGTCGGAGCCGTTCCCCCACTACATCGAGGCGTGTCTTTACGAAGAGGGCAACAGCAGCCACCCGGTCCGTGCACGACTGATGCTCGACTGATACAAGGTGATGTTGTGAAAAACACTTTGCTGACGGTTGTTGCTGGTGTTGCTGCTGCAGGACATGTACTACGTGTCGGTGAAGGCGCTGTACACAGTCGGCTACAGCACATCCTTGGTCTCGCTCACGACGGCCATGGTCATCCTCTGCAGGTTCAGGTGAGACGAGACGGACAGTAAAACTCTGGTGTAAATACATTTTGAATGTAGAAGAATTTTTTGTTACATTCGCCTGGTATTTCCAGTTTGTTGGATGCTGTTTGTTTTTGGACGTTTCAGGGAACTCCTGAGTTCTGTTGTTTTCCTTGGTTTTTCATTTGCAGGCTGCATGTCTGTGTCTGATTCTGGTTGCAGCCGTTTCTCTGGAATGAACTTGAAGGATTTGCTTTCAAATTTGGCTCAAGTGTCCACTGGGACTCCCAATGAACTGAAAAGATTCTAGTGGTCAAGGTCACCGTCTCAGGCAGTGGCTCCCATCCTGGAGGCGCCGCGCTGTCTCCAGCCAGTCATGTGTGTCTCCCTGCCGTGCGTTTGGTCAAACCCTGTTTTGTCGGTTCCTGTTTTATTTTGGGATCCGTCTTGTGTCCATGCATGTCTCTGTCCCCGCCTTCTTGCTGCGCTCACCTGAGCCTGGTCTGTTCATCACTCCTCGCCAGTCACAGCTCCGCTCTGATCCCATCAGCTCCTTGCAGCCTCCAGTTCTCCCTCCTGCTTCTTGTCATCACTCCAGTTTGTTTTACAGGGTTCTGTGTCAGGTTCCAACTGACCGCCGCTCCATTGGGGTCCACCTGCCTCCATCAAACACCTCTAACAGTTCATTGAAAATCCTCGTCAGGAACTGCAAGTTAGAACGTGGGGCTCAGTCGAGTTTAACACGTAAAAAGGGAGTTGGGCATTTGGAGAAGTGACGTTTCCAGAGCTGCGTGTCCTCACTACTACACACCAGGCGGAGCCAGAGACGTCCCGGCGCTGATCCCCAGATCATTGCTAGAGATAACAGGCATATTTTACAGGATCAGTAGGGGCCACAGTGAAGCAGCTTCATCTCATTAGAAACCATCAAGATAATTGGTCCTAATCAGTTGGCTAATTATAAAGTAGCTGGGGAGAACCGATGTCAACATTGGTCACTCTAGAATATTCAAGAAGAGAAGCTAAAACTTCCCCGCTGACCTTCAGGTAGCATGTTGATCGCGTGTTGATCCACCGGCGTCGCTCTGATTTGTCTGCATTTTTCTGATTTGAGGATTTTATCCTCACTGTATTTGACGGCGCCAGCGTCACCGCGTGTGTTTCCTGCTTCCACATCAAGTCATTGTTGCTTATTATTCCCCCGCCCTTGAGGTCGCGTTTCTGGTGGCATTGGTCCGCTTGTTAGTGTGTTGCAGCCTGTTGGAGGCAGGAAGTGAGGTTTTCTACCTCATCACTTCATATTTTCATTTAAAATACAAAACTTGTCAGGTCTCACCTCGCTCTCACTCTACAAGACACACACACCCACACACACACACACACACACACACACACACACACAAACACTCACACACACACTCACACACACACACACACACAAACACTCACACACACACACACACACACACACACACACACACACACACTCTCTGTCTATCAATCACTTCTCTGCCTTGGTTGGTTGTAGTTCTTTTCCTTCTTTTGGTGTAACAGCTGCTGCTGCATGTACAGTACTACCACAACTACCCTCCTACTGCTGCTACTACAGTACTTTCCTCTGTGCTACTGCTGTGGTACTGCAGCCTCTGCCGGCACGATTCATCTACACACACGCACACACTGACGTCTGGGTTCTACACAGGAAGCTGCACTGCACGAGGAACTTCATCCACATGAACCTATTTGTGTCGTTCATCTTGAGAGCTATTTCTGTCTTCATCAAAGACGGCGTGCTGTATGCCAAGGAGGACAGCGAGCACTGCTTCATACACACTGTGAGTAACACACACATGCACACACACACACACACACACACACACACACACACACACATATTCATATGCCCACATCACACTATCAATTCACCAAGCAGCTGCCAAGTAGATGCTCGTGCTCCATCTCGTCTCGTGTTTGTCTCCCAGCTGGAGTGCCGAGCGGTGATGGTGTTCTTTCATTACTGCGTCCTCTCCAACTACTTCTGGCTCTTCATCGAGGGGCTCTACCTCTTCACGTTACTGGTGGAAACCTTCTTCCCTGAGAAGAGATACTTCTACTGGTACATCATCATCGGCTGGGGTGAGACAGCTCTTCCAGAGACTCAGTGAGCTGCTGGCTGTGTCTGGTGTCAACACTAAAAATGATCTTCTGTGCTACAACAGGGACTCCCACGGTGTGTGTGACCATCTGGGCAGTGCTGAGGCTGCACTTTGATGACATAGGGTAGGTCATGAACGGCGGCATGCCCCCCCCCCCCCGGTGAAGGATGCTCATGAACTGAATGTCTTGCCTCTGTCTCTCAGCTGCTGGGACATGAATGACAATGCTGCCATCTGGTGGGTGATCAAAGGACCTGTCCTGGCCTCCATTATGGTGCGTTGGCCTGCCTGAGACTGGGTGGCACCTGATCACCACTTCCTGTACAACAGCTGCTGTTAGTGACGGCCGTTTCTGTGTTTCTGTGCAGATCAACTTTGTCCTCTTCATTGGAATAATCGTCATCCTGGTGCAGAAGTTACAGTCCCCAGATATCGGAGGAAACGAGTCCAGTATTTACCTGTAAGGGACTCGTTTCGGTTTCCTTGAGATCTGACATTAATGTCCAGCCGCTGGTAGAATGTAACCAAGTACAGTTACTCAAGTACTCTACTTGTAAGTACTCAGTTGTGTGTGCGTGTGTGTGTGTGTGCGTGTGTGCGTCAGGCGCCTGGCCCGCTCCACCCTGCTGCTGATCCCTCTGTTTGGGATCCACTACACTGTGTTCGCCTTCTCCCCCGAGAACGTCAGCAAGAGGGAGCGCCTGGTGTTTGAGCTCGGCCTCGGATCCTTCCAGGTGAACCTCCCGCATGTGAGATGGAACGGTCCTGCTGGTCCATCTGAACCTCCAGCAGGGTGACTGTCTGCGGGCTTGTTTGTTCGCCCAGAGGAAACAGGACACTCATGGCTGGAGGGGCAGCTGGTGGTTGTGGTCGTTGGTGTGATGTTGGTGTTTGGTTCAGAGGGTTCAAGCCTTCAGGTCTGAGCTGATAAATCCTGACATGGCAACACAGTTTAGAAGCTGTAGCTTTTTATTAATTTGATTTGCACCCTGAATTGTAATGAAGGCTTCGTCAGCTCAGAGGGGCAGCGGCTCGTACTTTAGTCACATCTGGAAGAAATCAATGTCGTATTTGCTGCATGTGGACTCAAA
Organism: Aulostomus chinensis; assembly: GCF_037954235.1. NCBI lineage: Eukaryota > Metazoa > Chordata > Actinopteri > Syngnathiformes > Aulostomidae > Aulostomus > Aulostomus chinensis. Next base: position 2,089,970 of record NC_141333.1, on the reverse strand, counting down.
AGGTGAAATGTGACGTTTACACTGACGAGGGTCGTTGTCAGGTCTCACATTTTGGACCGTCGGTGTCTTTCAGGGGTTTGTGGTGGCCGTCCTCTACTGCTTCCTCAACGGAGAGGTAAACCTCTTTTACCACGTTTGTTCATTTGAATAAAGACACAGGAACAATCAGCATATTTTCAGGGAACAGAGGAAGTTTGAGATGTTTAGATGCTGGACTTGAATCCATGTGTGACTGTACTTGAGAGGCTCATTATTTTCAGTTCCAGTCAAAAACACTGATGAACTCATTAGAAAATCACTTTAACGTCAGCTTCATTTGAGCTGCGTCAGCTGCTCTAACAAAGACCCGTATCTTGTTGACAGTCGTACAGTTGTCGTACATTCAGGAAGTGTGGAGATGAGACGTGAGGATAATGAGCCTGAGACAGACAGACAGACAGACAGGAGTAGAGACTGAGGGACAGACAGCTTGTGTCTTTCCAGCGAGGTCCATTAATAATGACCTTGTGAAGTATATCCCTAAAGGTGCAATCGGAGATCAAGAGGAAATGGCGCAGCTGGACGGTGAACAGGTACTTTGCTGTGGACCTGAAGCACCGGCATCCTTCGCTGGCGAGCAGTGGGGTGAACGGGGGGACGCAGCTGTCCATCCTCAGCAAGAGCAGCTCGCAGATCCGCATGTCCAGCCTGCAGGCCGAGACCCCGGCCACCTGAGCGGCGGCGCCGGGGATGCCGCGGCCACCAACAACGACGGACCTGACGCTGCCAAACCTACAACGCCCACCATCCTCCCAATGACCAGCCTGGCCAACCCCTTCCTCAACCCGTACCCCAACCCCTACCAAGACGACGCCATGATGGAAACTCAGCTCAACTCCTGCGACCCGGAACAGCCTCTAGTGTGACCTGCTGCTCCCTGAAACGTCCCGTGACCGTCAGGCGACGCTGACGGACGCCACCGGGTTGAAGCGTGCTGAGGAAGCATCTGTACATATTGTATCAAAGCTGCGTGGTGCTCCAGTATCCAGCAGACTGGGACCAGTTTCCCATTCCAGTCTGAGGAAGAGACATTTTTCCATTTGTTTGTTCCAACTGTCGTTTGTCTATCAGACTCCAATGTTCCTGCTGCTGCTCCCTGGTGTGGGAACCTTAAAGGGCCACTTCCACACTCAGTTTACACCCATGTAGCGTCCGGGGTTCTGGAGGTGCTGTAGCTGAGATATAGTGACATCATAGTGATGTCATCAGGGTTATCTCACTTTGAGCTTTGGGGCAACAAACAGAGTGGTAGTTGACAAGGCAGCGAGGCTCGAACCCTCTGGAGTCGCGATGTCGACCGTGACATCGTCAACCACGGCCACTCATCCAAAAAGAACAAAAATATAGAGAAGAATCTTTCAGAGGAGGCGGCAGCCGCTCGGAGGTCAGAGGTGAATTAGACGCTATCAAGAATGTGCTCTTGACATCCTGGCGTTTCAACAGCGAGCAGCCACGTCTTTCATCATGACTGAGAATAAAACGACAAAGACTCTGAACCTGTTGCACGTCTGAACGGGAACCAAGCCGGTAAACACGCGCCCACTCCTTCGCTCCTGGGGAATGAGAGGTGATGAAGAGATCTGCCAGTTCATAGGTTGGGGGGATCAGTGTGGTCAGTGACTGGATAAAAGACACGCGGTGAACTGCAAACACGTGACTGAGTGCAGCAGCCAGTCGCTGTCACTGCACGCCTGCGTCTGTGGCATTGGTTTGTTCCATGGTTGATGCACGGAAGCCACCAACGGCTCGGCCTTTAATTGCTCTTTAAAACTGCTTTCATCCTGACATCAAAGGGTAATGGTTACATCACATCTCAAGATAACGACGCGCGTTTTCTCGTGATAGCGAGTCAGTGTGTGTCTCTATCTTGAGAAAGTTAAAGAATCTGTGATCGTTCTAATTCATTGATATATAATTAGCTTGTGGTCATGGCGGCTCTTGGCCCGCGAGGTCACGGCCATCAATCAGTGACTTCATCATCTGGATAGTGTGGTTCACCGTATTTGGTAGTGAGCAAACCTTTGAGTGTTTTTTTAAACTAGAGTTTCGTTTCATGGTGGTTTCAGATTTAATCTGAAGGTTTTTTGTAGTTTAGAAAAAAATGAGGCGGCGCTCTGCTGAATAAAGGGAGGTAGAATCGAACATCACAACCTAAAAAGGCTCCAGGGGGTTAATGACGCGAGCCTGCTTGTTGCATCATGGGAAGTGCAGTCCTCTGTTGCTGGACCTCAGTTCCAGACCCTCCGCTGCTTCCTCGTGTCCCTTTAAGAGAGGAGACTCACGAACGAACAGAGAATCAGTTGAAGGAGTTCCGCTCACATCAGAGACGAACGCTGGTGTTCGCGATGGAGGGTCAGCTGACCCCCGCTGACCCCTGCGTGACCCCGACTCACCCGGGACCTGCTCTGAAGTCATTTCTAAGCCATTGCAGCGCTCTAATGTATGTACAGTGACTGTGTGGAAGCTCCGTGTTATTTCTGCTGACCGACTGAACTGTCATGACGGTTGAAGACAACCGCACGGAGGAATGTGGAGGAGAAATTGGAATTCAAGCAAAGGACACGTTTTCTACCGTTCTGAGAAGCCAAAAAGAAAGGCAGAACATTGCAGGGTTCTCGATGCTTGAGCCTCTTCGGATGCGCAGCGAAGAGTCGAGGTTTGAGTGCGACCACAAACACGAAGCTCTTTCAAAGCCTCCACACTGGAGCAGCCGTCAGGACAGCACAAGTCGATGGGAGGAGGCCGTGGCCGCGGCGTCGCCAGCGCACCTGCTTGCATGAAACTGCATTCACAGTCCAAGTGGTTTTGTTTACAGATTTATCTTCCTCTTTTCTGTCTTTTGATGAGAATTCGGTGTTCATTGGGATGGTGACGTGTCTTTTCCTTTTTCAGTATTTAACAGGCTGTTGTGGAGGCTGAAGACCTTTCCAAGCCTCCACAGCTGCTAAGACGAGCGAAGGTGCAGACCACCGGAAAAATCCCTGCCCCTCACGGCCTCAGAGACGAAATGTCCTGCTTTTGTCTCTAGAAAATTTGTTTCGGGTCAGGAATCCACGAATCCCCCGCCGGTCGCTCTGCAGTGACTGGCTCCGCGGCCTTGCTCGGGCCAACCTGGTTTGTGGGTCAGTCCAGGTTGAAACTAGTTTTTCGGAGGTTTGCAGTCCGAGTCAAGTCAGTTTGTGGGGACGCCTCCTCCCGTATGTCCGTGCTAGAAAGGTCGGCACTGTGTGACGGGACGAACCTGCTGTCACGCTGAGTCCGACCGGGGCCTCTCTGCTCTCACTCAGGCGATACCGGCCCACTCTCACGGAGGCGCGAGGAATGGAGTCCTTGCCGGGTTTTAGCGGCCGTGTCCGTTTGCGAAGGTTAACGCGACCTCGCAGCTGACGTCACTGCAGGTCGCTCCTCTGGTCCGACTCTGCTTCGTGTCTCCAGAAGTGCCTTTAAGCACAAAATGTTGACTTCTGTTGATTATACATTTAAAAAGAAAAGGATTTTTCCTTTCATTTCAAAAACAAAACTGCAAAGGGAAGAAACCGATTAACGAAGTGCTTTTATGACTAAATCGGTGTTTTAAACCCGGAGGCCTTCAGAGAACTCGTCTTCGTTGAAGAGGAGCGCAACACCCGACCAGCGCCGCGGGAGTCGCTGCGTCCATCCGCGGCGCCACAGCTCGCAGGCACACGCCGATTTAAACGTTTCCAGGTGTCTTTATTTTTCTCTATTACTAGAAAATGAGCAGTAATTAGTCTCATGTACCTGAAGCACAGGAGAGAAGTACTTGTACTCCTATTTTCTACGTCACAGTGGCTTTGCTTTAAACTTTCAATTTCTGATAAAACAGAAACTAAACGAAAAACTGCAGAAAGGTTTTTAAAGCCACCGGGACCTGGAAAACTCCCCAACAACCACGAGTCAATAATAAAAAAGCACATTTCCTTCTTTCATTTTTTATTATATCCTTTGAAGTATTTTCTCTTCATCCTTGTTTGAAGCGACTGAAGCAGGTTTTTGGTTGTTTATTCGTATAAAAAGACGTCCAGGAAGGATTTAGAGAAGCTGACGTCAAATATTCAAACAGATCTCATTAAGCACCAATAATTCTATCAGTTTATTCTATGATGGTTTATCATCTGGTTAGAAACAAATCTGCAGCACCCAAACAAGATTATTCTCTTGAGGGATGATGAATCTCTTCATCTAATTTACATTTAAGTGATGAGTCGGCGTGAAAAGTGGCCAAATTTAAAGACGTGCAGACAAAGAATCACGGACACAAACACGCCCGTGAGCGGACCTCGAAACGTGCAGTCTCATGTGGAACAACACTTGAAATCATAGCTGTCTTTATTAGAACCTCATCCACCTGACAGCCACGCTCCTCCTCTTCGTATCCCGGCGTTCGTGCGTGTTGAGCCCATTCTTTGAAACTAGACGGCGAGTGAGTTGGTATCTCACGTCAGAGCGACGTCAGTGTCAGGAACTGCGTGGTCCCAGCCGCTTCTGTGCACGTTGGAAAACGTAAAACATGGACAAGCATCGCTGCTCTGACGGTCCACTTACAGTGTCCAACTGAGTTTTAATTTCATTCTTCAAGGAAGAACTCTGTCATTCATTTTTCAGACAATGTCACTCTCATAATTAGAGAAGGTCGTGTGGGGAGGATGTTTCTCAAAGGGCAGGGCTGATATTTAGGGGGTTCCTGGATATTTGTGGTCCCAGCTAGGGTCTGCCGCTCGGGGCTGAACTCTAGACCAGCACCTCTAAATCCTCCCGTCCTGGACGTCCAGACAGAGCAGCTGACTGGACTCTGTGCTGTCCTGCTGCTCTGCAGGGGCAGCAGTGCAGATCCAACAGCGGCCATAAGGGGGCCCTGCTTCATCGTGAGACGCCAGAGCAGAGGGCTGGAGGGCCAGCTCCTCTGCTCTGGTCCAGCTGAACCCTCAGTCAGAGACCATCTCTGGCGCCGGTTCCTTTCTGTGTTTGTAGTGGTGGTGTTGATGGGGCCTCCTGTTGCCTGTCGGCCGTAGACGTCCCAGATGTTCCCTTCTTCCTACGATAAGAGCCTGTTGTTTGGATAGTTGGGTAGGTAGACTAGCTCCAGTGTTCCAGGTCTGTAGCCAACCTTTGTGACTAAATAACCTGCAGTTTCAATGTGCCGGACAGAAACAAGCTGCCAACGTCGTTCCTTGTGACTGGTGGTGTGAGTCGCTGTGATGTCATCTCTTTATTTCTTTGATGTGACCGTGTTTGCTAAAAGTATTGCGCCTCCTGTGATGCCTCTCTGATACTCTGATGCATGCGTGTTAAACCTCATGTTGAACCAGCAGCCGTGAGCACACGGGAGCGAGCAGCTGTCTGAGCTGCCCCCGCCCCCCTCCTGCTGCCCCCCCCCCCCCCCGAATGTTAATCTTTCCAGAGGTTTATCATCACAGGAAAAGCAAAGTGCCATCAGAAACTGCTGGAATATTTTATGTTTCTGCTTTGCATGAAGAGAATTTTCAGTGTTTTTCTTTTTGATGGTTATCTTTATTGAACTGCTTCACTGCGTCGGGTCATTTGTGGGGTTAAAAACGGCGCCCAGTATCATCATCAGCAGCAGCAGCAGCCGCCTGCGTGCTGATGGCTGAATGTAGACCTTTGGAGGCGCTCTGCTGTGCGCCCGCCTGCTCATGAACTCACCGTCCCTCATCCGACTGCACAGTGCGCCGTTTCTCTCTGAAAGGTTTTTGTACATTATGGAAGTATCAACAATAAATGTTTTTAACTTGTTGGCTCAATGGAGTCCTGCGTTTCTTTGGCTGAATAATTCAGAAGAAGTCTTGTCTTCTTGTCTAGAAATGCGAAACCACCAAAACGAATTTCTTCTATTATTAAAGACGTGTAAACCGGCGATGTAACAAAATGAACCACAGCGGAGCCCCGCTGGTCAGGTCAGGAGGGACGTCAGGGTCTGAGTGTTCTCTCGTCTTCTAATATTGAAAATCGCTTTTGCCGCGCGGTTTGTTGTCTCATGAAGGGCAAAGGTTTTTGGAGTTTGCTGGTTCAAACTTTTCGACCAGCCAGGAATTCTGCAATCGAACAAGTTGAAGCTGTTTTCAGGTCATTTCCGTTTCTCTCCGTACCGTTGCCTCAGAATCTGATGGCGTTTCCGTTCAAACGTTTTGTCAAGTTCTTCATAACCTTAAATCTGCATGTCAGGGTCCATGAAAACACAGCTACTGCCTAACATGAATAAAGGAGGCTCTAAAGACAACCTTTGTGATGAATCAACCCGCTGCTGGTTTTGGTCACTTGGAGGGATTTTTACTGTCAAGAAGAAATTGATCACGAATCTCATTAACGCCTTCAGTCACAGTGAGAACACACCAAAGCACAGACTTGTATATGCGTAGTACAGCAGAACCTGCGAGGAGAAACACGCACGGAACTTTCCAGAAGAGAAAACCATCATCATGACACTGGAAATGCATCGAATCAAAAGACACAACATGAAAAGCTTTCAAACAGAGAACATTCTTCCCTCTTCGCTGAACACATCTCAAGCTTTTTGTCACTTTAGCACAATTTTCACATCGTGAATCAAAACACAGAAGCACTCATGCAAGACTCAGATAGAAGATCGCAACTGTGTGAAGGCAAACCTGCTGCAGGTTCCATCGACCGCACAGAAACACGGTTACATTTGTGGCGTAAAGGCACTGCAGTGGTCAGGAGCTGAGGATAACCGCCATCATTTACATTTACATGTTGCACAACCATCTCGAAAGCAAAGAGAAATAAAACAGCACAACTAGAAGAGGAGAAGAAGAAGCAGGTCCTGGTTGGCATTAGCAGTAGCATTAGCAGTAGCATTAGCAGTAGCAGTAGCGCGGAAGTCGGTTACTGGGCAAAACCAGCGCAAAGCAAACAAAAGAGGATTTAATTTCAACACATTTAGCGGAGCGACAGCATGAACTATGTGGATAGAAAAGTGTTGAATAGAAACACCTGTTTTAAAATAAGTTGTTGAATCCTCTTCTTTCGAGTATTCAAAATGGAGTGGATTTACATTCACACAAAGACATAAAAACAAATAAATAGCGTTTACAGTCGAGTGCTCCAGTTGTGTGCGAGTGCACTGTGCAACATACTGCATGCAGAGCCTTCGCTAACTCGGGTGCAGTCCCTTAAAAAAAGAAAGCTGAGGAGTGTGAGAGCTCGCTCACGAGTCGGGACGTCCAACATTCAAGAGACCGAGCGGCACCGAACACAAGTCTCAGCTGAAGATGATGACTACTTAGTCTTGATCTGAATATTTCATATAGTTTAAAGTAATACTTCACCCCCAAAGTACTCACTAATAGGTGTCCTGATGTTTTTCGCTCCAGCATTACTTCTTCATGACTCCAGTATGCAGGCAGAGCCAGCCACTTATGTCTAGCTTCAAGCTCGCCATACGCGCTGCTAACAAAAGTGAACCGCCTTTACAAACGTCTTCCTCGCCATGAGCTTCAGGCTAAATGGTGTCGCTGGCTCTGGCTGCATTCTGGCGCTACAAACGTGTCTTTAGCAGCTGACTTGAGAGGTTATAAAACCAAATCTGCAACCTTGCGGGTAAAGCACGACTTCAGCTGAGTGAGAACTCTGAATCAAAGTAAAACGCCCGACATTCAAGGGAGCAAGTGGCGCTGAACCAGAACAAACTGAAATACGGCGACGATGGAGACGCCAGTCACGGCGGCAACAGCTGAGCAGATTGAGTTCACCTCTCCCAAGTAAAACTGCTTCATCAGAAACAATAAAATAGCGTTTGGGGAAAAATCTTGAAAAGCTGCAACTTGGTCGGACTAGGAGGGATTCATGTTGAGGTACCTTAAACATTCATGAGTCAGGCAGGCGGTTTCGTCACTCGCTTGTCCACTCAGCCGGCGTGGTCGTGACATTCCAGAGCACGGCGAGGGCGCGGAGGGCTCCTCACACCGTGGAGATGTTGCTGGTTGTGACGGTGTTCGTGTGGGTCTCTGAGCCCGGCAGCGGGTCTTTGGGGGCAGATTTATCCAGGACGGATATCTGAGTGACGGTGCTGCTCTCGGTGAACAAGGTGCGCCGCCGTTTACTGTATCTCAGGTAGCTCTGCGTCTGCCACTTCCAAAACCTCTTCTTGAGCTCGGCCTGCACCTGAGATCACGGGAGAGGCGCGTGAGGAGAAAATACAAATGCAAAATTGAATACTCACCACTACTTGAGTCTTAAGGTAAAAAAACCCAACAGAAATCACTGGTGAACGTCCAGGACCCGCGTCTCGAAGTCATGGACGTTAAACATCAGAAAAAAGGTTGAAGTTGCTTTTCAGCGGTGTGACGGATACAACGAGATAAAGATGAAGAGTCCAGGTCCATTCACTCACCTCACCGTTGAGGAAACAGTAGAGCAGCGCCACAACGAACCCCTTCGGAGTATAAAACACGTCATCAAATACTTTTGAATACCCAAATTTTTGTGCGCAGGCTTGGAATGTTGTGCATGTGTTTTACCTGAAAGGATCCCAAACCCAGCTCGATGAATATTCGCGCCTCTGCTCCGGTGTTCTCCGGCAGGAAGGCGAACACCATGTAGTGCATCCCAAAGAGAGGAATGAGAAGCAGAGTGGATTTGGCCAGTCTCCTGGACACACACACACACACACACACACTCAAATAACTGAGTTTCTCGACGCCGTCGTGTGGACGGAGTCATTCTGACTCACTTGAAGTGGCTGGTGTCATTTCCTCCGACACCAGGAGACCGCAGCTTCTGCACCAGGATGCGGATCACGTTGATGAAGATGATGAAGTTGACCTGCAGGACAGGACGCAGGCGCCACACTCACTTCTCTTTTACTCCCTGAGGTTTCTGCCTCGTCCCAGCGGTAAAAACAGGTTCTTTCGGCCATTTTTCCTCCTCTGATCGAGGGTCCCGGGACAGATCGTGAGGTGTAAAACCTCTGAGGCAAATTCTGATTTGTGATTGGGGGCTTTGATCATAATTTGATTGATTAATTAATTTATTCACAAGTGGTATTAAAAGACAAGCAGAGCCCAGCAACAGCTTGGTGAGGATAGAAAAGTGCACACTAAACCACCTGAGACGCCTGCCAGACGCCGGTGTGAGATGACCAGCTGGGCGTCGATGCTGATGTGCACGTCAGATATGAGATCCAGAGATGGAAGCCTCTTGTAATCCTTCAATCGCTCCCACTGTAGCTGTTTTGTACTCACCAGTAGTGATGCAGTTATTGGAGCTTTTATGATCCACCAGATGAAGGCCACATCTGTGTCGTCCCAGCAGCTGAGACGCACAACATGAAATAATGAGATAAACAAGACCGTTACGAGGCCTCGATACGGTCGATCTCATCACAAAACCCATTACAACCCACTGTTAGAAATAATGGAGTGAAATCCTTATGAGATTGTCTGAATGCAGATCCCAGATCAGCTTTTACTTTCCAACGTTCTGTTAACACACATCATACATCATCTACATCATCCCCTCACAATAACCCAGATATGAGGGACTTGACTCGCTATGCTAATGAGCTCATTAGCGCATTTGATTCTTGCATACCGCAGCGCCTCTGCGTCACCTGAATGAGGCCCAGTGAATCCATCCTGACCACCGTGATGAAAACAATGTGTTTTTCTGCATTTATATGTTGATTTATGAAGTATATCTGACCGTATAAAAGCTAATCTTTTAACCTGCATCCAGTCAATCGTTTCACAAAGTTGAAGTCTGTATTTGTTTGAATTCCCGCGGCGGCTCACCCTCTGTTATCGTAGAAGTTTCGAGTCAGGATCCACGCCGTTATGATTGTGGTTGGGAGACCTGAGGCCAGAAAACAGCGACCTGATCAAAGGAGTCACAGAGGAAACCTGGAAAACGACAGAGGCAGGAAGGAGGGAAGGACACGAAGAGAAAGAGAGGGTGACCCACCCCAGCCGATGAGGATGTACCACCAGAAGTATTTCTTTTGGAAGACGAAGGTGAGCGCCAGCAGCGTCTGCAGGTACATGCCCTCCACCAGCAGCCAGAAGTAGTTGGCCAGGATACTGAACTGGAAGAAGGCCACCGCTGACTTACAGGACGTCTGCAGGACAAAAGCAATCGCAGCATCAGATGAGAGGCTGGATCTCGTTTCTGAGGTTGGTAAAGGCCTCGCGCGTCAGCCGAGGGTCACGGGGCCTTCATATATTTAACAAAGCCCCGCCGAGGTCTGGGAGACCGTTGAATTCACCGTCACCAGCGTGATGATGAGTCCTTTGTGAATATCTTGCTTTGCATTACTACACAATGAACTAGCCGGTCCCGGGGACGGCTGCCACCCCTCGCTCCTCTCCTGCTCCATCATGTCCAAATATGGTTCCCTCCCTTCACATGAAGCCAAGATGGCCACAACCAGGAGGCAGAAGTGGAGGCTTCAAAATGGGAGTCCACGAACCGATGAGTGATGTCATCCATTCCTCGTATTTCACTCGAGACAAAGGGTTTTCATTAGCAAAGGGAACAAGACTGGCTCTCTCGCCTTGGTCAGCAGCCGTTGATATTTCGGGTGTTTCCCTCCTCATCATCAACCAGTTATCCAGCTGCTGGGATACTGGCACTGAGGGATCGCTGCCCAGTTCAGCAGCTAAAACATTAATCTGCATCTCAACGATGACTTCCTCCCGTGTGCTGGATGATGGATTACATTTCAAACTCATTACCGCAGCCACATTTATTCCAAATTTGAACTATTTGTTGCTAAGCGTAACAGTTTCCCGTTTTTCCTTAAATTCGCAATTTAAAAACTAAATGAAACTAAAGTCGTTTTCTATTTTTTTTTCCACTGACTTCACAATTGGATAATTGTCTCCGTGTATAATTCTCGTAGTGCGTCAGTGAAGGGCGTCTGACCCTGCAGCAACTCACCAGCTGAAGCAATTAGCCAAAACAATAAAACCCCTGACAGCTTTTGTAGAAAGTCTAATTAGGCAGCGCCGCAATATATCCTCTCTCCACGATCGTGCTCGGTTTTACTGGACTGGATTTAGGGGGTTGATTTATTCTGATGGTCAGTAATTTGTGTTGCTGCTGTAACTCGTCAAACACCCAATTAAAGTAATAATACCAATACACATTTTTAGAGCTGAGGGGCCTTCATAAGAATGCTACTTTTAATAATGAAGTACATTCTACTGCTTATTTGTTTGCTGAAGTGGGTTTTTGAACGCAGGGCAGGACACAGCGTGTGGTTCTACTTGTACGAGTCATCGCCCCCGCCCCCCACCGTAGACATGAAGCAGTGGTCCAGGGTCTCGTCAGAGAAGAGGATTTCGTCTTTGATGAAAACGGCGCTCGCTCTCAGGATGAAGGAGAAGAAGAGGTTGATGTGGATGTAGTTCCTGGTGCAGTGAAACTTCCTGGAGAACAGCAACAACAACAAAAACCCTCTCCTGAAGTGTTGGTGGATTGTGAATATTGATAACAACCGTCTGAAACGTGCGAAAGAAAAAGAGGCAGCGCTACAGCTGCATAACCGCGAGTGTTCAAAGGATTTCACATCAGACTGTTACCTGAACACAGTGAAGACAAAAATGGCGGATATGAGCGAGATGAGGGAGGTGGCGTAACCGGCCGTGTACACCTGCTTGAAGTTGGAGAAGTAAGTCGTCTGAAATGAGAGACAAAGGAGAAAAATAGAGAAAAAACTAGTTTGAACAGGTTTGACTTCACACGCGTCCCTGTGCAGAGACGTCGTCGTCAGGGGTGCTGAGCTGAGACAGCGCATGGAGACCCTCAGCGTGCGATCGATGTGCCACGACTGGTCATCAACTCAATGTAAAGGGTAACTGTATGAACACGACCAAACAGGTGATCCTCAGTTTCAGACGTGCAGCGTGAAGCTCGTTGCTGAGGACGAGACACAAGGCTCATCAGGCGGAACCACAAGGTTTAACAAGCTAACGTGTGACCACAGGTCTCGGGGTCACGACCGTAAAGGAGCTGAATATGGATTTGTGACACGGACGACACGCGCCAGACAACTCCGTGTGTTTTGCTATGTGAGCTGCAGCTGCTGCAAGCCTCCTCACAGACGTCTGCAGCTCCCTCGTCTGCACGACAGCTGTTTGAGACGTTCCATGAATCAGCAGACGCTCAGGAGCGCACGGCTAACTGTCTGTCTTACAGTCGGCTTGAAATAACATCGTTCGCTGAGCGTCCCCTGAAAATAACACGTGGGCAGCCAGTAATTAACACGAGTGGGTGTGAACTGAGGGCATCCTGTGTGTTCGACAGTGACTCTGCTCTGTGACTGACCAGAAAATCCTCATTTTCAGACGAAACAGAGCTTCGCAGACATTGAACTTCTACCTCTGGTTCAATTTTCTTGTCGTCGGCGAAGTCGCAGGCCTCCGTATAGGGGGGGTAGAGCTTGGACCATCCCTCCTCCGTGCAGTTCCGGTAGATGTAACCTACGAAATAAATCAATGTCTCTGACACTCGTAGAGAAGAGAAGAACCGCCATAGCCCTGAGAGAGGATGTGAGCTCAAAACCACAATGGGGAGGGACAGAACTGATCAGCCTGGAAGGCGGGAGGTGTCGTGGAACTGAGACGGCCATGAGAGCGAAGTGAGGTGTAAATGCAGGCCTGCCCTGAGGGACGGGGAAGTTTGTGCTCTGCTGGCACAGAAATGAAAAATACAGATGGAAAAGATCGGATGCTGTCGTCTTCCAGGGATTTGGGACTTTGATATGAAATAAACATCCATATGTTCAGCTAGCTCACCTAACCTAACCTAACCTAACCTAACCTAGTGACTAAGCACTGAACTAATAAAACACCTGCAAGGATGATCAGAACTTTTTCCTGATCGATTTCCTTTTAAACATTTTCACGGCTCACAGAATTTAAGGAAGAGCAGCAACACAACTGGTCCTGGTTCGTTTGGTAGATTTGCCAACTGGGAATGATTTTCTTCCACAAAGAAGATGCGGCGTGAACAATTGTCCAGAAATGTCTGTTTACAAACCCCACAGGTCGTCGTCCGGCGTGACCCGGGTCTTCTTCATCCCAGTGGCTCAGGAACCCACCAAGACTCTGACTGAGCTAAAACAACAACAACTGAACGTGCAGCTCGTTGACACCAAGAACAAAAGTGGAGTGCCTGGTTACCAGCCAAAGACTGCTGATGGTACACTTACACTGTTGTTAGCCCTCAGTCTCCATTAGCATCAAGCTAAATATGCGTCGCTGGATCTGTCTACAAAACAACGTTACTCATTTGTGAGAACTTGAAAGGCAAAATCCACCTTGATAGTAAATCCACCAGGGACAAACAGTGATTGGGATTCTGGGCTGAATGAATACGATCTGACTGGACGAAGTGGGCCGTGCTGCCTCTCACGAAGGCCTGCTGATATCAAGATGTACTTTCTGTCTGGGTAATAAATGTCAGAGGAGAAAAAAAAGATCCAGCCTCTTAATTTAATGCAGGGTCCAGAGGATGTTTAACTTTAGCCTGACCAAAATATAAGATTTGAAAAATGAGATTCTCACTTCACTGCTTGAGTGTCTGCAGGTGAGTCAGCCAGGGGAAGCTGGAGTTAAATCAAATCTCCAGCCGCGTTCTCCCACCATGGCCCGGAGTCAGAGTGGCGGCGCTCTACGACAGCGATGATGATGATGCACAAGGTCACCAGATTCTCCATCTGAATGTGTTTATACGACGGAGGATAAGAAAGTTTACAGCCACATAACAGACTCCAGCACAGCTGAGGAGAATGCGGGGGTTTGAGTCGTGGGCGGTTTTACCGATATCACTGGCCACAGTACAGGGTGGCGTGTAGAGCCTGCAGCGGCGGCGTTGGTGGGTGAATGTTGGGATGTGAAAGGCTGAGGCTCCTGGGAGAGTGTGGTGATCTAACCGGCATGCTTAACAAGCAGCGCCAATTCCTTCCTCATGCTCCTGGCTCCCACACTGAACTCTTTGATTTTCCAATTCATTATTTTCTCTACGCACAATCTAACCATACATCGACAACTCCACAGCACTTGACTTCTCCTGACAACTGTGGAGGAGGAACTCCAGCGGGGTCCAGGAACCCACTAACACTGAGTTATGAGGTCACGAGCAGCAACCTCCACCTCCTGTTCCGTCCTCGCAAACTCGACTCTGTGCTTTTGTGGTCTTTAATTCTCACTGTTATTTGAAATCAGTCGAGTGCATCATTTCTTCATCCAGCATCCCACGTTAGAGAGCGAACACGCCGCTGCTGCAGAGAAGAACTCAGCCTCACTGATGGACAGAGAGGAAGGTCTTCATCAGGTTGGTCATGTGACCAGAGCAAAGCTGCCTTGCAGGAATACCTTTGTGTTCCAGTAAAGCTGCACTTGAATATGTTTCACTTGTGAGTGTCAGTGTGATGGCTGGGAATCGTGGCCGCCCTCCTCTCACGTGTTTACAAGCTTGAACACGAGGAAACAAGGGAAAGACTCAAGGAGACCTGAGATAAACGCGAGGAAAGGAGGAGCAGACACGAGAAAAACAGGAAGATGGATGAGTGCTTCAACTACAAAAAGAGCATGATGACAACTTGGCAACTAAAAGGATGACAGGAGCTTTTACAAGAGGGACGGAATAACAGAATGAGACTCGGACGAAGCACATCGGGGCATGACAGCCAATCACAGGGGTGGAAAATCAAACAAAGAGAGGAAGTCAAATTCCAGGAAGGAATCATGACACGTTTGGTGATGTGATGATTTTGGTCCGTGAAGGGCGGGCCTTAATCCTCCTCCAGCGGTCCAAACAGCTCCCAAAAGTTACTGAGGACTGTTGAAGGTGAGTTGTGGTGATTTACCTTGGTTATCAAACAGCAGGGAGATGTTAGCACAGGAGACTCTGACCACCTGCCCCACCTCAGCACGGTACCAGCAGCAGATCTCGTCCCACACCGTCGGACAACCTACGGCGGGGAAACAACGTTACTGGAGTCGCAGTCAGAGCAGAGCAGGACAGGCGAACGGCAGAAAAACCTGGATTTAACCGCAGGTCCCAGCATCCAGCCTGAGACAGCAACTGCAATGAATAAGAACATTTAACTCCGTCATCAACAATCAGGAGGAGTCAACAGCAGTAAAACAAATGAGGAAACCCACAGAAGCCCAATAAAGAGAACATAATAAGCAGTGAAAAAACTGAGTGAAATAAAATATCATCAAACAAAGGCAAAACCCCAAGAGATGATAGACGAAATGTAGCTTTATATTAAAATCAAACCCGAAACATCATTCCTGCTCGCCTCATTGCAACAAAAGATTATGTGAAAGGTGCCACGCTGGAGCAGTGGTCCTCACTGTGGCCCCCAGCAAGAAGGTTGTGGGTGGAGCCCCGGCTGCAGCACGGGGTCTTTCTGGGTGAGTCTCCATGTTCTCCCTGTTCCTGCTGGGTTCTCTCCGGTACTCCAGCTTCCTCCACAGTCCAAAGACATCAAGAGGGACCAGGTTAATCCAGACTCTAAATTGACCGTAGGCGTGGCTGGGAGAGCCAATGGTTGTCTGTCTCTATGTGTTGGCCCTGCCATGGACTGGTGACCTGTCCAGGGGGAAGGCTGCTGGGATAGGCTCCACCCCCACCACCCTCAACAGGAGGAGAGGGGGAACAGGGAGGGATGGATGATGGATGGATGAATGGATGGAGGGATTATGTGACTAGCAGAGCAGACACATAGAGATGCTACAAATGCTGCAGATGCTGCAAACGTTTTATTTTTTGTTACTAAAATTATGTCAATCATCAATGTATAATGATTAAAACGATCAAGAGATCAATCGATTGTCTGAGGAAACAGATGAATACACACATGTATGATATATAATATATCATGGACATTAGAACTTGAACTTTTTGGCAAAAAGTTGCTTGTTTGCATACATAAACAGTTCCAGCCAATCAGAGCCTGCATGAAGCTAACAGCTGCAAGCTAAAGGCGCTACTGAAGCTAAAAACACTTCCGTCGACACTGGCTGGCAAAATGAGGTGCTTTTTTCTCCACAGTGTAAAATCAATAAATGCAGAGAGAAAAGGGCAAAGAGGACAAACGTTTGTGTATTTGTGTCATCATTCAAATCATTTGTGTTTTTAACTGTTTGTGCAATTTAACTGTGAGAAAAAGTCGCTTCACATTCGGTGCGAACACATCTGAACTCTTCAGAGGTGAATTCAGTGTCTGCACCACAAAACGCCGTCATGCGCTGGTGGTTAGCATGGAACCCAGACTGAGCCGGAGGGAATATTTATGTTCATCTGATTAAAGAGGTCACCAGCTTCTCTCTTCATCAGTCCTTTCACGCAACACTTAATATTCACAGTGAGCAACTTGTCCGACCTTGAAAGTCCCTGAATGCATCCTGGCTGCTTCTCCTGACACATAAAGTCAGTCGGATGGTTTCATGCATCCAGGGTTTCCCTCCAACCGGAGACATGAAGGGACGTCTGATTTAGTGACGTCTGGAGCGTCTCTGCCCACGCTCCAGTCTGCTGCTCCCCTCACACTGATAAGCTGAGTGTGTGTGTGTGTGTGTGTGTGTGTGTGTGTGTGTGTGTGTGTGTGTGTGTATCCACCACCACACACATCAAAGCATCCTGGCCCAGCGTCAATTAAAGCAGCAGCAGCAGCAGCAGAGAAGCTCCACTCATTCATAATAAAACGCAACTGTTGGCTGCAGCTGGAGGTTCTGCTGCCAGAGCTGGGACCAGGAACCGTCTCAGCGGGTACTGCTCCTTCAGAACAGCTCCACCATGACGGTTTGGATGTTAGGTGAGGCAGCTCATGGCCTAAGAAGAGTCTTTCAGCAGCAGACTCACAAGAGAGTTTCCAGGTGTACAGTCAGTGCCCTCACATCCACCAAATAATGACTGTGATGATTAAAGTCAAGGATATGAACACGTGAGACATGCAGACAGTCACCCTGATCCTGGAGGGCGGGATGTTCCAGTGTGGATTTTTCTGTTCATCAAGACAAAAAAGGCAAAAACCTTTGATGAAGGAAAAGTTTATACTCCACCTTCAGAAATGGTCCCCATGTCAGTGTTCGCTTGGGATCTTTTCTCTGCTCCAGGTCCTTTGACTACACAACTACCTTTCACTCTCACGCCAACACATTTGATTTTCGAATGTAAACAAAATATGAAATCTGAAAAAGAGCTTGATGGAGCAGGAGGAGGATGAGGGGAGACCTGGAGCCTCGTCCACAAAGCTTCAGCTGACATCTCCTATTATCGAGTCCTTGAAAAGCCTCACCAGCTAATGGACGCCCGTCCATGCTTCTGAGGATGGAGGTAGAATGAAAGGCCTCAGCACGTCGGGGCGGGGGGGGGGGGGGGGGTGGTCCTTCATTAGCTGCTAATTAAAGCCGGTGACATTCTGACTGGATGATCCGGCGAGGGCTGAGAGGAGCGTCGCTCTCGTTCTCCTCCTCACAGCTTTTCATGCTCTGATCTTTTTGTTCTGCCAACACTTCAACACAAACCCTTGTTTTGGTCTGAGCTTTGAATAAATCGGCTCTCCAGGGCCTCAGGGGCCATGGCGGGATCGGGAGCCGTGTGTGTGACAGCGTCTTTACGCTCACGCGTGACTGAGCACCAGTGAACATCCACACACACCTCCACTCCCCTGACCTGCAGGTACTCAGCCGCCAAACACAGAGGACATCCCCACGTGTCTCCTCCCTGACGCTTCCAGCCTCTGATCCTTGGAGGGAGCGGAGGAGCAGACCGCTGCATTCTGCGTAACACACGCGTGTGATGCACCTCCTACTCACCTTTGACCCTCTCAGTCCCACAAGGAGGTAAACAATTAAGATTGATCGATAATCAATACAGATATTGACAGTATTGCTTTGAAATGTGTTTGGTGCTGCTCTATGAAGCATTAAGAAGACAGATCAAACCTGTATGATCTCTCTGTTTGTTCATTACTTCACTCATTCTCTCACCTGCATTCATCACCCCCTCGCACACCGCAGGGTGGAACAGCCTGCAGTTTTTCCTAGTTTAACTGCTCGTTTGTCTCTCTCCCTCCACCAGGGGACTGGGAAAAGTCACAAATGGAGCAAAACTAGCTTTTCAGAGTGAAGCTGTTTGGGTGTGGATGCAGCGTAGAAGGCTGCCGTCAGTGCTTCTTTTATGCCTGAAGCAAAGCTGCCGTTTGAATCTGATCAACAGGACGCTCTTGCTGGGGAGGCCTGGGCTGGACTCAGGGCTCCACCCCCTCCAACTGTGTCCTGTGAGCTTCCAGGACACGGACTTCCCTCTTTGACATTTATGCGACCTATAATAAACACCAAGAACAAGTTATGAGGGGAAATTTGTCATTTCCGGGGGGGCACGATGAGGGAAGGAGAATTAGATTGACTTCATGTCCTGTAAATTCTCCTCAGCAGCGGCGTCGTATCTCAGGGCTTTATTCCTCCTCTGGCTCCACCTCAGTGTTTTCATTGTCCAATAAAAGATTTGTCTTATATTTGCTGTGTATGTCACTGCTGCTGTAATATTGTCACAAATATTGCAGGAAAAAGTTCCGCTGGGATGTTCGGGGTAAAATCCTCCCTTTAATAAACAGAGAGAAGAGAGAACCGAGAAGTGGAAGGTGGAGGCACACAGAGGCCTGGACACACTTGGATCATGAAGACACAGCTTTCATGTTGGGGTTAGACTGAGCAGACGTTCCTGCTCCGCAGCGCTGGAATCTTCTTCTAGTCTTCTTTCAGACTCCTCAAACCCTCCATGAGACCATGAGACCCTCCGTGAGACCATGAGACTCTCCGTGAGACTGTGAGACCCTCCATGAGACTGTGAGACCCTCCATGAGACTGTGAGACCCTCCATGAGACTGTGAGACCCTCCGTGAGACCATGAGACTCTCCGTGAGACCGTGAGACCCTCCATGAGACCGTGAGACCCTCCATGAGACCGTGAGACTCTCCATGAGACCGTGAGACCCTCCATGAGACTGTCCTTGAGACCCTCCATGAGACCATGAGACTCTCCATGAGACCGTGAGACCCTCCATGAAACCATGAGACCCTCCATGAAACCATGAGGCTCTCCGTGAGACTGTGAGACCCTCCATGAGACTGTGAGACCCTCCGTGAGACCATGGGACTCTCCGTGAGACTGTGAGACCCTCCATGAGACCATGAGACTCTCCGTGAGACCGTGAGACCCTCCATGGCTCTGCAGCGATGTCTGCGTCCCTTCCAGGCTCGTAAATCAGTTCAGCTGCGTTTCTCTCCTCTGGTCTCTGGAAGGAGAACTCAAGCCAGACGCTCCTCTAATTGACGTTTGTACCTGTCATGATTTCTCAGGTGTCTCTACAAATATATCTTTTTTAATGATTCAAAACACAGAAACATCAGCATATTTGTGAACTTGCAAAGCTGAGAAGCTTTGAACACTTTTACCTAGAAACTATGGTCCTCTCACATTTTCAAAAGTCCAAGATCAAATTTAAAGTCAGCTCTGTTGTCCAATCTACTATTTATGCACGGCATACAGCACGCATGACATCCCAGTCCTCCTGGACCCACGGTGCAAGCAGGCACCAAACAAAGTGTTGGAAAGAAAACGCACTAAAAAATAAAGAGTCAAGGGCGCTGGAGGTGCTACAGATATTAGTAGATATGTTCGATCATAATCATGACTCTGAGTGTGGACGGGGGAATGTCATGGCTCATTTCACGGCCGGGTTTTAACTGTAAAAAACTGAATGTCAATAAAATGTTCCTCGCTTGCTTTGTTCCTTCATGTATCCAGACTGTAATTAGTTCTGACAGCAGCGCCGACTCAGACCACAGAGACGGCGAAGGCACCACAGGATCCATGGAAATGCCACTGGGGCAACACCACAAAAGCTGGTTTGAAATCAGCAGTGTAAGATCCTTTTGTGTTACGTGCGCGCGCACACACACACACACACACACACACACACACACACACACACACACACACACGCACGGTTGCTCAATGTAAGTCTAATTACACGTAACCTTTGGAAACAGACAGGATTGTTAACCTTCTCTGTCTATTTACTCCTGCGGTGTTTCTCTATTTCCTCTCTGTCACTGACTTCCCATGTTTCTGCTCCGATGGTGTTCCCTGTGGGACTGAAGGCGTGAGGTTAATTAACACAAAGACCCCTAACACCGCAACACCCCCCCCCCCCCCCACACACACACACACACATCCCCCCCTTCTATTGGACAGCAAAGTGCTCGATCTTCCTTCATCACACCATCACTGTTCATGAGCTCCTCCAGTCTCGTCCAGTCTTGATTCTTGGTTCTGGGGATGATGGACAAAAAGAGTCCTAAAAGGTTGGCGTGTGTCCTTCAGGCAAAGACAGTCAGACAGTGTGGGACGAGCGGTTTGCGTGTTCCACTGATCTCCCAGAACCAGCGAGGATGCTGCTCCCCTATGGAGGCTCCCCTTTCTGAAAGGGGGGTGAGGTGTTCATTCAGGATGTGGATGCCTGACATGTCTCTGCTTCAACAATCACAAGAGGGGATGACAAATGGCGCCATCACCTGTGAGCAGCACCGGCGGGGGCGAGCGCAGCCTCACGGCGCTTTCATCACAGCC
The DNA here is from genome assembly GCF_037954235.1 of Aulostomus chinensis. Lineage (NCBI taxonomy): Eukaryota > Metazoa > Chordata > Actinopteri > Syngnathiformes > Aulostomidae > Aulostomus > Aulostomus chinensis. The sequence continues at coordinate 2,069,285 of NC_141333.1, read as the reverse complement.
CTGTTAAACTCTTTATAGTTTGGGTGTCACGGACATTCTATCAGATGGGAAAGGAAGTGTTTCCAGGGTGGGCTTGTTCCTCCTGAATCACTCAAGGGAGGCTAATGGCAGCAGAGGGGCCGTCCAGGTACAGAACCTCGGCCCGGCACCTCCTCACCTGATTAGTCTGTTTGATTGTGTTGTGGCTCTGGCAACTGCAGGGTGGTAATTTGTTAACAGGAAGCAAATGTGCTTACTGCGCCTTTGATTAACAAGCTGCAATCATTAGCAACAGGAAGCCTGGGATTAGCTTCACCCCCCACTGTGCTTGGAGGTGGAGGTGAGTTCCTCCATCGATAGTTGGAGATGGCGCATAAATCATGGAGCCCGCATCACGACATTGTTCAGCTAAAGCAGCACTTCACCAGGGTGTAATTTGCCCTTCAAGTGCTCACTCATGGTGCCTTGAGCTCACACAGATGACAGCTAGGCGCATTAAGCTTGAGGCTAATGGCCAACGCAAGCTAAAAGAGCGACTCCATTTATAGAATTTTTGCTGTTTCCATGCCATTCTTCTGTTTCCTGGATGGAAAACACAGAAAATCTAATCTTGGACGCGTCAGGAAATTCAAACAGAAAAAAAAAAACAGAGGCTGATTATTTGGCCAAAGAATGATCAGAACCAGAAAGTCGCACTTTCATTCCTTACATGTCTTCAGTTGAATGAAATCAAAATGCCATGCGTGTCACGAGAAGCTGCGCCTTCTCCTCTAATGAGGAACCTCCATCCAGTCATCAAACTGGCAGGGATGTGGGAGCGTCTCTCCTCCTGACATCAGCTGTCAGGGCGCCTCTTTCATTCACCCTGGGTGTCTGACGCAGGCATGCAGCTCCTCAAAGGCGCAGCAGTCTGCCAGCCAACTCCAGTGCAAAGAGCGTCCCATCACGATGAGACGCCGCTGCACCAGCAGACACGCGTCCAGGACTAGTCTGTGTTTTCAGTCCAAGCATGGTCTCTCCTGAGCCTCGGCTCCAGCTCCACGTGACATCTGCACCTTCATATGGGGGTGATATTCATGGGTGTAGTTGATGCTGTGGAATGGAAACCTCCCTCAGACGTGTTTGAGAAGCTCCCATTTCCATTTAGCTTTCAGTCCAATTTATTTTATATTGAATACGTTGAACAATGTCAGAGTTTGGATGCACCGCGGCCTTTGTGCTAGCAAAACCGAGCTAATAGGCTATGAAGAGGCTGCCGGCGGCTCTGCTGCTGTCTGTCATTTGCTTTAATCACTCTGCCGTGGTGCTGCACCTTCACACACACTTAAACACCTGGATGAGGCAAAGCTTGACCCTGACACGGTGGAGGTTTGGCGTGATAGACTCTGCTTGTCAATTGTGTCATTCAGGTCAAAGTAGAACTTGAACACACAGAAAAGGACAAACACATGAACGCCCTCTGACGCTCCATTTGAAGACCATGTTGACTCCCGTCTCTTGTCAGGAGTTTTTACCTGAGTGGGCGGACTGGTTGCTCTCCTCCTTTCTGAGGATCTGGTTGCATTCTTCCTGAGCCTTCATGTGCTGCACCACCAGGGCGCAATCTGGGTGGATGGCGTCCGCCTGTAGCCAGACAAACCACATCAGTCACACATGAACACATGGTGAAGTTTGTTCCGTGCAGTTTGTGTTGTCATCAGACTCACAGGTCCAAACACTTGGAGAAGCTGACTACATTCAACAAGTGGGTGGAAACGATTAGAATTCTGCTTTGCAGAACCGACCCTTGTCAGCTGACAAGCAACCCGGACAACAGAACCTGCCAGTCCAACCGTGGTGACTGTCAGGCCTGCTGGACAACAGGAAGTGGAGGACTGAAGGCAGCTGATCATCTATGCCTGTAAAATCCCAACCACACATGAAGCGAACACAAATCCTCAACTGGATCTCCACCTGCAGCTAAAATCAATCTCTACTGTAGGCTGGCCCCTGGTTTAAGCCGACTCTTCCTGCTAGAACCTGTTGAGGGAAAATTAATCCCATCTTTGCTGTGATGGACTCTAATTGATTCCCCTGGTGTGTATGAGGTTTGAACAGTGTGAAGCATGGTGTGGAGCACCTGCCTGTCAAGACAAATGGACACCCTGCAGGTGAGTGTGACCTTTGACCTCGTCCTCATGCACTGCGGCTTCTGGGATTAAAACCACAGAGGAGATGAGTTCTGCTTTCAGAATCACCGAAAAGCCTCAGCAGCAAGAATGTCAATAACTGATGAGGTGAAAAAACTACTCAGATATTTTGGACATTATTTTCAGAATTTGATTTGATCCAAGTGACTTTGTACAGGAAGTCGGTGTTACTGAGTGGACTCAATATTTCAGGCCGTAGCACAAACACTGCAGGATCAGTATCTCTAGCAGGGTTCAGGTTTTTTAGTGAAGCCCCCCCAGCAGTCTTTTATTTCCCTTCTCTAGGACTGATTGCTGCTCTGGTCTGAGACCTCACCCGCTCGCCTGGACGGACATTAAACAGCAGCATGAACGACAACTGAAGCCTCGCCTTCACTGTCCTGCGCTCTCGATTATCACTAATTCTCTCTATTCTAAGCAGTATCAGATACCGTGTCTCCGGCGCTCGCTGCTGAACATGAAGAGAAATCGCCGCAAAGACCAAATCTTTCCAGCGTTTATGTCGGCGCTGCGCCAGCACTGGAACCTCAGACGCCCAGGACAAACACGGCGTCTGTGCTGCTGGAAAAACTCCACTTGACAGCTTCACTGTGACACAAGACAGCGCTGTCAGATCTACGGACCACCACGCCACGGTCGGTGTGTGTGTGTGTGTGTTTGTGTGCGCGCGCGTGTGGAGAGCCATTTCAACATGCACTTTAATTATTTTAACCTGAAGCTCCTAAATGGCAGCAGTTTATCTGGAAGCGGTGTCATTCAAATTCAATCTGTCGCTCCTAAGCGGGTCATTATCGCGCCACTCGCCTCCGGCCAACCTTTCCTGAGCCGCCGTCATTTACATTAAAAGTTTCACAGTGACACAAAGGACATGACTCACCAGTGTCATTAGAATGGGGTGTGTGTGTGAGAGAGAGAGAGACTGGCTCATTCTACTTTATGATTATTGGTTAAATTTCATTTGTGTGTGATTGACAGGAATGTTGATTCTCCCAAGCAGCCCCCCAGCCTGAGCTCACCCTGTAGCAAGCCCCTCCCACTCGGACACTCACCTCTGGGTCGTGTTTGTCAACCAAAACAACAATCAGTTCGACTACAATGCAGCTAAAACTTGAAGACAATTTGTGGAGTTGGAAGGAGATCATGTTTCTGCAGCCTGGTTCCTCCCAAACTGTGGAGGGAACTCCTAAAATGGCCGACAGTGACTGGGCCAGTATGCATTTCCATGGTAACAGCGGCTGCCTGTAATAAGCCGGGTCCCTGTAGGATCTTGAATCCAGCTCTTTTGGGCCTGAGGCTTCTCCAGGAGCAGATACCATCTTTTATAACCTGCTCGCTCGTGGTGAGTCGACCTCACACAGTTACGACATCAACTCCTCTGTGGAGAAGAGGATTGTACTTCCAGAACCAAGGTGGGCGGGTCGCTGTTGAGCTCTACTGGGGGAGCAACTGATGCCTCTGAACCACCAGTGGAGGCTGTACCAGCCCTGAATCAAAGGAACCACCAGAACTGGTTCAGACCCCTGTCACTGGCGTTGGCGCGTCTGCAGAGTCAAAGATGGCTTAATAAGATCACGCCGTGTCCCGGTAAAACTGCTCCCGTGTTTGGTTCTGTGTGAACCAGCAGAGCGTTGTGGGGGCGGAGTCAGTTTGGCCGCGCGACCAAGTCTTTGTGTGAAAGCAGTTGTTGTCTTAGCTGCAGGTTGTTTCACGTCTCAGCGTTACAGTGATGTCACGCTACAATTTGAGCCAAACTGAGGCATAAAATGTGTCCAAGTGCTGACAAACACCTGGAGGCGTCCCTGAGCGCGCTGTCTCGTAGCGGCCTTCTAACCAGCCATCAAATGCAGCCACGAGGCCAGAACGCCCTCGTGAACCGGATCAGAAGTGATTTCCCTCATTCACCTGCGGTCAGCGGGGACCTGCGGCCTTCAGCATTGATTTTAACGCTCTTTGCCTTGTTTTAATGGCAGAGGCAGGAGTTGCTTCAGGCTGGAAGTGTGTGTGTGTGTGTGTGTGTGTGTGTGTGTGTGTGTGTGTGTGTGTGTGTGTGTTTGTGGTGGGGGCCTCCCGTTTGACAAGAGAACCCTCAGTGTCTTCTGTTGACACTCAGACATCAGATTCTTTAGCTAAATGAGCTGTTTAGCACATTTAAGGTGATCAGTTCCGGCCGTGTCGTTCTGCTGCTGCCCTTCGTGGTTCCTCGGTTCAGCGACTGCTCCCGAGGGCTTCACCAAACCAGTCCACCAGGGTAACTGCCTGGAATTAAATCGGAATGGAATCCTTCGCAAAGATTTAACTGCTGCCCTCTCACCTGGAAAATCTTTAATGTCTGTGAACTTCACTACAGTTGTGAGTTTGGAGCACGAAGTCGACTGAACTTCAAAGAAAATGCATCAAACTAAATCTCACTTTGAAAGCGGTTGGAGAGATGCAGCGCGCCTGCTGCCACGGCGACGCATCAAATCCATGTTGCAGCGGCGTGGTGGGTCTGTTGGTGTGGAATATTGCACATCTGCATCTCTGAGGACGTGACCTTTAACCCCCACAGACACACAAACATTATTTGAGGCTGTCTTACTTCTTTTATTTGCATCCCACTGCTTTTTCTCTGCTAGGGTGTCTTAAGATCATTTGTCAAATACGCATAAATCCATAGTTTTCCAGATGATGGAAGAAGCTCTTTCATTGTGTTTTAAACATTTCTTAGTAATTGTGTATTGGATAATACTCCCCTAATTAATATGATTGTTTTTCTAATTATTACATCATCAGGGATGATCTCAGTTGTTGGGGGGGGGGGGGGGCTGGGTGATGACTTGAGGGAGTTTTATTTCTAAGGATCAAGGTCGTTCATCGCAGTATTAGTACTTGGTATTTTCTCTGAAGTATGGAAACGCGACCTGGGATTTTCGTGTTTCTTTGAGTTCCGGGGATCTCAGAAGGATCTGTTGTGTAGCAGCTGATGGATCCAAATAATCAACAAACACAAACACAACGACCTGAGTTATTAAAATGAGATTCCGTCATACAAATACTGCGTTTGCTAGCAGACTCGCAGCCGGTCAGGGAGTAAAACTTGTAGTTTTTGGATCAAGAAGCCGTATTGCTTGTTCGGCGATGACCACCTGCGTGCAACCAAAGGTGGAAGAACTTTGGGATCTGCTGGATTTATGTCGTGTTGCGCAACTCATCGACATCCCGATGTCTGCTACTTTCCCGCAGCAGGTTCGGAGGAGAGCTGCCTCTGACGCGTCTCTGCGCTCGGAGCGGGACGCGCTGATCCCCGCAGCGGCGTCTGACGAGGACTCACCGTCTCCCTGCAGGCGGCCAGCAGCAGCAGCAGCCCCAGGCGGAGGAACGCGCTCATCCGGTCCATCCACGGTCCCCCGGAGACGTAAACACCGTGGAACAACATGTGTGTCCTCCTGACAAAGTACGCACGCGATGGGTCTCCAAAAAAAAACAAAAAACTCCTCAGCAACTGAACAGCAAATTCCCAGAACTGTCAGCAACCCAGAGGAGCTGGCCGGCGGTCCGGCGTGAAGGTTTTCGGGTGGTGCCCGGTGCACGAGAGGGTCTGCGTTCACTCCACGGAGAAGAGCCGCGACTCAACTGAGCCACACGAGGTGCGCTCATTCCTGAAAAGGCTGGGGGGGGGGGGGGGGGGGGGGCTCTGACGCTGCGCAAAGACGCACTGGCACCGTGACTGGCTGAGGGATTCATGAAGGTCTGAGTGAGTTCAATGAGCCTGAATGCTGCACAGCACTGTCACCTCTCTCTCATCAGCAGGGGCGGGGACAGAGGGGTGTCCAGGGTGCTAGCGGGTCAGCTTCCCCTGATATTTGAGTGCCCTCCCCACATTTTATTTCCTGACCCTGATGCCCTTTTTTTTCTTACTGGTTATCAGAATCTCATTGATCGATATCAGGACCCCGTGTTTCCAGATTGAGGGTGGGGGTGGGGGGGGAGTTGGACTGAGACAGCATTGGGCAGGAAGATGATGATATCTCTCAGTAACTTGGGTGTTGATTCCCACTTACATAAACTCTGCTGTGGCAGACCTGCATTTGTCCATGTTCCCGGCTCCTGCTTCTGGTGCAGGTCTTGATGAAGGTGGTGTCCTCTCTGGAGGTCTCCTGGTCCCTGCACGACTGGTGAAATCCAGTCTTACAGCTATTTATAGTGTGCCCTTGCAGTTATATTTCATGAGGACACTTCATATCAACATTTGGGATAAACAGTAACTGTGTGTGTGTGTGTGTGTGTGTGTGTCCTTGTTTAACTTGCAGGATGTGAAAACAATGGAGTCAAACAGGTTTTCAGGCCCGACATGCTGGACCCCACGTCTGAGGGTGAGGACTTGGTTTAGGGGTTCATCTTTTGGAACAAGAGGCTTGATGATCCTCACAGGGTCCCCACATAGATAGTAATACCTGACCTGCAGGTGTGTGTAAGCAACCTCAATTAATTTAGGACAAAAGCTGCCAGCATGTCCTCGATCAGTGTGTGTGTGTGTGTGTGTGTGTGTGTGTGTGTGTGTGTGTGTGTGTGTGTGTGTGTGTGTGTGTGTGTGTGTGTGTGTGTGTGTGTGTCAGAGACAGTGATACTTACAGGCTATGGTTCCGTGTTAGCGAACCTTCACTAACACAGTCGACCAGTTCCATCGTGGCTGTGAGCAGAGGAGCTCCATATTAGCTGAACTGCATTATTCATCCTATCCACCGTCTCATGTAAATTTATTTTCTCTCTCACTTGACACGTAAACAAGAGGCCACTGGGGAATAAAGGGTAGTTAATTTTAAGCTTCCGAACAAAAGGTGCCGGGTGTCTGGTCAGGAGTCCATGTTTAGCTTCAAATCAGCCTCCAGAGGGTGAGTGTAAATCAATACCACGTCCTCACAAGTACACAAAGATCTTGAGTTTGTGTTATTAGCAGCGGATTTCCTTTAACTTGGGGACAAACTGTCCTCCCTTCTGTAAATCACACAAGATTTCTCTTCTTCGAGGAATAAAACTCAGCGGGTTTGCTTGTATCAAAGAGGGGATCACCAGACCATCGGGGAGACGAGACCGTCTCACGAGACGGTCTCGTCTCCACGGCGCTGGCGCTCATCCAAAAGGCTGAGAAACGTTAGCCAGTCTACGAACTGTTGGTGAATTCTTCCACTTCATCCCGGTTTCAGACGTTACAGACTTGAGGGGGACTTGCTGAACTCAAACCTTTTTAGTGGAGCAGAATTATCAGACGAGTCATGGTCAGACGTCTTTGACCTCTGACCTGGACCCCTGCTGCTGACCCGTTCTCTGCTGGATCAGATCTGTCCCCTTGTGGATCAGCGCTGGTTTTCAAACAACATTCCTGAGGGCTGTGTGTGTGTGTGTGTGTGTGTGTGTGTGTGTATTCTTCAAGCCGGACACCTGCTGTTTGCAGCTGCATGTCCCAGAGACGCTGTGAGCCCCTGATGGACACTGATGGACAGGACACTTGTCCAGATGTTTCACATAAACCTGATTCATCCTGTTCCCAGGACGATGAGTTGCTTCTCTGATTTTTAATTTTATGATGTTTATGCACGTTTGACTTCAGGTTGCTGGACCTGAAAACAAACTTCTTCTTACAGTTGGAATCACAGTCTTCCTGGGGAAGGAACGCCCTCGGTCCTGACAGCCTCAGTGGGGGAAAAACTTCACCCATAAAACCCTCTTAACAGGGAAAAAATGAGGGAAGCTGAGGGGGAGCCAGGGAGGAGGGGGCCGCTCCCAGGACCGACACATCAGCAGCCACGGCAGCACGTGATGACAGAGCAGTCTGAAACATGTCACCTACAGATGCGATGATCCCGACGCGGGTCAGATTCACGTGTCACCAAGTGGGTCACGAGTTAAGTGTGTTGGATCCGCGTTGACAAGACCAGAAGCCTGTTTGTGAGGACACAGTGACAGCGACCTTTGACCTTAACCATAAGGCCAGTTCACCCTTGAGCCCTCGTCAAAATCTGCGCCGAGTCTGTAGAAGTGCCATCATGGCGTTTGCGAGATGGTGAGGGAGGAGAGCTGCTTTCTCTTCTCTCTTTGTTCAGTATGAAACCTGCAGCTCAGCAGAGCACATCTGGATTTTCCCACGTGTTCGCCACATGTGCACATCCTCATCCTCCACATGTCCCTGCTGTCCTTCGTCACCTGACTGCAGACGGAGACGCTGCTTTGGAGACACCGGGATGTGAAACCCTTCAGATAAAGAGTAGGAGGCACGCGGGCTGATTTGGACGCTGACACAGCAAAAGTAAGGACTGTGTAATGTTGATATTCCATATTGTGAGAGGATGGATTGACATTTTAATGTCATTGCTTCGCTGGAAGGCCCAACTCTAATCTCTTCCATTTCATCTTTTCCTCTTGTAGCCGCTGCTGCTCGGGGTCGCCACCGGAGATCATCTGTTTACTTCCCCTCCTGACAGCGTCTTCCTCTGTGGCACCGCCCACCCGCCTGTCCTCCCTCACCACCATCCATTAAGCTCCTTGTTGACCTTCATCCTGCAGCTCCTCCAACAGTTTGATCCAGAATCGCTCCTCCGACATTTCACAACTCCCTGAAGGAATACTTCAATGGAAGAGTATTTTCCTTTCAAATACTCACTAACAGAAGTCCTGAGCTAATAAAGTACATTTTTCCTCCTTCGTTCCTTGTTTGTTACTCCAGAGTGCAGGAAAACCAGCCTTGTAGGTTTAGCTCAAGTGTTTCTTCCCTCTGAGGAAGGAGCGTCCTCGGGCCTCCAGGCAAAGTTGGAGGAAGTCATCCGTGATGTCAGAGCGTCTATGCTCCCTCAGAGGCTACACATCCGACGTCTGCTGGAAGGCTTTCGCCATTTTTACTGGCACGTGTTGAATTCTTGAGGTTTTGCCTCCCAGCGTGACGTCTCGCACTCGTTGCTGGGAGACACTGAGACCGAAGATGAACAAAACCTGCACTCACCAACTCCTGCAATCCGAAGCATCTTCATCCTGTCGCCAACACGCCACCAGTGCCTGCTCGTTTTGAAAAACACTGACACTTCAATTAAATCCAAGGCATTTCTGCACCCCCTTCCTTCAACGCCTGGTTGGAAGACAGGAATTCTGTTTGGAAAATTCTGAATTCAGGTTATCACAGCAATACAGGTTAAAGTTCTAAGTAACTTCATTTTAATGAGTGAGCAGCTTAAAAACATGTTTATTCAAAAAAAAGGAAAAGTGCCTCTGATCGTTGGGGAGAAGCTCAGCCACGACTCAGATTATTGGCTGAAGTTGTCACGATTTTGAAAGACAAATGGAAATTTGTTTTTGTTTGTTTCTGTTGTGGTTGAAGGGTCTGTTTACGGAGAATGAGGTTAAAAAGGAGCTGAACCAGAACTATCACTCCAAAGGGATTTACCGAACACAGAGCAGGTCCATGGTGATGAGGAGCGCGTGTCACTCCTGCGCCGCGTCTCCGTCGAGGAGGCCGTGATGACCGCTCGCTCCTAATCATCCGTGTGCCTTTTAGAGAGAACTCATTGATCTCGTCTGTTTACATGTCGCTTCTCCACGGAACCGAGCTTTCTGTGTGACGACGGTTGCTATAGAGTTTCAGAGGTCTCGGCTTAATCAGATGAAGGAGGCGAACAGTGCGCATTTCCTCCCGTTCTGATGATGCCTCGTAATTGAAGACTCCAAGCCTCGCATTAATCGTCATTATCTGCGACGCTCGCAACCGCTGCTCACATTCTTCCCATTAGTGTTCCTGTCATTCATTTGCGTGATTTGTTGTTTAAGGTGCTCAGCTACATTCAAGCGCATGTCTCAATGCGTTCACGTGCATAAAAAGGCTCCAAACACCACAGTGTTCCATTCTTGGAATTGTTACGTCAGTGTTTTCAAGGCAATTTCATGCCTTCCAGGTACTTCCTGTATCCTCTATCAGCCAAGTTTAGTGATGTAACACGTTTCTTTCGACAAGCAAACTCAATGTGCTTAAAAAAACAATAACAAATAGACGTCACACATGACCAAATCATGCATAATAAACATGTATGAGATAAACACGCAAAATAGAATATGCTAACACGATGGAATGGAACCAAGCAAAAGGGTTATTATTATTATTATTATTGTTATAGAGAAAAATCACATCGACCCCTTGATAAAGAGCCACCTGTCCATCATCTAAGACAGCAAGATGTCTTTTTGCTCTGCTTGTGAAAGAGGACACAGTGGAAGCAGACCGTCGCTCTGGTGCTCTTCATTCTGGTTGATAATCATTTCTGTGGGAGTCACGTCTTCTGACCTCTTGGTTTTTGTTCAAACTCTGCTCGCAGCATTCTAACGCCCGCCTTCTCAGTCCAGCATCACAGCCCCACAATGGTCCAGTCCTCTGGAAATAAATTCATCAACCAACTCCGCAGAATCTGACAGAAAGACAAGACGGGACGTTGTGGTCTCTCTTCTGCGACGGCACGACAGCTGTGTTCGTTTGCACATTTCACTGAATGACTGTTATGGATGTTAAACTTTTCCCGCCAGGATTCCAGATCATTCCTCTATCAAGTTACTGGCACAGCAAATGATGTCATGATTCTACACGTGGCACTGCAACAGTACAGTCAGTGAGCTCAGCCATGAGTCATCATTGGTGTGTGTGAGGCAGCTGAATGTCAGGTAGCAGGTAACCTGCTCTGGGTTCGCACTCATCACGAGTTCTTCTTACACCCTGCATCGGCTCGAACGTCCGTCAAAGTGCCAATATTAAAAGTTCAAATCAATATCGGCAGCAGCCACGTGAGTCATGCTGTCAGAGCCGAACAGAAGGCTGGAGCACCGTGGGAGATTGATTAGCGGTTTCTGTCTGAAAGCCTGTTTTCGTGGTCCCTCCATGGGCAAACTCATCTCGCTGTTTACTGAGATGGATGAAACTCCCTCGGGCAGCAACGAATACACAACACGCCTTATTATACTCTTCCCTTCAAGGCTTCAAGCGGCGATCGTCCTCTACAAGGTTGAGTGTTGCAGCCGTACACGTCCACATTCATGCGTCGTCTTCTCACGTCTCAGCTTTGCTGAGTCTCGACAGAAGAATAATGGAGGACGTGGAATTAAAGCTACTCTGGGTCGCTCTTTGGGGAGAAACGCTACACAGTTAACCTTTCCGGCGGTGAATGATGCAGCTGCTACATTGTCCAGCAGCCCTCTGTGAATACTCCCCGCGACGGTCCCTGCGCTCATCACGACGGCTGATCTGCGTCCCGCTGGTGCTGATGACATACAAATCTCAACTAATATCAGCGGAGCCACTCAAACTGATTTCACACTCTGGAGACGTGAGCCTCACAAACCCCTGGAAAGACAACTGGCCAGCGTGAGAGCTTTAATGACACATTTATGAGCTCTTATGCTGATAAGTGATTGAAAGAGCATACGGCAACGAGCGTCATAACTCTCAAGTGGTGGGGAAAGAAGCAATAAAAGTCTGTCTTCACATGGGAGGCGAGGAACTATTTAATGAATCTGAATTGATTAAAAGTAAACTCGGAGCAAAGAGAGATTTATGAGAATTTTAATACATATTTGACCTCTGATGCAAATGTTTTTTTAAAAGGGAAGAGCCAGGAGAACCCATTCAGAGATCAAATGAAGTGTGTGACAGACTGCAGAATAAACCAGACCTGCAAGCCAGTGGGCGCGCCGGCCAACCCCCCCGAGAGTCGAGCCCAGTGGACGGAATGCTGGTCGGACCTCACGCCAGAGGTCCACAGAAACTGGACAGAAACAACTGAGCCTGGTTTCATGGCAATAGGACTGGTTGTTGCCAAGATACTCAGCACTTCCCTCCTGAAATGCGTCATTTTTTGGTTTGTAAATGAGAGGGTCACGCACCTCATGGCTTCCTCTGCTCTTCCTCACCTTCAGCAGATGGAGATTTGATGCACGCTCAGTGAACGTGTTTCCTCACAGACTGGAGCCACGCTAGCAGAGATCTGCTGATTCTGGTTATGAGATGTTATGAAGACGTGATTTCCTTCAACAACCCGAGCAGCACTTCAGCGATCCTGCTCAGACAAGCACAATTCTCCTCTTGATGTAAACACACACATGCAGGATCTCTACTTACTTTGCATAATGATGAATTTGCTTGAACATGCTGAGCATCAAAGGGAGTTGCGGGGCTGTACATTAAGACTCGAGGCTGCTCCGCTCGCTGCAGCTGCCTGTGCCCTTGGGTGTCAAAAACCCGGCCCATCGCAGAAGCCAGTACGGCACTGCTACACCGGGAGAGGTCATCCACGAGCTGCTAGCAGCCAGATGAAGGCGGAACAAAGTGGACAGCACCATCAAAAGCATCCAGAATGAAGACAAATATCCAGCGAGGCGTCATTAGAAACCAAGATGAGACGGAAGAGTGAGCTGCACTTTAATGTGAGCATCCTGGGCTGCATTAGCATCACATTAAGATGGAGCACACGTGAGCTCGGACCGATGAGGTTGAAGTTGGCGTGACAGCGAAGCCCACACGTCTGAGCTGACAAAGCAACATTCATCACGTCGTAACAGACGTTTCAGATCCCAGCAAGGTTGTGGCTCTCGCTGGGATCCTTTGAAGTGCGCTAACAGTTCATTTCCCACGTGTTCATTGCTTCTTTCTAGAGGAAACTCTTAACTAGTCAGCAGGAAAGCTGCGGCCATGTTTTAGTGAAGCCTGATCTGAAGGGCAGGATGGGTGGGACACCCCCAACCCTCACCCCTCCTGAGTCAGACAGGGGCCTGCTCCAGGTCCAGGATGTCTGTGTGCCATCTGGTTTGATCAGACCTAAAGACTGAAGGTGACTGTCAGCTCCTGGTTTTACAACCTCCAGCCTTTCAGGCTGGCCCACAAACCCACTGGCACCTGCCAGCACCTGCCAGCACCTGGCTGCCACCTCCGCCCGGAATCGAAGCAGCTTTTTGTCATCTTGAGCACAAATTGAATCCATCTAACTTTGTTTAGACGACATGGCGATGGAGGAACAGACTGGAGATATGAAGCAGTAACCACAGAAACACTGCCGCCACGCCGTCGACTCACCGTTGTGACGTGTGACTCTGGTTGTGATGGCCAGTGTGACTCTTCAGGAAAACTAAACAGAGGCAGTTCCGCATCGACCTCTCCGACTGCGACTCTACCTCCAAAAACTCAAAAAGGCCATTCTTTTGTGAGGTACTTTTTATTCATGAACAGTATCCACTGTAGCCAGGACGAGAGCGAGGCCGCCTGTGTGCAGGAACAGTTAAGATGCAGACAGAAGCCACCAACATATTTAAAATAAGATTGTTCCAAACAGCCTCAGTACCTGAGATGAAATCCACATGGACCACATCCACTGAACTGTGTAGCATGAACTGGTCCAGTTAAAACATTCTGGTACCGTCATGGTTTTGATGAGTAGCACTGCCATCTGGTGGCAAGAAGAGCAAGCTGCACTAAAATTTCACTCTTTCGTATCGTTTCTGGAAACATCATCACATTTCCCCATGATGACAATTGTCAGACCGCCTAGATCTGTTGCTTTCACACTCCTCTGGTGAAGCAAATTCAAGGCTGATTTTAATCCTGCGACACTTACATTTCCAACATTGAATTCATTTTTTCCCACAAAGTGATGGCTCTACTCCTCACAGATGGGTTACAGAAAATCTGACTTCTCTGAGAAGCACCATGACATGGCATTAGCGTGTCATTTTCATCAGATTAGAGACAGGAAACGCTTCTGACAGGCTTTTCCAGCTTAAAAAGCTTCTGTGTGCTAAGGAAGATTAAAGAGCTTCAACAGCAGAAGAGACCCTGGAACTCCTGGTGCCATCTTTTGGGCCTGCTGGCCTCCAATACTTCTTCTTTGGTGGATTTGGGTAAATTTCACAGACTCATTCATTCTCACTATAAAAACCCAAGTATAACCTTTAACAATCATTTTACAACAGCAGGACAAGACCAAGTCTCAACAGTGCAACACGTCATGTTCCTTTGCAATCACGTTCTGCATGTCAGAGATTGTCATCTTCACTTTCTATGAGCCAAAATGATCACGCAAAGCAATGTCAGATTTTCTGTTTGTTATTTACATTTCCTGCTCCTCTCAACAGTTTTCACAAAGGTCATAAAAAATCGTATCAAAACTTTCCCTGCACAGGACAGAAAAGCGTGTATGTACATGTTTTAGTTCATACGTGAACATCCAGACATTCATGAAAGAACAAAGCGGTGAGGGTCAAGGACGAGGACAGAGGGCCCAAGGACCCCCCTCAGCGGTACAGACACATGCTGGGGCTCTGGTACAGGTACATGTACGCATCACAGAAGAGGCGTTTAGCCACACCTTTCATGTCCCGAGGCACCTGATTGGCCAGCTCTGCGGGGGGCATAACCAGGTACTCGGTGACCTCAGGACAGGGGTGCACCACCGGGATGTTGAAGCCATCGCTCTCTCCTGAAAACAACACACGTCTGAGCCCAGGAGTAACAAAGTGGACGAAGCAGGGAACGGCGAGAACGCTCACCTTGTCTGTCCGCCATGCTGTCAAAGAAGATCCAGTCTTGGCTGTTTGGGCCGTATTTGATGAAAGAGACGTAGTGGCTCGTCTCGATGCACAGCACGGCGAACAGCTCCAGCTTGTCTCGGGTAAGGGGGTGAGTCACGCCTCGCCGCAGGTAACCCTTCGGGATGTCCAGAGCGGCTGTTTGGTGGCGCCGGCGGCGAGGATGGGAGTGAACCTGGGGAGAAACGGAGAATCTCTTGTATTTTCTCTTCACAGTGACAGGAAAAACAGAAAAATGAGATCAAAAAAAAAGTGGCGAGTGATTCAACACTGAAGTCAACCCAGCAGCAGCGTTTTTGGGAGTGGATGATTTGTTGTATTTATTTACAGACGAATATCTTCAGCCCCTAGTCACTGAAACACAGATCAGACGACTCAGACGTCAAGACGACATGCCAACCTGAGAGGAACACTCCACACAGAAGATTTTGCATCCTGTCAGGCTGAAAACTGGATCATTAAAACAGTCGATGCACTCCACTTCGGCCAGTTTTCCACAGAGCATGCACTGCTGGGGACCTGCCACACACACAGCACACGTTGTAGTCACTCCTTCTGTTCTCTGTTCAGTCGGCGTGCAGTCAGAGTTGCTTCACCTTCGGACCGGAGGTCGGTGATGTCCAGCTCCAGGGACGGGATGATTTTCTCAAACATCTTGAACTTCTTCCCAAAGCGTGGCATCTGGAGGATGAGGCACGAGGGCACCTGAAGTTGGAGCGATCAAAAAAGCTGGTCACACAGCGCATTAGAGGAGAGTGACACAGCGCCATCTACAGGAGACTGCAGGTGGTGCATCAAGCATTGTGTTACTACGGTGTAACGGTCATGAAGTATTTTTTATATGTTTTTGTGGTGGAGCTGATTCATTTGTCAGGGTCAGCTCCCTATTTAATGATGATCACCTGTGATAGAAAGAAACAGGAACAAAGTTTAGCGGACGTTTGCTGTGTTTCTGACGCCTCATCACGGAGGCGCAGGCTGCACACACGGGAGCAACTGTCTCACCTCAGCCAGCTTGAGTCTGGCGCTGTGGAAGGAATGTTCCAGCAGCTGCTGGACTGTAGGCAGCACCAGACTGTGGTTCTGGTCCAGGAAGATCTGATAGCAGTAACTCTCCTGCACTTTACCACTAGCTGAGCTGAACAGAAGAGAGCCAGAAACACATGTGACTTTATTAAAAGGTTGAAGGCACCTTTATCACTGGAGTGTGACAAAAAAATCAGCTGATTGTGGCTGTAAAGCAGGAAATAGCATTTAGCCGTGGGGTTGTTATCGTACAGTTTGAGCAGAGGATCCAGTGCAAGAATGTGATGCATGATGACATTGAGAAACTCTTCAGGATCTGAAAGACAACAGTCACATCAGCAGTCACTTCAATCTAAACACAAGCCACACGTGTCAAAGCTTCCCACCGACCCTTCTCATCCGTGGTGAAGGAGCGGCTGTAGCCGTGCTTCTGCAGCAGCTGCCGCAGCTTCATGATGTGCTTCCCCTCCACGAAGCCTTTGCTGTGAAGAACACAGACAAGGCAACGCTTGACGGAGCAACCACCAGAACACTTGGATGCTGGCTGAACACATGAAGGCACGCACCTGCGGAGGGGGTTGACGATGTCATGGAGCAGCGTCTTCTGAATCGGAGCATCTTGGGGCTCTGTTGATTTGAACAGCATGGAGTCCAGCACAGAGGAGCAGGAAAACAAACTGCCGGAGAGGGACGGACACGTCAGAGCACTTAATGTCTGGAATTATGAAGCAGATTCCATCCAGAGCCGTAGGACAGGGCCGCAGTGCCACTGAGTATCAGGCCCGTTTATCACAGGACCACATAAACATTGAGAATATGAACGTTTTCAACTAATTTCTCCACAGTGACTCAAAATCAGTTTAGATTTGATTGCATGAATCTTCAGTGATGGATGAACACTGACGACTCATTGGTTAATGCTGCACTCGGCCGTCTGATGTCATGACTGCAATTTAATTTGGAGACATTTTAGACTTATTTCCACTGGGATAAGTTTAATTTGAATGCAGATGCAAACAAACACAGAACAATATAAAATTTAAAAGATAACAAAACGGAGTCTGGAAAAAACAATAAAATGCATGTCATGTGACCTGATGAATCTAGAAATAGCTGGAGGTTGGAAATTCATTCTAATAAACAGAACTGCGCATGGGAGCAGTGCAGGGCTGTAGCTCATCAACCTCAGGGAGCTTCAGAAAGTCAGACATCGTTCTAAACGCTGAAACCTTTGTGCCATCGTCAAGTACATTCCTCATCCTGACCTGAAGAGGGCAGCATCCATGTAGCAGGAGTTACAGTGTCCTTGAATCCCCTTCATTCGTCCAATCAGGACCTGGTCGACTTGCTCTGCACTGATGGGAAGAACGGGGTCCAAAATCCCTGTACTCTGCTCTCTTTCTGAAACAACACACACACACACACACACACACACACACACACACACACACACACACACACACTCTTATATAAGAAAGACATGTAGCATAACATTCTGTATGCAATTCCAGCAGCTGTTGGCAAACGCTGTGTTTTCCTTTGAGTGAGACATTCATATCGCTCACGATGAAACATTGGAAAATATATGGAACTTACATTTACAAAATAGCTTTTTAAATATTACATGGAAAAATATGTTGTAGCTCACAAGTATTTTCTGAGGCAATCATTGCACAGCTCTGATGGGACCTCCACATCATTTGAGATGTCGTATGCTGATGCTTTTTGAACCGTTTAAGACCACTTTGGCAAGGATGGTCATTTCCATCGAAGCCAAAGTTCGACACTTTTTTGTTCTTAATCACATTTCTCTCTCTACTATGGAGGATGAGAAATAAAGGTTTCTAGTAAACGCCGTCCATGAGGATCTCCAGAAAACCCTCGTGGTTAGGAAGTTATTTTTTTTTTAAAATGGAACCGAAGGGGACGAGGCTGATTGATACTCTAAATTGACCGTAGGTGTGAATGTGAGTGTGAATGGTTGTTCGTCTCTCTATGTCGGCCCTGCGATGGACTGGCGACCTGTCCAGGGTGAACCCCGCCTCTCGCCCGTTGACGCTGGGATAGGCTCCACCCCCCACGACCCTTAATGTGTAGGAATAAGCGGAAGATGACGATGGATGGATGGAACCGAAGGTCATCGGTCGGTTCTGCACAGACCTGGATCCTCACGGTAAAACCTGGAGTCGGGCCGGAGGGAGCTGAGCTTCACGAACAGAGCTCTCTTGGGAGCACATGTGAAGTAACGTTCTTCTTTTACGGTTCCATCACTCACTCCCAAAGGCTCCTCCTACGGACGGAAACGCACAGGAGAGATTCAAGGTTCCGTTTTAAACAATCACCTGAAACCAAAACCAGTTCTTGTTATCTCTGAACGAGCTCTTTAAGTCCATCAGCTCAGTCCACAGTAGAAGCTGAAGCTTGTTCTACCTGCTTGGAATGGTGTTGGACGTCGTCACAGTGAACCGACCACAACGAGGGCATATTTTCTTAAAAATACTCCCAATTATATGGCAGCTATTCAGTTATATGACAGCTGCTCTGTAATAATTTGTTGTTACGTGCAAGACAATAATTACAAGCTCTATTCCAGCCATGAGGTTGTGACGATCAGGCAGCGTGCCGATCCAGCGGATGATTCCAAACGAGTTGCCTGCAGCCAAAGTCACCTCTACCAGAGAGCTGATACTCAGGCCCTTGTTCGCCGCTTCAGGGTTTGGTTCCAGCGCAGGTCTGTCAAGATCCATGTGCTCTGTCTCTACAGGGAAGAGCAGATTTAGATCAACTTCTTATGATCAATATGAAAAATAACTTAATGAGTTGCTGTGTAAGTCGATGCTCCAACCTGCAGGCACCTCCCCCTTCGCAACCAACTGCAGTGGAACGACCAGTTCGCCCCCCGTCTTCCCTCTCTCATCCGTGTCCTGAAAACACCAACAAAGAAAAACCAGAAACTCACTGCAACTTGATGACTTTGCACCTGAATATGTTAAGTTTTGAGGCGCTGCATTAAATCGCCGCGCCCAGTCAGGAGAGTGATTTTACAATTCAGTATCTCTCCATCTTGTTGGTGTCTGCCTACAGTGACAGCAATGCCCAACGCTGCCAGCGTATCTGATAGCTTCTTACAGATGTGAGGTAACCCTTCCCAACCACCATCATTCATTGTGCTAAGCTAACTAGCACTCACCTGGTCTCTCGTGGTTCGGCCCCACATCAAGACCACGAGAGCCATGAGACTCAACCAAAACAACTGAGTTGCAGCTGGACGCTAACGAGCTGAACATTGCTAGGCAGCTCTAGGTAGGTCGGTTCGTCACTGTATGTTGTGATCTGATGATTATTATGAAAAACTGAACAGAAATATCACTTTTGGTCAATCATCACTCACTGTGGAGATCCGAACAAAATAGTCTCCATCCTTTTCCTGCATGTCCACCACCATTCCATGGCGACAGTAGTCGTTGGTGAAGTAGGTGACTCTGTCTCCGGGGGCTAGCCCCTCCGTTTCCAGCTCTGGGAGGGACGTGAGCGCTGCAGGTGACAGGGAGCTTGAAAGTCGCGGCCTGACTCTGGGGAAGGGGGCGAAAATACCACAGTCCTTCTCGCAGCGGAAGAGGGCTTTATGGTAGAAGGAGCCGTCTGTTTTGCCCTTTCCTCTGTCTTCCCCCTGGAGGGAGAGAGCAAACCGGAACTGATGTCACTTCAAATCATTCAGCCACTGATCCCAATTCAAGTCCACCAAGAAATATTTGACTTTGGGTGTGATGGTTCTTCTACTTCCTGGCTACTATGATTATGGCACGTGTGTATCCTCAAGGACATGCAAAAATAATAAATCTTTGAAATAAATATAACAACTAATTGTTTTATCAGGTTCCCACACATACGCAATATGCCATTACTGGCTAATATATGACTCAGGAAACTAAGTTCATCATGCTGGAATTTAGAGATACAGCTGAGACATCGGCTAAGGAGAAAAGAAATTAACCCCGACATAAAAAAACACCATTAAATGTGTTCTTTTGCCACTTCAAATATGCTTTTTTAACGGGTACAGCGCGCCTGTCTTTCATTATTCTCAGTCTAATACGTTCCAGTGATGTGAGGAACACAACAATTCACTTCCGTTGTATTTTGGTGGAGAAGAAATGTGTAATAATCAGGAAACTGCAGTGTTCTTCCTTTGGAAATAAAAGAGCGTAAACAGAGGGGAAATCAAACTGTTCTATTAGTTGAGGAACCGGCTAATAGGAACAGTGCCAACACGGACAGCAAGAGGACGCCACACATCCCCAACCTGAGGATGAAACCAAACGTGCATATCTGGAGAAATTCCTGATTCAGTATGTTTCCATCTTGACTGAATAAAATCACACCTGCAGTTCAATTCCAAAGAATATTCCCGATAAAGGATGTGATGTTGGAGGTGTCAGGTATCCAGTGTAGCGGATGATGCCTTTCAGCTTCTTTCCTCCTTCCTCCACAGTGACCTCACTGCCCTCTGAGAGCGTCAGAGCTCTCTGGAGAGCATCTCTGTCTTTAAACATCTTCAGCCTCTCCGAGTCGCCTTCCACCGAGAGCAGCATACCGGCCTCCTCTGCGCTCACTTCCTCCATGAGTTTCATGTCTATCTCATAGGGTAACAAGCTGTGTGAGTTCAGTGGGGTGACTGGCAGCTTCACGTGACAGCCAGGCTTTGAGACGGCTAATCTGTACTTGGAATCATGGGTGTAACACAGGCAGCCAGCCTTGATGTGTGTGGGGTAGTCAGGCTTCTTTGTGATGATGAAGAAGCGGTTTCCTGATGACATAATGAGGCTGAGACCACACACACACACACACACACACATTAATAACAGCGCACCAGTCGCGAATATGCTCGACACAATATTGTAGCTAATTTAGCCTGTTAGCAAACTACAGAGGAAGCTAACAGGCTCCATTTCCCCAAGTAACTGCTGGTAAATGACAACTTGTGACTTTCAAACCCCAACTCGCCAACAGACTTGGTTCTACCTTCCTCCACCTGCTGCTGCAATAACGGCGAACTTTTCCTTTCCTTTTCTCCTGGATAATTCTGGCTCAACTCCAGTCCGACCGTCTCGCTGATTTCACTTCCCCTTTCACTCCAGCGTCGTCCGT
Organism: Aulostomus chinensis; assembly: GCF_037954235.1. Taxonomy (NCBI): domain Eukaryota; kingdom Metazoa; phylum Chordata; class Actinopteri; order Syngnathiformes; family Aulostomidae; genus Aulostomus; species Aulostomus chinensis. The sequence continues at coordinate 2,048,361 of NC_141333.1, read as the reverse complement.
CTCTCTCTCTCCCCTGCTGGAAGCGGCCGATCACCGGGCGCCTATCGGCTCATTTAATGGGCAATAAGTCATCAATATTGTGAACCGCAGAAATCGTGGGTATTTCCAGTGTGACGCTGTTGTTTCGAAATCCGTTGACAGCCAGCAGCGTGAGTAGGTGGTCTGCAAGACACAGTGAAGCCCTCAAATTTGTCTTACAGGCAACAACCAGTTTAGAAACCTGCAAGTCGTAAATTTGTTTGTTTTTCGCCGTTAAAAAGCGGTTATGGCCTCTCCAGCATTTCTGCTTTCTAAAATATTTTCTTTTTTTTTTTTCATTCGGCTCAGCCAACTGACTGTAAATCAGCCACCAACTGTCGTAGCCGTCGTCAGGTGACGGTTGACGCCATAGCAACAACACTGCCGAGCAGCGATGGTTCGGGTTGCTTACAGTCAGAGCAAGGACGTTTAGTTATGGAGCACCGCCCCACACAGAGCAGTTCAAAGTGCTTCAGAGAGTTAAAAGGGAGGAAAAATGACTGCACAAAGACATAATTAAATATAATGATTAGAAAACTAGCCCTAAAAAAATGCTTTTTTGTACATCATAACCAATAGTCAAAGAAGTTAGGCAAAGACAAAGACATGTAATTACATTTTCACGACATTCGTCATTTTAATTTCATAACTTTAGTGTGTTTTGCAATCACAGCCTGTCACACACAACTGAGGGCAAAGTCGTATTGGGTCATGTTAAGCGCCTCCTGCGATTGGTCAGCACAAAGAACCATATGCAAAGAACTACCGTCGTCTTCCTTGGGCGCGCATGAATGACGTCAGAGTTATGTTGTAAACATGGAGGAGAGAGAAGCGCTCAAGAGGCAGATTGATCTTCTTCAGGGTAAGCGTCCTTGAGGAAATGTGGACGGTTTTATTCGTGCCAGGCGAGTTGGCGAATGTCCCCGACTTGTTGCGCACTTAAATTTCCGAGCAGTCGCAAGGATTTGGCCTCGCGCTCGTCCAAGTCTTGGGGACGCTAGCTTCCAGCTCGAGCGGCTCTCGTGACTACGAGGCACGTTGGAGGTTTTAACTGACATGAACTGCATGGACATGAACTGCAATAGACCCAAATATTCATTCGGAGTTCCGGACTCGTGGTTCAAGTTGGCTAAGCCCTGTTTAACTCTCTCTCTTTCGGTGTCTCAGTAGCTAGGCTAACTTCTACAGTTGTGATGGTCCAGGCGTTAATACGACATGGGTGGTCGGGTCGTTTTTTACATTTCTATTCTCTGTAGTCATGATTTGGACGCAGTCGTTGAGGAATATTGATTTCCTAAATAGAGAGTTCCGATAGGTGAAGACAGGGGAGTTTGTTGAGGAACTGTACAGCTTTTTGACCGTCGCCCGAATGTTCTACTGCTTCATGAAAAAAAAGGAAAAAACAAACAAACAAAACGAAAGATTGATGTGTCATACTTGGATGAAATGACAAAAAAAACAACATCTTCCCTGGAGTGGAGTGCAAAACCTCACTGAGTGGATAAGTTGAAGATGTTGGATACAAGTGGAGGCTCATTTTCTACTGTCCACGTCGAAAGAAGCAGCAGAACTACAAACGAACATTTCAACGGGAATTTGGCCTGTGGGTCTGGACAGAGAGTGGGACAGACGGAGCTAAACGGAGGATAAATGGTCCAGTGATAGAAGATTTATCACATGCACGTTGATATTTCCAGCAAAAGGGGCGCTCAGATGATCAGCTGCAGGATTTTGTCCAATTCTTTGGTTGCCTCTGTGGCTCAACGCTAATAGCCACAGTTGCGAGCAAAACAGACGGACAGCTGTCAGCGGTTGAATACATGATGTCATGCCATAAGTCTTTCTTTTTATATAATTATCATCTTTTGAATGATCTCAGCTTCACAATGACACAGATACTTTTACATGCTTTCATAGTGTTTTTTGGTTGTTGTCTCCATGTGTTTGTAAAACTGATTCCTTCCCTTTTGTTCATTTTTAGATCTCATCAACAAGCATAAGAGTGTCCATGGCGATGCTCCGAATCCGAGCGTTGGGCAAAGGCACCCCGAGGCCTCTACATCTGCTACAGGCAGCGGGGGTCGCAGAGTGCATCCTCACAGTTTCAGGGGGGGGCTCTATGCTCCTCACAGCCGGGGTACGTGGCGGAAGACATATTCCCTGAGCAACAAGAACCCGCAGTCCTCTGGTTCACTCCCATTAATGTCAACTTCATCTTCGGTGCATCAGACCAGTTCTCAAGGTTCATCTGACAACACAGCACTTGCCAGCCACCTCGCCGCAGAGGAGGGCGGTGCACCCAGAACCTCTGCCTTATCATCAGGGATTGCTCAAGAGAAGACAGGACATATTAGCAGCGTCTCAGGGATTAGGAGTGTTGCATCAGAGACAACTGCCATACACACTAGAGAAATGGAGATGGCAGTTTCCTGGCATGAAAATGATCCACAAACATCGAGCTCTACAGGTATTCAGCATGAAAGGCGGCGGCAGCAGTGGGCTGAAGGTCAGCAAGGAGCCCCGTCAGGAAAGAAAGTTAGTTCTGAGGGGGTGTCTACAATCAGGGCAAACATCTTGACCATGGCGCCACCCATCTCCCAGTTACAGATCAAACCTTTCCTCACTAGCAAAACCAGCACTGAGGCCAAACAGACCATTCCACGAACCAGCTCAGCCAATACTGCTGCCTTTACCGCATCATCTCACCCTACTCCATCTGAAGAGTCTCAGCAACCTTCAGTTAATCCTGCCACATCTCACACCAGCCACACCCGAGATCGGGCTCCTTTCATGAAAAAATCCAAGTTCACCTGGGTAAAGAGTCAGAGTATAGGGGGGGTGGAGCCCAGACAGAGAAGCGCAATGTCCTCACCCTTGGGCAAAGTTACGACTGTTTGCCCAACATCAGGCCCCAAAGGTGATCCTTTAAGTCGAAGCTCCCCCTCACTTGCTGGCAGTAAGAGATCCCCTGCTAAAAAGGTGCCTCGAAAGCTAAGTCCAGTCATTGCAGCCCCCAAGACCTCCAAGTACAGATGGGTTTCCTCCTCTGCTGGAGCCCAAGCTAAGACATCCAGAAAACCATCATCGCCTAAAGCCTTGATTCTAGCTCAGAAATCTCTGGAGAAGGCAGAGGTGACGAAGAGGCTGAAACCAGGCTTCACTCCCTCTGGAAAATTTAAAAAGGGAATAGCGGGTTCCTCTACCAGTTCCTCCCCAGGTAGCCGTTACAGCTGGAAGGCTGGTGGTCAGAGGACCTCAGCAGCAGTGGCAGGAGGTGCAGCTGCAGTCCGTCGTCGATCCGCCTTCCACTGGACTTCAGACAAAAGCAACAAAGGACTGAAAGCAGGACCAGGAGTCTCCCCTACCTCTCCTACCGTGCTGCAGCGTGCCTCCTTCCCGTCCTCCTCTCCTGGGGGATTCAAGTTGCGCAGCAGGATGAAAATCATCAGGAAGTCAGCTGGAAGGTAAATGGTGGGAAGTAAAGATGCACTGATCCATATTTGTCAGATCTGATTCCAATACACATCTTTCACGGCTGATACCAGAGGGGATTTTTGTGAATGTTCTTGTTGTTGTTTTGACATTATGGTTTTAGTTACATCTATCATAACCTAATTATTTAAATGTGTTTCAAAGTTATTCATTTGAACTGTGTGGATCGATACTGTTGGTTCTTGGTCGGGTGTGAGCTGTGGAAGGGAATCTGGACTGGAAGGTGGATCACTACTATAAACTATATTGTGAATATAATGAATATTCAATTTGCTTTAATGTGCAAATAGGTTTTTTTTAATATCAGCAATAGAACTCAAAGGATTATGATCAATATGACAACACACCTCAGGCCTAATTAAGCCATAAACAAAGGCTTTACACGTTGATGAGTGATAATGATCACTATTATTTATTTATTGGCGTCTCAGCACAAGACACCTAACAATATGTCATGAAAGCCCCAAAGTCTCCCAGTCATCAGAGGTGTCATGGTAACAGCTTGGGGGGGAGGGGCGGGTGCGTCAGTGCCGAGATGGTCCATCCTGCTCAAGCATCACTGCGGTCTTTGCGTCGCCATGTTTGCAGCCATCAGACCAACAGCTTGTAGAGAGGGTTGCATCAGTCGGTAGCACTGTCATATCTGAAAGGTAGCTGGTGAAACACGGTGTATTTATTGAATTCATCCCAGCATCATTAGGACTGATAGTGAGCGTATGAGCGCTGTCACTGGCTGATGTCAGGAGGGAGTGTTGGACAAGAGAGCCTCCTACCTCATGAGCTGGGTGTAGCTTGCTGGCCAATCTTTTAACTATGGTCATGTTTTATTGAACTGATATTTCTCTTTCTTTCCTCTCCGGTCCTCTGTCTCGTGGTCTCAGTGGATGTGGGTCGGAGAAGTGGAGCAGCCCCTCAGCCTCGAGGCACTCCCCCAGGGGCTGGACCCCCACTAGGACTCCCGCAGGAGTTAGGAGGACTCCCTCCAGGGAGCTCGTGTCTTTCGGAAGACACAAGTTGAGGCGGCTCTCACCCACCTTATCAAGGACAAGTAAGCACAAGCACACGACAACATTTATTTTGGTGTTTTCAAATGCCAAGGAGTTACTACAAATCTTTTAAAGTTTAAAAACGACTTTAATTGAAATTATTTTATTTTTCAAGTTGGGAATAGGCTTCAGTTCAGATGTACTCTGAGAAATGCTTGCTGTTCAACACAATCTCATGTTTCCTCCTCACAATCACTCATGTAAGCTAAAAATCTTTTTAGTATTTGAAATTGAACAAATTGATAAGATTTGTTTGTTCTTCCCCGGCGACATGAGGGAGCATCATGTAATCATGCTGGATGGAGAGCTCGAAATGTTCAGTTCAGTTGAAGTGAAAATGCTTGAATTTTACTCTCAAACGCAGAGACAGGCATGAATATCTGACTGGGTCTTTTTTTCATGTGTTTCAGCAATAAATAATGTCACAAATACGTCATACATGTGCAGGGACATGGCTTGCTAGACTTGTGTTACCTTTTATTTCTTGTCATGACTCTTAAGCACTGGTATCAGTTGTGGAACTACGGCTCTACGTAATTCTTGCTGTTTGTACTGGACATGAGTGTTTTACCACTATCACTGTCACTTGCAATTTATAATGAAAGTGAACAGTGTTCCTACTTGTACATGGAACCCTGCCTTCACCTCGGACATCAACTATTCCCTTCATCTCCAGTAGAGGGCAGCAGCTCCCATTCCTGCCTTCCCTGTCTTGGCTTTGTGCTGCTGGCTCTCACAGTAGAGGCTTACAGGCGGACCATAACAGGAGGAGGGGGGAGGTTAATTGATTGCCCAATTCAGCCGTGATGGCGAACAAGTGCAGATAGCGGGTAATTTGCAGAGGTGGAAGCAGGCAGCGCCACTGCTATCAAGCCCGGGCACTGCTCTCCCTCCAGTAGATAAAAAGGAGCTAATGCATAATTATCCTTTTGCAAATTGGATTGTTTTAACGAACTGTAGAATATAGGCCTAACCTGATGGAAAGCAATCATTGTTTTTACAGCCCCCTCCTCTCCCTCCCCCCTTCTCTTGCCCCTCCAACCCTCCGGTCATTCCGCCTGTACCCTACACGCCTCATGCCCATCTTGGTGTAATCTTCCACAGTCAATGGAGTCGGAAGACATTAGAAAAGCCATCACTATTAACATTAGGCTTTATTTGTCCCCATGGCTTTGTTGTCTTATCTGTCTGCCTCTCTTTTTCCAATTCTTCAATCCAACTTTATTTGTCCTGCCACTCCATCCCTCTCCCTCAGTCTTCCTCTCCATCATGTCTCCCCGCCTTTCCTGTCATGTGTGGAACCTAAATGGCCCACAGTGGGAACACATGCATCTCTAATTAAAGATGGGGATTCAGACCTGGAGCCACAGGAGAGGTGGAGCTGAGGTGACTGTAGAGAAAGATGGAGTGAGGAGGGCTACTCAGAGCCGTCTGTGCCTCCGATAAGAGCTGCTAATAAAGAGCAAATTGAATTACTAATGATGGGAAGCAGAGTCCCTGTAGATGAGCCCGTTAAAACCAACCTTATGACCACTCACACATGCGTGATAATACACTCACAAACAATGTTTCTTAATTTCCTCCACGATGGCGAGCTTAAGCTTTCTCCCGCCATGTTAGCGGATGGTTGTTTTTCTTGCTGCTCGCTTATCTGGGGTTTAATTTAAGGTGGGCATAAACCTAAGTAAGCAGTTAAGGCTGAAATGAATCGAGAGGTGTGCGAAGGTATATATCTATATGTGCATGCGCCCAGGACAGCCACGTATCCCAGATAATCTAATAAAGCAGATAAATGTCAGGAACAGACAGAACACAGAGAGGAAGAGTGCTGAGCTGAGCGGCTTGGGGCCCCATGTGACTGGCTTCTGGAGCCTTTTAGGTCTCTATCTCATTCCAGGGTCCTTCTTCCTTTGGAATCTCTGGAGTCTTTATCCTTTCCCTCACTGTCTGCACTCTTCTGCTAATATTCACAGTGACTTTTCTCTAATCCCACTTTATTGAAGGCCACTATTCCACTTGGATGACTGCAGACAATTTATTGTTCTATTTTTGTCTGAATGGTACAATAAACTCCATAGTAAGTTGAAATGCTAATGTAATAGGACAAGCTAAGAAATGCATGTTACTTTTTTCATAACAATATACTGATAACGTCACTGTTCAAGTAGTATGCCATTAATTATGTTATGATTGTTTTTACATTCATTGTGAGACGCTGAGGGTAAAACTGCTCTGTTAAGATCCCAGTTGAACCAAAGACTCGTGAGTGCTGCAGGGCTGCAGTCTCCCAGCTGCGTGTGCTGAGCAGTTTTCTGAGGAGATTTAACACGTGTGCTCTTGCTGTTTACATCGCTTATCTTTGCTCACATAGGATCAGCTGCTCTGAATGGTCTGCATGGATACAGGATCATATAGAGATCAATTTGATGGATCTGTTTTATCCATCTGTTCATTGTCTATACTGCTCCTCCTCCACAGGATGCAAGCCCATTCAATGTGTGAAGAAATCCCAACATCTCAGCTGTCTCATGTTGCCTCTGACGGCATGAAATGTCCGTTTGAATCGTTTTCAGACACTGCTCGTTCAGCTCGTCTGGTTTGACATAACTGTGACATTCTTCTTTGTTTTCACATAAGTAGCTAACACGAATGATTATGGTGTGACTGATGCCACACGAATCTATGAGACATCTGCACACAGACATTCATCTGGAAATCAACAACATTATTCTGTCTCAGTGAAATAATGATTGTTTGGGTGATAGTTGAGTTAAAATAACATCCAGTCTCTGACTTGTTAGTGTCATGTATCTTCAAACATGTGGATGTACTCGATCGTGTCCTCTTCCGTCCACCTGCCGGTTGCTGTAGCAACACACCAACATCACTGCATACCACTGCATTTTTTAATGCAGTCCGATTGCAGTCTAAGTCTCTTTTATCACTCTGAGGCAGTATTTAGAAGTTGAGGGATCTGCCGCCTACTCTAGTTTCACTTCTGACATATTTATGTAAATCATAAAATCACACACACACACACACACACACCAGGGTTTCGATGGTTGACCTGTTGGTGTGTTACTGTAGGAGCGGTTCTCCTACAGTTGCAGTGTTGCGATCTTTCCTTTCCCAGCATCAGTTTACCAACATGCTGTCCCCACACCCCCCTGACACCATGGAGCCATTACCACCTTGATCCCATTTATTTCAGCCATAAATCACAGGAGCTGTTCTGCATTGAGGCTGTGCTCCCCCTGACATTTCCCACCTCCTCCATTGAGACTGTATGTACATGCTACTGTGCGCCCTGGGTAAAACCGTATACATCATGATTGACATTTCATCGATAGCAGTTTTTCAAAGAGTGAATTGAAAACACATTTGTTACATTTTAAAGGATTTGAATGAAATCATCATGAAAGCAAATTACCAAGACGCTGAGTTTGTCTGCTTGAGAGCGAGCGTGCTCCCTAAACAGCCAGTCACATCCTTCGTTGGTGGAGGTCCTGCTTTATTCAAGGGACCAATATGGCAACATTTGCCTGTGTTGTACGTCGCTTTGGACAAAAGCATCTGCTAAATGAAATTGTGGAATTGTAGAACATTTGGTTTTGCCTGTAAATATGACGACTATAAAGGGAGCAGGGAGGTCTGTGCTTGAGTCAGTTGAACTGAACCGTGGTCCGGTCCGTCTCCTGGCCTATGCTCGTATTTGGTGAAACTCAAAGGTTTCCTTTGGAGAGAAGTTGATTTTTGTGTTTTTTATATTCTGTCAAGTATAGTTCTTAGACAGAAAATATGAATCTGCAAAAACAAAAAGTCCCTTGCACACTTGCCTGGCCCCAGACATGTCTGACCAGCCCACAGCTGCAGCACTGCCACCTAGTGTGGTTCATAGTTCCCACTTTGCTAACGAGGAAGAGCTCGATTGATTAACGCAGACCAGAACGTACCAACGAGAGGTGTGAACATACTCACAAAAACAGGTTGCAGGTCTTCAGTGTTGTTACTTTTGAAATAATATAATTTTGATAATATGAGCTTATTGTGGCATTTTTGCCTCTAAATACAACAAGACTGTCACGCTCAGTACCCTTCAGCTGTCATATATGGATGAGGATTTGGTAGTGTCAGAACCAAAACCACATCATGACCTTTATAATCGAAAGTCAATCTTAATAGAATATTCAGAGAATCACGATGGGCTTGTTATTAATAGTCTAATTTTAATGTTTTATTTATATATGACAGGTTCCCAGTCAGCTCTAATTCATAACAACTGCTCCTCAGCCTAGCGTGGCCTTTTTTGACTGCAGCTTGGCTCAAGGCACCTTTGTGTATTTTTGTTTGTTTATTTGCATCACTCTCTGGTTCACACTTCCTCCAGTTTCTCCCACTTTTCCTTCACGCCGCAACCACTTGTCGTGAGCTCTCCTCTCATTGACTCGGTCCAACATTTTCACACACGCAGCACAGACACACAGGCGGCTTGTAGAGGACATGAACTCACGGATTGTTTGTTTGTTTGTTTGGACCTCCGAGCACACAGTTGGTGTTTTCACTGGAAGAGATGTGTAGTGGAAGTGTCACTCTATATCTTGTGTGTGTGTGTGTGTGTGTGTGTGGTGAATTTTACCCAACTTTTTATAGGTCAAATGATTTTAATACTTTGTGTGTGTCGTGTGTGATTCTCCCATCAGCTGCTTTTCTGCATGCCACACTCTAAATGCCATTCCCCAGTACTACCACAGTATTATCAGCTGGACACACACACACACACACACACACACACTCTCTCCCTCTCTCTCTCTCTCTCTCTCTCCCCCTCTCTCTCCCTCTCTCTCTCTCTCTCTCTCTCTCACTAACATATAGGCATTCTGCTCATTCCTTTGCACTTTCTCAGGCTCTCTGTGTCGAACAGGTGGATCTCTGTCTTCTCTTCTGTCTGTCTCTGTCTGTGGCTTTATGTTTCCTCCTTTATCGTTCTATCCGTCCCCATTTGTCTCTGTTAAGCTGCTCGTTCCACTGGACACTGAGACGGAGATTGAAGAAGTAGATTTAATAATTGTGTTTATATTTAGAGTCTTTTATACTACAGGAATGATTCTGTTCCCAGTCTCTGTGTTGCTCTCTATCTATCTATACCTTTGATTAATATCTTTACCCAGAATGTTGTTCATGCCAGTGATCAGACCACCTGTACACACTGTGTTTCCACATTAACTCCTCATCTGGGTTTAAGTCAACCACCCCCACCCCTCCCCCTCCTCCTTCTGACTCTCATCAAACTGTCAACTGGCCATAATTAAACTTCAGACACATGTGAGTGTAGCAGGACCCTGCTTAACCTTTGACATTCATAGAATAGTTGGTATTTCTAATGCTTCGCTGAACTTCATCTTAATTCATAAACTTCAGTTGTATTTCCTGTAATTAAAAAAAAAAAAAAAAAGGATAATCCACAACACGGGCTTCCAAACATTTTTATCTGGACCCCCAAATTGACTTGGCGTGCTGCGGACCCCCGTTTGAAGAGTTGTTGTTTTAGTTAAACCTTGTCAAGCACAAGAAATCAGATCCTGCATCCCTATCAATTAATAGAAAATTATGTATATACACTTTAAAATTTTATGAAGTTTGATCAATGCAAAGTCACATTTTTGCTAATTGTCTGGTCGCATTTGTGTCAATTCTTCAGGAATATTATCATTTTAACTGCAAATATACTTGCTCTATTCAAAGACCATGGACCACAAATAAATTAGAACATTTTTGGTTATTATTTAAACTATAGCTCAAATTTCCGAATTTTTATCTTGGAGGTCGGATCAGTGATGCCAGGTCAGGTTTCTGGAAGGTGTTTCCAAGCGTTAAACACTGCACTATGGACTGATACCAGGCAGGAGCAGCAGCCACTCCTGATGTAAGCAGTGAAATACAGGATGGTGGTTCTGAGAGACATTTAGCAGAGTGCTGCACTATGTGACATGATTTGAGTGGAAACAGCTGATCTGGACAACAAGTTTGGGACACAGAGGAACGGAGGCATGTGTTAACATGAAGGAAAAATGTTCGACTGTGACATGCTTTATGATTCTGGTCAATCTCAGTACCGTGACAGTTGATCTGGACCCACAGCAGTTGTGATGTGTTAAAATGCAGTTGCTAACAGCTAGCATTACACTGGGTGAGGGACATGTCTCATTTTTCTCTTCTTTTCTTCTTAGCTTCCTCCATGAATGTCCTTTACTTTCTTGTAGAGGAGTTCTGAGCAATGTTCCAGTACCTGAAAACGCTACAAGCTGGTGGGGGTATTGAGTCCTTAGGAATGAAAAGAACATCATTCTTTATTCAGTGTACCATCATAATGATGTTGAAGTCGTTAGTTTAAACTAAACATGTATTGCTTTAAATGAAATTCTTCTTAGTTTTGCTGAGGACCACCTGGAAGTGGTCCATACACCCCACTCGAGAACGACTGATCTTTAAAATTCTACACGTCCGTTTATCCATGAGTGGATGAAAGCTGTGTGCTGTCACGTGGGCTGTTTTCATTCGTGGATCTGCTTGCGTGGTTCAGTGCATGTGTTGAAATGTGTAATCAATACTATTGAGTCCACCAAGAACTTAAACCTGAGATTACTCTGACTTCTTCCCAGTTAAGGAGGGAAATGTCTTCTTGGTATCCAGAGGAGTGGCACATGTGCAAGGCTCTCTGAATAAATCAGAAACCCAACAGGCCGCTGGCAGGACCCTACTAATTATTTGAGGATGCATAGCTGCCAGAGCTGGTGTCATGTTTATGTAAATGGCTTTGCTGGGAAAGGGTTGTTGCCATCTTTAGCTGGAGGAGGTTAATTCTGACGTCACATGGGCTCTAACTTTCCAGTCTCTAGTTCTTGTTGCCGTCTTGAGTCTACATGTTTTGTTGAATATATTTAATTCATTGTACCTGATAGTTCCTTTTAGTTCAGTGAAATATTGGTAATTTTATGTAAAAATAATTACAGTATTTTTGCGTTTGTAAGATATTTCTGCCCGACTGTGTGCTTTGGAATTTGAGGCTTGGTGGTGTATTTTCCCTTTTTTTCAGGCAGAACTGGCATTTGTTTGGAAATTGAAAATGGTGTTTGACAAGAGCTTTGAACTGTACCAGCTGCACATGTGGATTATGTTTGTATGCCTGCTTTATTACATCCTGTAGATCTGAACTTACTTTTTAAAATAAGGACTTTTTGGTAGCTAACAGAAATTGGTACATCGTTTTAAATTGATTTATACCTACAGGTTCTCCCTGCTGACATGAATTTGTCCCTTAATTGCAGGAAAATATATTTGAAACTCATGACGAGGTTTGTGGAATAGTGAGTTTGTCGTTTTTTTTATGATGTGTTAAATTGTGTAAAACCTGCAGTCAGTATGACCTTTTCTGAGGCGTTACCCTGATAAAATGTTCCTAAATTATTAAATCAAAAATGAGATAAAGTCTCTAACCTCATTTCAGTGTTTAGTGTTTTTTTCTAGTCTTGGATTTGATTAATTATTATACTGTTAATCGGTGTGTTTCAGTGTGTCTGGTGGTGTTTGGTTGTTGTGTTGCGTAAGGCACTTCTGTTTTGGTGAAAGGGTTGGGAAAGTCAGGAGCCATTATGAGCTGTTCAATAAATCTTCATCTTGTGTCAGTTGTAGAGCGTGCCGGTATGGCTGCCCAGCCCCTCACCCTGCTGTACCCCCGCCCTATGACTGTAACCCTATCCTCCGAAGCTCTCCTCCATATGTCTGCACACACTGCCGTGTTACCATAATAATCATTGGGGGTGGGGGTGGGGGTGGGGGTTGCCGTTTATGTGGGAAGATGAGCAGAGGGCTTGAGGAGTGCCTGGCATGTTAATTATGTCCCCCACACACGGGTCTGGACACATGGTGGAGCAGAGATTGTGTGATCCGATACGGGGGTGGTCACTGGTTGGTCATTAGGGCTGGGGCAGGGTTATGTGGGCACTGGGCATGGCTGTTGACATGTGGGGATGGTTTATGACTTCAGGGCTTGTTGGAGATTTCTAGAGGGATTAAATATACTGTACTGTGTATATACTGTACAATTTAATTCTGCCATACAGCTGTTAGGGGTTGACATAAGGATCTCCATAGCTGTGCAGAGCCAAAATTCATGATTCATGTTAGATTCTAGTTAATTATGATGACTAGGATCAGGATCTTTAAGTAGAGCCTTTGACAGGGGTTTCATTCTCGCTCTGGAATCAGGACACACATGACTGTAACATGTTCAATGGTTTCAACAACAGCTCCTTTTTCCTCTAATTGGACAACAAAGTATTCTGTGGTTGATGAGTTGATATTTTTGGCTCCCCAAATAGACAAGGTGACAGCGTCATTCAGAATTTGGCTGTATTATAATTTGAGTTCATCGTATGTTCATAACGAAGTGTCACTTGCATTCAAGCCCTCACCAAACTCGTTCTCACAATCTTCATCATAAAAATTGCAGGCAGATTTGTGATAGTTCTGTAGATGTTGCCAGGCATATCTGATGTTCTTAAATCACTGCTTCTTCATGTATCATAGTTGGGTGGCTGGTGGAGGTTTGCACTCTCCTGATGCTTTTCAAATGCTTAGTTTATTTGGTTTTACTCAGTTCTTCATAGTGACATTTGGGGTCTGGTTCCTTGGCAGACACCCTGACCGGGATCACACTGACCAGACATGTAAACAGTACACCGTATGTTCCTTCCTCTGACTCGACTTCATTCCTCTTTTCGGCCTTCTATCTGCAGTCATTCTGTAATTGCTCATTCATACCCTCACTCTAACTCTCTGCTTTCTCGCCATCCCTGGAGATTAAACTTATTCTCCTAATTGATGGCTTGGCTGCAGGTCTCGGTAGCCTGGTGGAGCCAACGAGAGGCCGAGACCCATATTCATATAATGTTGTGAATTTTGTCTGGTCATGCGAACCGATCATCCCTTCTTGCTCAGTGCTGAGTATTTTTATGGCCATAAGCTCTTATCATTTTTATATCCATCTCTCAGTCTGTCTTGTACACTCGGCTGTGTCTGTGCCCCCCCACCCGCCATCCCGCCTGCTCCACTTGGCAATCCATTCAATCCGTAGAGCAAAGCTTCAGGTCGAGGCTGGGAAACCTGACCCTTTATCTCCTTGACATATTTTTTTTCAGCCTTTCCAACTTTCCATGTTAGTCATACAGGCCTGGACACTCGAACCCTTCAGGTCTATTCTGGTCTCGTAGAGTTATCCAGTGACCCCCAACAGTCCCCCCCAGTGGTCCCCACAACTCCTTTCCCACCCATCTGAGTGCTCTCTTTCCTCTCTTGGTCACCGCTCGTCTCTTTCTTCCCTTCCTTTTTTCCCACTTGCATCTTTGTCCCTCTCAGGGGAAACTTTAGTTGTGTTCGGTCTCTCAGGGTCTCCTGTGGGCCTCCAGCCATGTCTGGCATGCCAACCGCTGTGCTCGGTGCCGTGACTTTCTCTTATGTTTGTGACCTCTCCCCTGCTGGGGAAAAGACATCCCTAAACCCACTTTAACCTCCTTTCAGGTGTCCCCCAGAATTAACCCTCGGGAATTATTTTGTCAGTGTTGGGGACAAATGTGGAGCAGATGTAACAGAGTGATGGATTGGTGCTGTCAACTTTGTATCTTCAAAAGGCAACTACTCACTATACATGTTAATGACTGCAAAAGTAGCAATTTAATACGTTTATTTGTAAAGCCGCATTGTAAAACAAACGATTACAAGTGTAAGAGAAAACAAGAACAGCAAAAGTACAAGCACATAATTAAACGACTGTATGAGGAAAGTGCAGATCTATCATCCAACGTGAGGTAAGTGGAAAATATTAGAATTTGAAGTTAAGCAAAATGAACTTATGAGGACGGTAGAGTACAGATAGAGGTAATAACATTAACTCAGTTAACCAAAGCTGTCATGTGTAAAACTGATAAGGCAAGTCTTTTAAAATGTGCCTGAAGACAGAATTTGTAAGTAGAGACATTGACTTTGTTAATATGGAGAGTATAAGCTATTGATCATATTCTTAATAAGACAATACTTTGATTCCATTGGTTAACATGAGGTTCTTGTAGGATATTCCTTTTTTTTACATGCTAAAAAGTCTGACTAATGACTTAAGACACCCACACATGACATCATGAAGGATGAGTTTCCTTCTTGAATTTGACATGAAACCTCTCTGGAATATTTCACCTGGTATATTTTGAGTGATTTCTCATTATTAATACAGAAAACTGTCCTTGGTGCTGAGTGTTCATCCCCCAGTGAAAGCTGGACCATGCTTTGTAAAGCACTTGAAACAAGTGAATCACTGCGTTATTCACTTGTTTGAGTTTGCCAGAATGCTGTTTCCACGGCGGAGCGTTGTCTTAATCCTGTTACTGTTCATGTAAACGTTGCCAATGCCATCCGACTGAATTCTGACAGGAAGACTTTTTCTGGTTTGAAGGGCTAAACTTCGATGGCTCTTTAACCTCTAGGCCAGCAGGCAAATACTTTGGCTGAAGCCAGTTTGCTGTTGAGTTCTCCCACAATGTGCCGGAAAGAAGAGTTGTCGTAGCAGTGTAGAAGAAGCTAATCTGCAACGTTTTGAATCATCAGAATTCTCATTGAAGTTTTCTTTCTTTATCTTGTCCATTCATCATTCTCTCTCTGTCTCATTCAAGCTCTTACATCCTCACCTTCCTCCCATCACAATACCCTCAGTGGACTCAATTGTCCTTCCCCCTCCCCTCTGTGCTGTTTGGGTATTTAATAATGGATGAATGTTTGTGTTTGTCCGTCAGTTCCCTCTTGTTAAAGAGCTGAAAGATAACTGCTAATTCCTGAAGGCTGTATTGATTAGCTGCGGTGGGTAAGGATTGTTTTATAGCCCAAGAAAAACGTTGCATCCCCCTCCAGCACCCCCTTCCCATTCTCCTCCAGTACCTTCTCCCTCACTTTTTCCCTCGTCAAGGGTCTCTTTCCCTCTGTGGCTGAATAATTAATGTCTAACCTATTTAATTAGTATTTGCTCTGAACAGAAGCAGAGTAATTGAGTCCTCAGCTCTGTGTGGCTGAGGGATGTGTGTTTGTTTTGTGTGCATCTGTCATGAGTACCGTGACTCCTGAATTGAGTGGCTCACTTCCTCCTCATTTAAAATGGCTTGTATGATTCACAGTGCAGCAGCGGCTCCTCTGCTTGGCTGTCAGTGACTTGGTATTAGCAGCATTGGCATTTGTGGCAAGGGAGGTATAACCTCTTGGTTTGGCAACTCTGTAGTAGGACGAACTGGTCCCTTTCAGCAGCAGCCGTGCCAACATGTTAGCACAGAGGGAGGAACGGTGTTAGCAGTGGTAGGTGGGAGCTGCTGTCTCTTAGCTCTGGTTGTGTGTGTTGTTGTAAAAATGTGGTAGTAGCTAGTACTTAGTAATCAAGTAATCATAATTATTGCTACACTAATCAATTTTATGAAACATTTTAATGGCATCAAATGCCCTTGAAACTTTTGACTATTGTTTGACCTGGATGTGTGTGGTGGTGTTTTTTTTAACCTGTCTGAATATATTTGGTTTGTAACATGGCTCTTTCTTTTTATAGGGTATTCATGGCCTTATAACCACTGGTTCAATGACTGTTTAGTCTTCAAAAACCCTGTGAAAATTTCATGTAATAATCAATTTTCCCCAAATCCAAAATGATGCATCCAGATTCAGTTTGTTGTCAGTTATCCAGAAATGAATCCTATTCAATCAACAATGACTTCAAAACCCAAACACACAAAAATAACAAGCCCTCACTGTTGTGAGCCAGAGAGCATCCATCCATCCATCCATCCATCCATCCATTTTCTTCTGCTTACCCTGTTAAGGGTCGCGGGGGGCCTGGAGCCTAACCCAGCAGCTTTCGGGCGAGAGGCGGGGTTCACCCTGGACAGGTCGCCAGTGAGCCAGAGAGCAGTTTTCTGAATTTGGCTATTTTTTACTTGTAGTTTCAGATCTACAATCAATATATCATTTGTCATCCAGTAGATATTTTGATCCAGATCGATGTACCATTCTTGATCGACCTGGTGGCAAGACCCTCTGGCAACCCAGGAGGGATGCTGTTGGGAGTCATGTCAGGCTCCAGTGTTGTATTTTTCCGTTCTAAATGAGATAGATTGGATGTTAACAATGAAGAAATGTGGAAATGTTAGATAGGTACCTGGAGAGAACTGCTCTGAAAACGAGGTCAAAAAAACAAGCCATCTGGTGGAAATGGATCCTGAATGTAATCATGTGATATCCTGATAGTGATTAGTTGGTCTGTTCCTAAAATAAACCCTGGCCTGGTTGGTTATCTGCACTTGCCAGTGTCTTTTGCTGGTGTTAATAATATGATGGTGGTCCCACATTGACTGGCAGCAGACAACCCTATTGGGCCAAAGAAGACAGCTGCGCCATCCTCTTAGCCCAGCAGTGACTTGGCAGGAAAAGACAGAATTGAGGTCACTAATATTTATACCAGGGGCCCCATAGATTCCCACGGTTACACGTGGATACAAAATGTCTCCAAGTCATTTTTTTTTAATTATGGTGGGGCAGGTAGGTCTTGCATTTTTTAGGTGCCAGGCAATCAAGCGAGAAAGCTGGTGTTCATTTGGGTCAATGTCTAGTTTTACTGGCAAGGTCATACCGTAAGATCATCCCCATCAAACCATTCAGTGACCTGTCTGGGGCTATGAATGGGGGCTAGTGGCATCCTCCTCCTCCCCTCATTTATTCATTAATTTCCTCTCATTTGTCACTGGTCTGCTGCTGCATTCCTGCCTTTGAGCTACAGAGGGGGCTCAGCACATGTGCTCCGCGCCTCAACCTGATACTCCCACAACTCTGCTCTTGGATCGCCACATGAGACCATCAGCAGCAACCTTTTCAACAGAATACAATTTTTGGAAGATGATTGTCAAAGAACGCTGTGCCATGTTGGGACTTCTGTCAGCAGTTGAATGTGACTGCTCTCACAAAGTTCAGTTCTCGCAAGCAAATGAGATGGAACTCACCAGGGCTGATACTTTTCAAAAAGATGAGACAAGATCAGTTCACATTAATTCAAGCAACACATCGTTTGTTTGAATTCATGTTGTCATAGCACATGGTTAAGTATTTACATTCTCGTGGCAGGACTTGCCACATAGATCCTATGTACACAGGAATAAACAGAGGAACAAGACAGGAACAGTTCTGTAATTATAGTTACAGTTTTGATCATTGCTGCTTCATGTTACCTCAAAAGTACAATTGTCAAGATGTCAAAAGTAAACTTTTGACTAAAATAAAGGGTACAAATTGAGCCGACTGGAGCACATTTGACTTTTAAAAGGGTTCAGTCCCAGCGATAAACATTTGCACTCTTGGGTTTGATTCCTCTTGAACCAGTCTCTTTTGCCTGGGCTTGCTGTCATTGGGACCTCGGATGGACTCGAGTAATTGATTCCTCAATTGCTCATCATGAGGAGGAAGCCCAAGGAGTTCATGTCAAGTCTGACTGTGAAATAGAGATGCTTTACAGAATAAACATTAAAAAATTCACAACATTAGAGATCTGTGATGAAAAATGTTTATGCTTATTTTGAAATCAGTCTACTAGCAATGGACAACCTCCCCTCAGTTGGTTACATCACTGGAATAGATTTATAGACTCTACTATTGACTCGTTAAACGTGGATACGGTCGGTGATATCCAACCAGCAGAGGTCTGAGTGTGTTTTTCATGTCATACGGCCTCATCATGTGTCATGAGTTGGCAACAGGCCGTAGATGATGTAGCGCCACTCTATCGATGCCTCTTCTGCCTCACTTGGATGCCAAACCTAGCAGCTAGATGTTGATGGGCAGTTGGTTTTTACAAACTTGGCTGATTCATTCCCAACAAATTGTCCAGAACTCACTGCATCTTGTATGTATTTTCAGGCAGTCACAGGACCAGAAATTGATAGAAATCAGTATCACCTCTCACCCAGTCTCTGACCCATCAGCTGTGCCTGACAACTTAGCCTCGGGGAAAAGGGAAATAATTCAGGGTCTCCAGTATAGAAAGCAGTTATCTCAACCAAGACTACCAATTTCTGTCCGTTATTTATTGTTTATAGTCATTATACCAACTTGAGATGTTTGCATGGAGCTGAAGGACGACAAATACAAGCAGATTTTTCAAAATTAGTCAGTTTACCCTTCGTTAACAGTTTAAAACCACTTCAGTGGCTTTGTTAAATAGTGGTCAGACAACAGACCTTTTCTGCATTTTGACCATTGTGTTCCATCTCTTTTGCACTGCACCCTGACTGTTTACGTGGACGCAACGAAGGACCGGCTAAACGTGTTCAGTCAGAGCTGTAACGGACATCGAATCTTCCCTGTCCTGACATTTCTCCCTCAGCTACAGATTCTGCCTTTTTTATGTAGAATCTGTTTATAGAGATAACCGCTCGTCTATCTTATTTTCACTGGCACAAATAACCAAATGATACTTTGTCATCGGAAATTTGGGTCTTTATCAGTTTTGACAACTCACTTGAGGTATAAAATACTTCAATGCATGATCACCTTTCCCAATGGAAAGGTGATCATGCATTGTTTTCCTCAATTAACTATCACAAAAGTTCCTGTGCAAAAAGGAGTCATTCTCATTCCCTTTAGTGAAATCTTTTCTCTCATCCCACTTCGCTGCCTATCAGTGAGAGTACCGTATTGATCTGGGGCAGTTCATTTTCTGCTGTCCCCTTTGAGTTGTTCTGGGGGAAATAGCTAGTTTGTCTCCTGTCATTGTGGTTTCACAGTTAAAGAGGAGCACAAAAAAAAAAAAAGAGAGACAGAGCGAAGGAAACCACTTGTCTAACGGAGACAAGAGCATCAAAGAATTCCTCAGCCACTAAAGAGCTACAGGATCAAACTCCCTTTGTCTGTTGCTAAAATGTGTTGTTGCTCATGATTGATGTTCTGTCCCCAGGACACGTGTTTGTGTATGTGTGCTTGCACATGCTCTTGTGTTGTATGTATCTGAGCATAGTGCTAATTTTGCGTGGGCCCTCCTGAAGAAGGCAATATTGATTATTTGCCGTTTACTGTCCCCTTCTCTCTTGTGAATTGCTCAGTGGGAAGTGGTTAATTTGTCTCCTGTCCAGGGGGCTTCTCACTGTGTGTGTGTGTGTGCGTGCGTGCGTGCGTGCGTGTGCACACATATGGTGTTTGTGGGTAATTTGTGTCCTGCCTTCGGGGGCTTAGCTGTTAAATACCTCACTCTGTCTCTGTGGAGAGGCACACTGATATCATTGATCGCCGTGTTCGATGACAGTAATGCCGGAGTGATTGCCAAATAGCTGCCATTAATTGTATGAACTCTAATGTAAATAAAGAAATGAAAAGTGATGTAAACTACTGACAAACAAGGCTGGTGAATATGTTAAGATTTCTCATGGTTAAATGGAACTAGGGCAATGAAGCAGTTATTTTTTATCCGCAATTAAACTGGATTTTCTTTCTTATTGCCCTATAAAATATCAGAAAATGGTGAAAAATATTTTTTCCCTGTCATACAGGGGTAAAGAAACAAGAAAAAAATACACATGAGAAATTGAAATGAGAAATGTGGACTTTTTTCTTTTAAGAAAACGGCTCTGTTAATCCAGCATCAAAATAGTTTACAGTTATTTTAATAGCTGACATTTAATCAACGAATCTTCTTTTGCTTCCTTCCCCATAAAAAATGTATTTTGGTAGCTCATCTCCCATCAGAGAGACAATGTTGATCTCTGCTCTGGTCTACACAGTCAAAATAAATAATTGAATAAGGAACAAATCTTTGTAATATTTGGAATGCAAGTATTATTATATGTATATAGTACAAATATGTATCATAATGTGACATTAAAGGCATACTGTAAGTCCTCTGAAGTGCATTTAGAGAGACATTTTTGAGAAAGCTCCCACCTGCAGGTACAAACAAATACACTGGCAACTCTGCAAATGCAGAATTGTTGTACCACATAACTAAATGAATCAATTAGATACGTGAATGATGAGAACTTTTCCATTTAGGTTTCCATCATTAAAAAGCTGAAGGTTAAAGAGATAAATGAATGTTCTCGTTTAATGAAGACAATTTTTAAAGCCACAGAGAGGAAGCTGGCGGCTTTACATCCTGCACAACACTGTGCTTCAACAAAAAGATCAGGACGAATGGTGAAAGTCACCTTGTTTCATCCTGCTTCTGAAACATTAGACCCGTGCCTCCTGCTCACACCTCCTCTGTCTGCACGCATGCCTGCAGATGACACTCAGGAGCATTTCTGTGCTCTTATGGTTTAGCTTGTGCATGTGAGGTTCATGACCCCTGTCCTATCTTAGGGATGATTCACCCTGTTTTCCCTCTTATCTCTTCCACATTGAGACTTCTTTTTACTGTGCATTCCTACTTTTATGGTTTTATGTACCTGCGTGTATATTTGGAGTAACACATATTGAATTATCAAAATAACTAAAATAGTTGAAGTAATTCAACATCCACATTCGTGATTTATCAAAAACGTCACTTGGTACTTTAAATCTTCTCTATATTCTTCATATGTATTTTGTGGTAAAGAAACGTCAGAGACTTGAATTTGCTGCGTATCACCATGGTGGAAGCGCCTGGGAGGAGGCTGTGCGGTAATGGCGATGTGCTGGTGAGGCTGCACTGTCGTGTGTGGGCAGAGGTTGCTTGTGGTTTGCTCACAGCTGTGCAACAATGGGCTTCAATGCACCTTCCGATTACAGTAATTTGATATCCAGATCATAGGGTGACGATCAGGATAATAAAAACCCATCTCTCTGGGTCTCATGATCTTTGGTTATCTGAAAACATCTTCAGATCCTGTGGCCCTCTACTAGAATTGCCCCCTGCTGGCCACTAGAAAGACTGCTGGTACCTCTGCGAATGTTGTACTCTACATAATTGTGGGGTCAGTCCGGTTCTAGGCTATGGTCCAAACGTTATGGAGCTGAGGCAGTCTGTTCCTGACCGTGTCACGATCTGCTCTGACTTTGAAGGACCTTTACAAATATATGCGTCTGTGTACATCCGTTCGAGTTGACCGTGCCAGTGGTTCTACAGTGGTGTCCGCTCATAGCAGATGCCCACTCTTCCTGGTTGTGATCAGCATTTTAGCAGGCCGCTGCCAGCTCTTTGCCAGCCCAGAGGGACCAATTAGGGCCTGGCAGCTGCATCTAGAATGCCATCATGGAACGAAGGAGGATGTGGGTGGGTGGGTGAAGGTACAAAACGAAGGGCATATCGACCAAAGGACACACACGACTAACAACATTGAGGTGTTTGAGAACGACTCCAGTACTGAGACTGAAGAGTGGATGTTTTTTGCTCTCAAATTACTGGAAAGAAGTTGATTTAGAAGAGAAATATGTAAAGTAGTTGGTGGGTTAGAGAGTTTATTTGAAGCTCCTCTTCTGCAAAGCATCTGCTGGTCTTGTACTTGATCAGGAAGGGGAGAGTAGAAGCCCGTTGGCCCCCTGCCCTCACCAAATTAGCACCTAAGCCGACAAGAGACTTGACTGTCCCTCATCACGCGGCTGTCCCCCTTTCTCCATCCTAACCTTTAGCCCCTGAACCCTCACTTTTCACCCCAGTAAATGCAGTGCCATGTCAAGAGCCAGGTCCCCCTGTCACTGAGCTGAGCATGGCTGGAGGCCAGAGTGAACTGTCCTGCACAAGTCCTGTAGTTATTCCAGCAATCCCTCTTCATTACATCCAGACTCAAAGTTCAAATATCAGTATCATTGCCAAGGGTCGTCTGTAAATCTATACTCTATATATTATTGGACACACAAATCTTTACAGTAACACAAGGAGGCCACTTTTTCATCCTAATTCTGTCATAAAATACTTTCATCATATGAGATATTCTTAGTTAAAAGGTTGTCATTATTGTAGATGGGGTAGAATTAACAAAAATGGATGGATAAAGGTAACATATATCTAAATATAGGAGTGGTTAAAGCCTGAAGGACACAAGGAACATCATGTATTCAAGTTACTTGGTAAATGCAGACTATTAAATATAGATAAAAATGTATTCTCTTGTATTATATAGCAGAATAAAATTAGATGTACAATGTTGTCTTGAAGGATGTCTATAAAAGAATGGAAAAATATGAAACTAAAACCACACAGAACGATACAGTATGTAATTAGGATTAAGTGGTCGATGGAAATGTATCATGGTGAATTATTTCATTTCAGTCAATATTAATAGTTATGATTTGTATTCATTCATTAACCTCTTTATTTTAATTTTAATTTAAGCCTTGGTCTTTGAATTGATCAAAATTTGCTCCGACTCAGCCTCAACAACATGAGTGTCTTCCAATCCTGACGTTTGCAATAAGGCATGTTTGGCTCACACTTGACATTCTAGTCTTTATGGACCAGTTCGTGGTTGCATAAACCATCTTAAGTTTCAAACTAAGTTTTGTCCCTGGGGTTCATAGAGTGCCGCAGGGATGATGTATTTTTGAAAGCCAACCCAGAAGTTAGCGTCATCATGGGTTCTCCTGACCAAAAGCCAATAGGGTTTTTTTTAAACTTTTTTTTAACCCCTGTAGTCTTGACTAGTTGACTACTTGTTAGCGACCATTTTAAAAAATGCTTCTAAAATTCTGCCACTTTTGTAGTTAATGTTGTAGTGATGCAAATATGGCATGCCTTAAAATTATATTCTATTGACTTTGGCTGATGGAAACCCCACAATATCACTCCATTATTATATGGGGTTTTAAAATAGGAATAAAAATATAAAAAGAAAAAAAACATATCCTCTTATGTCCCAAATTCCATCAATATCAGTCGAAATGATTCATTTAAATATTTTTCCCATGATGCAGACCTGTTGTGACTAATTGTGTGCTGCAGCGTTTTCCTGTTTGAATTGAGGACCAATTAAAACGCTTAGATATATAACAGTATGGCAAAGAGCCATAATTCGACCATGTAGACAAAGTGTAGCATCTTTATCCCCGTCCTCGATCTGCAAATTCAACATGGAGAAACACATGCAGAAGGGCCAAATATTGCCATTGCCTAAGAGTTGAGTGGGAAACTGTTGCCTGTTTTTTTTGTTCCGTGACCTTGAAGGAGTGCAGCTGTATCTGATCCTAACCGTTACCCCTGAAAGATGCGCCTCTGCTTACAGCCAAGTGTAAAGAACACCTAAATGCCTCCTATATCCAGTGCCACCCTCCTGTCTGTGTGGTTGTCTTTTTGACACTGCGGCACCCCCTCTCCTCCGCCCCATGCTCTGGCCTCATTTGCTCTGAACTCTGATACATTCATGATGTTTGTGTATCTCCCGGTGGGCTTGGACATCACCTCCTTCTCTCTCACTTAGCTGAAACAGAAGTTGAGGGCCGTGTCCAACCGGCTGACTTGGGTCCATCACTCACTGGACCGAAAGAATTAGCAGCTTGATGGATGCACCCTTACTGATGCATCTGCAACCAGAACCTCACTCATGGTTTTAAATCTACACCACAGAGCCTCCCCTGCCCCCTCTATGTGTGTGGTGACTAATAAACTGCATGTGTCTCTGTCACTTGACTCATCATGGTGCACAGTTAACTATGTAGATAAAACCAATATTCCAGCTCTTCTCTCTCAATATTGCTTTAATCCATGGATGTATAGAAGATGAACTGAGCTCAGAGGCCTTGAAATTGAAGGTGAAGTACCTTAAAACTGCATTCTATTGAATGGTCAGCAGGGGGGGACAACTCTGGTGCTTTTCTGCTTTTCTGGTTCTTTTTTTCAATTTTGGTCCAATTTAGAGTAAATGACAGAATTGTCTGCTTTGGGGCGACTGCAGCAGTCATAGTTGAGCTGCACACACAGCTTGATTAGGCAGTTTACTTGGACTACACCAGCAGCATCCTTGTTGAACTGCACATTTAAATTCAAATACTAGTAAATAAAAATAGACAACTCTTTCAGCTGAGACAACATTAAGTTTATCACCTCGTCTGTCCAGAAATGTGTTTGTTTTTGGTTTTGGTTTTTGTCTTGTTTTTTTGCTGTAGCCTTTGACTGTGGAGTTAGGGCAGGTTTCCACTGGCTCACTTCGGCTTGGGTCAGGTCAGTTTGGCCCCTTTTCCAGCAGCCCCAACAGGGTTCTAACCGTTACCATTTTGGTCCCTGCTCTGCTGAGGTTCCACATGCAGGGGAATAAAATGTGACATAAACACATAGCGGGGCACTGATTGGGTAACTTACCCGCTTATGTCATCTACTTCGTACCATCTTGGCCTGAGCAAAAACCACTGACCGAGCAACAGGATAATGCTGCCTCCATGTCCTCCATTGTTATTGTTGTGTCAAACACAAATTACGCCGGGGAACTCTCGGCTGGTGAGTCCACCCATGTTAACGTGGTACCAGTGCCAGTGGAAATGCACCCGTACCGAGCTGTACCGACCTGAGCCGAAGTGAGCCAGTGGAAATGCGCCCTGAAACACCTCAGCAGGACCTACGGAATGTTTACGCTAGAGTTATACATGCATGGAAGAAAAATATTTTTAAAAAAAAAGAATACAAGGAGGAAAAGTTTTAATAAAGGACAATAATTGAATACAGATTTCCTCTCCATATCAAGTTTGCAATATTTTTTACCTCATTATCCCTCAAATTTTCCTCAGACATTTCAACCCCATCTCGTGGTCGATCACAGTCAATAAGAGAGTCCGTCTTCAGACTTGATAATGGCGTACTATTCTGTCCACACACCTCCCTCTTTCCTTTCCATCAGTCAGTCACTATCTGTTGTCATTCCCCTGCCGCTTGGCCCTCGCTCTGGGATCTTGATGAGTATTTTTCAGGGCAGAGGTTCACATCCCCTGAAATCTTGTTGCCCTTTAGGGATCCACTCACTTAACCTTGAAGTGCCCCGGTCACACTTGGAAAAGGTTTCATGACACATTCTCCCCTGCTTTTCATTCTGTCTCACACAAACACAAACACACACTTACACACTCACACTCACCGCACAGAGTTCAACGTATGTAATAATGGCAGTCCTTAAGTGGTCGAAGCCTCAGGCTCTTCCTCCTGATGCTTCTAATGGGATTTGCTGATTGACAGCTACAGTCATCCCTTTGACCTAAGACAACACCGTGTGTGTGACACACACATCATGGGACACATATGACATGTTTGTGGCAAATCACAACCTAACAGAGTCCTGATCACTGCTAAAGATTTTGTCAGCTCTCAGGGTTGGGGTTGGGGTCAAGGTTGAGGTCATAGGTAATGCTTGTTTTGGTCATGTCTTATTTACGTTGTTGATGTTCTTTATGGCTGCAGGAGCATCTGGCTGCCCTGGAAGAGCACACGTGGCTATTATCATTGAATTATTCATCAAGGATGTTGTCTTGCATGTGATGCAAAATTTGGAAAAATACTTAAGACATACATTGTGCTCTTAACGTGTGGAAATTGCTGGTTTTATCTTTTGATAATGTGCATGTATGTATTCATACATGCACATTGTTTGTTGACAGTGAGGCCTGTAGTTCATCTCATCATTATTACCACTGGCAAGCTACTGTTTTCACTACTCTCACTGGGGTGGTTTGACTGAAATCATACTTGTGAAAGTTGGGCAACAAACGAACTTGAATGAGGTGTTCAGGGATCCTATCACTCCCCATCTTGGCTTGATGTTCTGTGCATGCCCCAAAGGTCTCGCTGCAGTGTTGTAATCTGGAAGTCGGAAGAGCGAACAAGGGGGGTCATCATGGAGGCTGAAACTTTACAACATATTTCTGGACGATTGATGGGACAGACACATAACGGTGTTTCATCTAAAGGAGATGTCTGATTTCTTAGTCGTTTAAATCCATCGTTCAACAGAAATGCTGCTTGTGAATGCGTTTGGCATATGATACAAAAGATGGACTGGAAGAAGGCTGATTGTAAATATGATGACATTTTTGTGGCAAAAACTCAAGTGTGTGTGTGTGTGTGTCTGCGTGTGTATATATATATGTATGTATATATATATATGTGTGTGTGTGTGTGTGTGTGTGTATATATATATATATATACATACATATACATATACACATATATACATATACATATATATATATACATATATATAAATATATATATATATAAATGTGTGTGTATATATAAATGTGTGTGTATATGTATATCTATATTATATATATTATATATGTATATGTATATATATATAAATAAATGTGTGTATGTATATGTATATATATTATATGTATATATATATTGTATATATGTATATGTGTATATATATATTATATATGTATATGTATATATATATAAATAAATGTGTGTATGTATATGTATATATATTATATGTATATATATATTGTATATATGTATATGTGTATATATATATTATATATATATGTATATATATATATATTATATATGTATGTATGTGTATCTTTAAGGTAAAACAGCAGCAGGAGCAGCATCTGACCAGCGCTCCAGTGGTGTTTGTATTTGTGCCTGTGTGTGAGGTTGTGTGGAGGAATTCCCCTGGTCAGCCTTAGTTTCCCTGGGTCAGCTGGTATATGTTACACTTGATGGCTCCACTGTGATGATGGACAAGGCCACAAGCCCCACACACACACACACACACACACACACACACACACACACACACACACACACACACACACACTCTTCACCTTTGAACACGCCTCCCTACAATGACATCACCACCATACAGACTGACAGCATCTGGTGATGGCATGGGGCCTCCTGTGTCAGTGTGTGGCCCTTCATCAGCCATTAGTCTGTCAGTTCATGTCAACCCAACTCTTCATCCACACGAGAAATAATGGAGCCTCTTGACTGCCACAAACACTGTCGTGAGACCATCCTTTAAATAAATGCCCTTTTATTTGCTGGTGCTTAACTTGAAGCCAAATGTTTATCCACAAATGACAAAGTGCAGAAGTGAGTCAACTTAGGACTTTTTAGCCCATAGTTTTGATGTTAGAAACATTTACTTTACTTCCATGACTTAGGTTTACTTTATGCTTCAGTCACTGATTGACCCTCACCATTAAAGAAGCCCACGCAATACATTTTGCATTTAATTTGAGAGGTTACAAGCACATGTTAGACAATCAGGAGTAGAGCTGCAGTCAGGGATTCAACTGTTTTTTGTTGTTTCTGAAGAACACACACACACACACACACACACACACACACACACACACACCTCAGCTGAATTGCCCTTTAGTAGAAACTTGAGTAGTATTTTTAATTGATACTTTTCCTTTGACCTGAGTATTATCTGTGTATTATTGTAAGTAAAAGAGCTGTGTACTTCCTCTTTGCTGCAGTCCCCGGTTACCCATCAGTTGACATTTACTGACACTGATGTATCTGAGATACGCTGAAATTCACTAATATTAATGCAGATGAATTCTTCAGTTTATTTCCTGTCAGTGTGAGATGTCAGCAGATGTCAGCACCTCGGAGGCCTGCTTCTCTAACCTCCTAAAACAAGATGTTGAACTTGCTCACCTGCAGCATCTACTGCGATCTCTCATTCTAGTATTACTTGAGGAGTGAACATACACCGCGATGAGTTACAGGATGTGGTGGGTTTAAAACCAGGGGAATGCGGTTCTCTGTTGGAGGGTCATGGCGTCAAACTCTGTTGACATCTCTGGGTAGCCTGTCAGAAAGTATCACAGTGTGTCAAACATCCAGGATCACATTATCATAACCACTCCAGCTTACAGCGGGTTATTAAGTTGTGGTAACTCCCTTGTTAAGTCTGATGTTGGCGTGGCTCTGCTGTCTTCTGTAAGAGCTCCGGAGCAGTGGGAGTCAGAAGATGAGCCCCAGGGGACGGGAACATGGGATGGCAGGAGGAACAGGCGCTGTCAATAATAAGATTTATTATCCATTAGGTTGTCCCGGGGAGGGGGCAGACACTGACTGCTGTTCCCAGGAATTTGCAGTCAGGTGTGGGGGGGGACTACTGGGGGGATGACTAAGAGGATGGAGGATGGGAGGTGCTGTGTGTGGCCTGTCAGTAGCCCCAGTCAGAGGGCGAAGGATAGAGCGATAAGGAGCATGGAAGTCGGAAATCTCGGAAGTGGCAGACAACTTTCTTCAGTCCTGTCCATGCTGCTGAGACGAGGCTCCGTCATCTTAAAGAGGGTTCTCGAGTTCAGCCCCTCCAGATCCACTTATGTGACGTTACATCTGCCTCTTTGTCGCCATAAAACAGGATCTACATCAGTGATTTGTCACAAGTTTGTAGAACAAGTCTGATCCTACTCTAAATGCAAATGAGAAATCCACTCCAGACTGAATCCATGAGGAAAAATCACTTACCCTGAGGGGTGTCAAACCATGTACGTTTCCTAGGGTTTATTAGCCCCTATTTTGAGATAATCTTTATCAGGGCTGGACAATATAATTTTATATATATATATATATATATATATATATATATATATATATATATATATATATATATATATATATATATATAAAAATTTATATATATATATAAAAATTTATATATATATATATATATATATATATATAAAATTTTATATATATATATATAAAAATTTATATATATATATATATATAAAATTTTATATATAATATATATGTGTGTGTATATATGTGTGTGTGTGTGTTACATATCCTGTTTCCTATTAATGCTCCTGTTTTTTGAGTAGCCAATAAGAAAGATGGAAACAATTCAGCAATTTGGAAAGGCTTGATTTTAATGAGTCCAACAAGGAAATACAGCAAAAAAGCACAATATTTCCAAAGTTAATCACTATTCATGTTGAATAATTATTTCCAATATAGAGGTTTTTTGCATTACTCAAGCATTAGTATTCTATTTAATTTTGTTTGGGAAAAGTCGATTTACCAAAATAATGTGGCTCAATTTCAACTTGGTTCTAAGTCTAAAAGAAAATAAAAGAATGTTGGCATCAAATTGAAAATTTGAATTTCCAGGCCTTGAAAAGGATTTTGAAAATAGACTAAACCAGAAAATTTAGAGAAAGACATTAAAATTTGCTTTACAGGTACCTGTATATTTGCGTACCTATGGACTGAGTGAAAACAAGTTATTTTGGTTAATATTGACTGATTTGAACACTGATTAAATTGTATTAAACTACACTGCATGTTTACTTTTGGTTAAATGCACACTGGTAAATTTGAAAAAATAATGGCTTTATTCTTTGGATATAAAAAGAATTTGAATTATGAAAATAGATTGTTACATTGGCAGCCCGGTGGAGCAGTGGTCCTCCCTGTGGCCCCCCAGCAAGGAGGTTGTGGGTGGAGCCCCGGCTGCAGCACGGGGTCTTTCTGGGTGAGTCTCCATGTTCTCCCTGTTCCTGCTGGGTTCTCTCTGGTACTCCAGCTTCCTCCACAGTCCAAAGACATCAAGAGGGACCAGGTTAATCCAGACTCTAAATTGACCGTAGGCGTGGCTGGGAGAGCCAATGGTTGTCTGTCTCTATGTGTTGGCCCTGCCATGGACTGGTGACCTGTCCAGGGGGAAGGCTGCTGGGATAGGCTCCACCCCCACCACCCTCAACAGGATCTATCATTTTTGATAGAAATACCTTGTTAAGTACTTAATCAATCCAGTGCACCCAACACATGAAAATCTGAATACTTCAGATGTTACTGAGGGAACTGTTGGTGTGATTGGCCAATCATCTTGATTAGCACAGTGTTCCAGATGTGATCATCATTAACACAGTTCTATTCACCTCCATTGATTGCAGTGTAGATGCAAATCTTGGCGATAGCTTTGACAGAATCCGAGCAAATAAAGCCAAAGCTGTCGGCACAGATGGATATCTCTCGGGATAGGAAAAAAACAACCCGTAAATGGAAGGCTACTTGCTGGAGGAGTGATGAGTGCAGTGCGTGGTGAGCAGAGTAGATTATCTCTGGATTCACAGCAATAAGTCAGCAGAGAGATGGATGGACGGCGTGTGAGCTGCATGCGTTTGTACGGCGTCTTCCCTGAGCGGGGAGCCCCTTCACTCACTCCCTCCCTGCGTTGTGAGGCAGGCCACTGTCAAAGGTCTATTAAGGGAAGATTGAGACCCCAGGTGTGTATGTGTAAGTGTATGTTTGTGTGTGTGCTCACATGCTCATTGGTCATGGTCCCATAGTGGAAGATTGAGACCCCATTGCTCCCAGAGCCACTCAACCAACACAACCTGCTGTGGTTTACAATCAGAGCAACACCGTCCATCCATCCCCACGGCTGACACACACACACACACACACACACACACCGGACACACACACACACACACACACACACACACACACACCGGGGACACACACACCGGGGACACACACACACACCGGGGACACACACTCACACACACGCACGCACGCACGCACACACACACACACACACTCACACACCGGACACACACTCACGCACACACACACACTCACGCACGCACTCACACACACACTCAAGAATACGTGCTAACCGCAAAGCTCACTATAGATATCATTAAACAGCAGCCAAGGTGGAACAGCTGTGTGACAGCAACATGAATGTGGTGGCCATCAGGATGTTTTTCAACAGTTTAGAAACAGATTGAAGCGCAGGTTAGCGTTGCTGGGTGGGGGTGGGGTGTGTACAAGGGTGGTAGTCTTGGCAGCACCTTTGACAAGACCTATTTGTCATCTGCCAGGACTCCCAAATAGCTCTGACTGCAATACGGATGAATAGTGGAAGAAAAAGTGACTACAAGCCAGGCAAGTAATCCTGCACCAGCCCAACCAGCCACCCTCCCGCCTCCACCCATGCACTCTCTGAGGCACTGGGAGAGAGTCACTGTCTCTAAGGCTGTCTCTTTTCCCTCTACATTCTCCTCCATGTTGGTGATCCTCACATGACTTCAAGCTTCAAGTCAAATCATTTGTTGGTTTATTGCTTGTTTATTTCTTTATCCAAATGGGACAACATCGTGTGCACTGACATTTACTAGATTTTGATTTGCTGTGAAATCTACTTATAGTGTAGTGAAGATCATCTATTTAGAGATAAAATGGAGAAGAGGTATATTTGTGTAATGATGGTAATAATTGATCTTGGCCCATAAATCAGGGCCTGTGTGAGCTGATTGTTGAAGAACAGAATGTTCTTGTCACCAGAAGTTAATCTGGCAACATTTTAAAAACACGTTTCCTTTACAAATCCTAGAGCCTGATGTTCGGTCAGGAAATTGTAGGTAGTTTTATTTAGATAAAACAACCGCAGACTACAGGTTTAAACACCTACATTCTCACATAAAAGATACCT
The DNA here is from genome assembly GCF_037954235.1 of Aulostomus chinensis. Classification (NCBI taxonomy): domain Eukaryota; kingdom Metazoa; phylum Chordata; class Actinopteri; order Syngnathiformes; family Aulostomidae; genus Aulostomus; species Aulostomus chinensis. The sequence goes on along the minus strand of NC_141333.1, from coordinate 2,016,374 downwards.
AAAATGTACATAACCAAAGAGTGCAACAGTGCTCTTCTCTTGCCCAGAGGAGGCTGCTGGCAGATTCCTGATCTCCAGGGACGAAGTAACTCAAATGACCCTGCAGCTGAAAACCAAGCAAGGAAACAGTTGTCTGAGCTACTCAACTGCTCGACTTGTTTGGTTTTTCAAACCATAGAGTTCCAGGTGGCAGTAGATATTAAAATTATGCTCAATTAATCAATCAACTGATTATGAGAGAGGGAGAAGCTCTACAATCAAATATGATCTAATCTGTATCAATGAGTGAAAACATGACCAACACTGATAACTTCAGCGTTGTTTTAGATGCCCTGTGGTATTGAAGGACACCTGCCAGTTAAGCATAAGGGTGTAGCAGCACGGGGGTGTAGCAGCACGGGGGGGGGGGGGGGGTGTAGCAGCACAGGGGTGTAACCAGAATGGTGAAGCAGCACAGTGTAGGTGTGCAATGTGTCTATTACTGAGTGAGTCCTGCACCCCCAGCAGTCATTTGTTCAGCAGTAAATGTTGGTCTGAGATGAATTCTCCATCTGATCCAGAGCTGCATCCTCCTTGACAAATGAAAGTAGCGCCTGGGGGAGGAAGAGCGAGGCAGAGGAGTAGAGAGAGAGATGCCGGACTGTGTATTAGTGGAAATCGAATCATTTTATTGTTTGTCACCGCTGCCTTCATGGTCACGGTTTGTTATTGGACGCTAATTAAAACTGCAACAATCCTTACAATTGGCAATTAAAGACTTGTGAGAGAGGTGATAGGAAATGAGCTCCTCCCAGGCTGCATGGAGTCGTTTGTTATCCCTCCCTCACACCTCTCTTCACTCTGTCTTCTCTTCACTCATTAGGAAGACAGAGTGCTGTCAGTGACCACGGCAGTGAAGGATTGGTGGATGGGGGAGAGGTAGTGCAGATTAGCTGGAATCATTTTAATGAATATGTGAGCCCCTGATTCATGTTGCCTCTCCGACTAGTGAGGTTAGGTTTGACCCGTCAGTCATAATTTCATGTTTTTAGCCATCATTTTGTTTTTTTTTTATGCTCTAAGGAAGTTGGATCAGGTCTGCCAAGACCAGAACAATGTAGATGATGCAAATGGGTTGTTAGATTGCATTTTGCAGAATTTAAAGAAATGTATTTAAATGTATTTACAGAAACGTGTTGGTAAAAATCTGTATGAACCCTAATTTTAGCCAACATGGTCTGCATCTTCCGCTCTCCCCACAGACTGCCTGTTCAAACGTGATTGGTCGGTACTTCTCAAATTAAGGAGAGGGTTTATAAATCCACCTCCCTGCCCCGCTCCTGCATATTCTCAGGTTAAATATTTGCCATTGCAGTATTGATGAAAATAATTGGTTGTTGTTGTCGTCAAAATGGTTCATTTCTGACCTCAGGAGACTCCTAGTCTGTGTTCTCTGAATGTGGCAAAGTAGAATGAAAAGGGACTGTCATGATATTCAATGTAAATTAAATTCCTTGTGTGTGTGTCAGCCATGCTACTATAAAATATAACAGGTTCACAGCCAATAAATAAATATAAATACTTCCTTTTTTCTGTTCTGGTCCCTCTCCTCCTGCGCTCCTCTACTGATGGATCAGTAAAATGATATAATGAATGAGACTTAAGGGGAGCGAGGGAGGGATGCCAGGCAGGAGCGATGAAGGCAGCGAGGATCGAGACAGTGGATATGATTTATTAGGCTCATAAAAATTCTGCCTTTGTTATTCCCTCTCATTTTTATATGTGAGGCTTATTAAAGAGCACACCTGCCAAAGTCCTCACACTAACTTGTGTCTGTGTGTGTGTGTCTGCGCAGTTTTATGGATTTAAATGATGAGTGTGTACTGTACATGCATTTGTTCTACGAGTGACTCTGTGATCGGATTTTAATATTCCACTGCCTTTTTTGCTCCTCCCAGGTCTTACCTCTACACCCCTCCGTAGCCCCACCTCCCAGCGGGTGTTTAGGACACGATACAAGATGGTGACCCGCCCGGGCTCCAGTGTTGCATACACTTTCCAGTACAACCCTGCTCTGTCTTGGAGAACCAAGAGGGTCCAGTCTGCCAGGTAGACAAATACAGCCACCTCCTGCAGGTCTGGTTTTAATGTGTCTCAATGGCTAATATCCTTCAGTGCAGAGCGGTGGCTCGTCTTTTATGTCACCGTCAAATGTAGCATGAGTGGAAGAGGTCAGAAATTTATGGTGCTCATTTTTACACAGTAGATAACCCAGAGAATAAACCATTTACGCCAGAGCTCTCCTCACATTAATTTACACCAGCAGAAATGGCTTCTCACCCGCGACAGAGAGTGAGGGAAGGATGGCTCGTCTTCTTAATGGCATTACAACCACCATTTCTCCTCTTCCTCTCCTCCATTCATTTATATAAACTCCAGCCACTCTGTCTGGTCCTCCTGACACCACCCAGGTTGTTTAGACCTCTGTTATAAAGCTGCTACTGAAGATGATCCTTTTCAAGCTTCATCATTTTGGGGAGTTCAACTTTTAGTCCATGTCACAGAATAATATGTTACTCTCTATTATTCAGTGTGTAAGGATTCAGACAGACAGCAGCAGGGAGCAGGTTGTCCGTGCGAGGGTTTGGCTCCAGGGAATGTTTGATAAATGTCTGCAGTTATTTATTTATAAATTCCATTTGTTTTAAACCAAAACTGTTGAGCACTAATCTGTAAAGGAGTGCTGATTTTTTTGATTTGATGATGATTTTCACACAGTATTCTCAGTCCTGCTGAGTCGGTCCCAGTCTGTACTGGTTTGGGTCAGTCAGCATTGTGAGCTGAGACAGTAATCTATGACGAAGACAGATTCTTCGCATCCTGAGTCAAAGTGAATCAAATGTTTCGTTTCCTTGCTGACTCTGGAGGGAGACAGGCCGTGTGTACTCGCCGCCAACCTAAGTGAATGTGTAGTGTTAACAGCCAATGACAGCAGAGGAGGCAGAAGCTTATGTGCCATTAGCCTGTGGTTAGCACCATATCCCTTTGACCTAGCGTGAGCCTACTTAGGCTAGTCCGGACTTCAGTATGTGACATGACTAAAAGATGTTTGATTCACTCAGCTCCAACTCCCTCTGCAGTTCAAAGAGCTCGCCCTTCCGTCATCTGCCTCTCTACCGCTTCACCCTCAGGTTCCTTTTCTCACTTACTTTTTCTGGCGCCGGCAGCGGTGCATATAAAACAGTTGCTAGCTTTCTTGCTCCTATCTTTGTTTACTTGACAAACTATCGTTCTTCTGAGTCTTTACACTAGAGTTGGATGTGTTCAGTCAGAGTGACGAATCCTGTAGTCTGTGAGCTCTGATCTGGCCCAGTCTTTTAAATGTGTTATTGTTTAGATGGATGGATGGATAGATGGATGGATAGATGGATAGATGGATAGATGGATGGATAGATGGATGGATGGATGGATGGATGGATGGATGGATGGATAGATGGATGGATAGATGGATAGATGGATGGATAGATGGATGGATAGATGGATGGATAGATGGATAGATGGATGGATGGATGGATGGATGGATGGATAGATGGATGGATAGATGGATGGATGGATAGATAGATAGATAGATGGATAGATGCATGGATGGATGGATGGATGGATGGATAGATGGATGGATGGATGGATGGATAGATGGATGGATGGATAGATAGATAGATAGATAGATGGATAGATGCATGGATGGATGGATGGATAGATAGATAGATAGATAGATAGATGGATGGATGGATGGATGGATAGATGGATGGATGGATAGATGGATGGATGGATGGATGGATAGATGGATGGATAGATGGATGGATGGATAGATAGATAGATGGATGGATAGATAGATAGATGGATGGATAGATGGATGGATGATAGATGGATAGATAGATGGATGGATGGATGGATAGATAGAGAGATAGATGGATGGATGGATAGATGGATAGATAGATGGCTGGATGGATGGATGGATAGATAAATGGATAGACAGAGAGATAGATAGATGGCTGGATGGATGGATAGATAAATGGATAGACAGAGAGATAGATAGATAGTGTGTAATCCCAGTCTTCTGATAATTTGTTTGGGCTGTGAAAGTCATCTTGTGTGTCTAGAGCTTGTAACAGTGTGGGGAAAGGTAGATGTACATAGTTGGGAAGATAATCGTGTGTGTGGGTGGCATGGTTGTGAGGTCAGCTCTGAGGGTAGCACATTAATTATGTTAAGAGGTAATTATTCAGTGATGGACTAAAGGTTGATGCCCTAATCATGGCTTCGTCACCCAGAAAAAGACACTTTTTTCCCAACGACATTAATTAACCCGGGTTGTTGATTTTGTTTTTCTGAATTTTCTTTTTTTTTAAACAAAAATTTGACACAAGTGATTTTGTTTGCAGAAGCGCTGAACAGGCGGCTGTGGTTGGTTTTGATGATCTGTTAATGTGTGGCGAATTAACAATGAATATGGTGTGACTGGACACACACACACACACGCACACACACACGTTTCTACACTCACTTGGTGTTTTATTGGTAGAATATCAGTGATGATTACTTTGAGTTTTGAAATATTCTTTTAGACTCTAAAATGTCAGAAATAATGTTTGAGCCCCAAGTGGCGATTTGTTCTTTTAAATCAGCAGCCAAAAAAAAGGAAATTCTAACGTAAGCTGAAGTTTGCGTCACTAACTTGCCACAAAACATACAGACTGCCACGAAACCATCAATTCATTTTTAGATGATTTTCTTGGATCATTCTTATGAAAAGTAAGGGGCAGTGGAACTCATCTGAGGTGAGAGCAGGTGATGAACACAGAGTAAACGTCTCTGAGGTGAACGTATCAAATCCAACCTGTGATCACAAGACTGTGTTGCAGTGATTTAGATGAGGCTAAGCCTTTAAAATGTCTTTTGGGCGACAATGTTGAGTAGGCGAACATATTCCTGTGTGTGTGTGTGTGTGAGTGTGTGTGTGTGTGTGTGTGTGGGTGTGGAGAGGTTCATTTGTGTTATCCAGATTTGGTGAGACAGAAGGGCCTGGACTGTTGCTGGACTCCGGTGACTTATTACTATTCATTTAGCTGCAGCAGTAAATATTGATTCATCAAGGGATTTTCAATTTGAGCCCCTTGACATCCTGTGAAATATCACCAAGTGTGTAGAAGTGAGGAGAGAGATAGTGAGGGAGAGGGACAGGTCAGGTCCCCAGGGAGAGTGTATCACCCCTCCAACCCAGCCATCCACTTCCCTCTGGTTCTTATCTATCAGTTTAACTCCAGAGACCATCCACTTTTATCAGCTCGGGCCTATTGAGTGGAGCCTGAGCTCATATTCTCTCCTCTTTACTACTGAGAGCTGCTCTTCATCTTTGGGCCCACTGATCCCTGTCCTCATATGTTCTCGGCTCTTATCTCTGAGCCTGCTCATAACTGAAGCCTCCCTCTCAGGATCTGTCTCCTTAAAACCCAACCTCGCATGATGGTCCAGTGGTAGGCATTTCAAATATATCGGGGTGGTTTTGTTGAAGGTTGAAGTTGTATTCTAGCTTAAAACAAATGAATTTTATCGGAGGTAACAGAAATCAGACATTCTGGGGTAGACCTGGGCGACACAGCTGATTAATCCAGTAACATGAATCAGCAGTGGGTTGCATGAGGTTCGGTCTGGGTGCCGCACCGATCAAACCCAGAAAAGTAAATGTTGAGGCCTGTTTTGCACATTGCTAGTTATCAAAAATGAAATGTTTATGTGCAATCAGAGATGAGCACAATCTTTGTTAGTCCGGTCTGTACTGAAGCAGTGGAGATGGGAAAGATCCCAGCAAAGATGGAAGATGCTGTTGTGTCGTATCAGTCACTCCGTCATTGACAAGTCTGCTTTTTTCACCACTTGGCTTTTTGAACTCTGACCGTATATTCCACAAATCTACGTCTCGGTACAGACTTCAGTGGAAGGCCGACCATACTGATACTTTGATTGGGGGAAGAAGCTTTACTTTTATTTCTTCTCAAACACCAAAAGCCTCCTGTCATGCCACAAAAACGGTTTTGTACAATTTCACAGCAACCAGCCTCACGCCCAGCGAGCCCGAGCCCTTTCCTTCTCCCAGGAGGTGAGGTGACCCGTTCTCCCCATGCCGTACTCTTACCTGATTTCAGCCATAACATGCCTGGTGGGTGATTTAGTACCGGCCAGCAGTTTGAAGGGGCGGAGGAATTGGCAGCAGTATTTCAGCCCCCGCCACCAGAAAATAGATATAATCCCAACATTAACTCCATTAATAGTAGCAGGAGTTGAATTAAGAAAGCCGTAAAGCATGCACACCGGAGTATAAATTACAGCCCAACCCTCCCTTCATTTCCCTCACTCCCTCCCTCCGTTTCTCTGCCTGTTCCTTCTTTAATGCTCTATATTCTGCTATTTGCTCTGTGGCATTTATTTTCTTTTCAGTGTCTATCTTTCTCTTAAAGTATTTAATTAGAGTTTAGTTGATTAGTTTGGGCCTGCACAGGAAGCCGTTTCCAGTGTACTGTGCGTTTGCTGAAGCTAATTTCCATCTTTCATCATTATCTGATTGAATTCATCCAGTTGTCCTGATTCTCATCATTTCTTGTCTTCCTCTCTCCCCCAAATTTCTCTTGAATGTAAGTTAAAGCCGCCAACCTTAACTCTTTTTGAGTACATTCATCTACAAACTCATCCACACACGCTTGGTCCAGGCGCTCATCTCCTTTAGTGCTTCAGTATCGATCAGAACAGGATGTAAGAGTCTGGGCAATAAAGTGAAGCAGCGCTCCCTCTTCTTCACTTCACTCCTCCTTTTCCCGCATTCACAGCCCCATTCATCCCCCTTCTATACCCCAATTCATCCACTTACTCATTAATTATCACATTAGTCATCTACCATCTCCCCCAGCAGCGTGTTATTGTCCTCCCTGCTGCTGTCCATGCTGTACTCTGCACAAATACTCTCACTACTTCCTCCTCACTACTGTGACTCTCAAAGAGGATTTTGTTTATCTTAGTTGGTTGTGATAGCAGTGATGCACACTAACATTTGTGGTTTGGGCCTGGAGAAGAGCAGCAGTCCTTATAGTTGGAATTAGCCAGATGATGTTTTTTTTTTCTGCTGCGCTCTGTTTCAAGGGTAACTGTTTCCCAACATGAGCTTACTAATGCTTGGGTTGCAGACAAATAGACAAGGGCAGCATTATTCTGAGCAGTCGCGCGACCCTACAGATTCTTCCCTGTCACTAAAACAAAAGTCGGATCATTCATCAACTGCACGAGTAGTGCTGAATCGTGCCCTCCTTCATCTGTATATCGCATGGTGAGATTAGTGCACACACACACACACACACACACACACACACACACACACACACACACACACACACATCTGCAGGGCCAAACGTGCATATGCATGCAGGCAAATCTCTAGGGGGGTTCTCTTTGCCCTTGCCTTCCCCTTCACTTCTTCCCTTTTCAATATGTTCCTCCCTTTTCGGGAGTTCTTTCACTCTAACCTCATAGTCTTTGTGAGGATGCATTCACAAAACTTTGTAAGTACTTTACAACATGAAACCTGCGTATTGAAGAGAATTTTAAAATGTTCATATATACAAGTTATAAAATTGGCTCCTAGGTGGAACACTTGTTCATCCAGGGTCAGACTTCATTCTATTTTTTCTTGGTTGTTGCTGCATTTGGCAACTTTAGAGCAACTTAATTTTTCTGATTCTTATCCTCCCTGGAGGAGGGTCAGGAATTGTTGATTATAATCATAAATTGCGAACAATAAACAATGAAGTATACACAACAAATACAACGAATACAACAAATGCAGACCCGGGGCGGACAGGATTCCTGATTGCCTGTCTGAACAGGCAAGCCTCTCCTGCCTTTAACAGATCCCACAGAATCCGCTCAGTGTGAGGGTGCAAGCGAGACATTCCATGGTCCAGGAGCCACATTCTCGAAAACGGGATCACCACTAGGTCTCGAGGTGCATGGCAGGGACTGCAGTTTTTCACATTTGACCTAATGGTTCCAGCAGGTGAATGGGGACAAAGTGTTCAGCCGTGTGCAGGATGCGGTGTGTTGGTGTGATGTCAAGTGCTATAGAGAGATCTTTCCTTTCAAAGAGCAGCAACATGTCACTCCCAGAGAACAGAACAGAGTAACAACAGCTTTAATTTGTTGATGCTAAAAATGAGACATGCATATCAAATGAGCCGTATGAGTCTGCTAAATGCAGCCTCAATTCATTTGCACTTCACTGTCATCGGTTTCCCAACGCAGGCTGTCTGAGCCATGTAGCTAGGTCTCAGTGCATCTGTGAATCAGCAGTGATGTTTTCTATCTGATGTCCAACAGTTGTTGGTTTAAGTCTCCACGTTCTCCTGAGGAAAGTATTTGGAGTTTGAGCTGTGACTCCACTTGTTACCAGCTTCCTCGGCCTGCTTTTTGCTGCTGGGTAGGGATGAACTCTGGATTATCAGAGCTGTGTGCCTCTGAATATACTCTAACACCAGATAAGGATAAAGAGGATAACATACTGGTGACAGTTATATGTGGTTCAGTCACTGTGACTGAGCTCTTTCACATTAAACGGTGCCATTTTATCAATTGTGTATAAAGAACACAACAAGAACAAGGTGATTTTAAATTGTCTGGCCATGTAGGTGATGACCACATGGATGTGTTGTTTCGACCGTGAAGAAGATAAGAAAGCAGTGGCATATATCTACAGTGTGTTTCACTGAAAAGGCTTCCTCCTAAAACAACAAGCTGTCCAGCAGGGTAGGATTTGTGCACCAGACAGGTCTGGAGGGTCTCTGATAACAGATGTCCCTCTGGAGGTCAAGGACATCACAAGAAACAGGCCAAGGAGACTCTGGAGACGGACAGCAACTCTACTAATTTGTGAGGGTCCGACTCTCACGCTCCCCACTTGCTTCTGATCGTCTTCCCTCCTCTTGTCTATGAACAGAGCACTTAATTTCAAAGGTAATCTGTTGACCTAGAGAGAGTTTTCAATACACGAGGAGGTGCCAACTGCTTGAAAACTGAAAATTAGAAGTTTGACCATGTAATGCAGTGACCAGGACACACCCTCACCGAGCTTCCCACCTGCAGACAAGGGGGCGAAGCACAGGTATTCAAACCCGCAACCGCATGTTTGCAGGCAGCGTAATAGACTACTACAGTACCTGGGTGTCTGATTTATGTACTTTTACAAGCAAAAACACCTGGTCAAGGTTTTATATGCTTGTAATAAGTACTCACATAATGGAACAGCATAATGTAAACAAGTAGGACATTAAAACAGCAGTGAACAAGTGTGTAATCAGACCAGCTGGATAATTACTCTGTGATATGAACCCAGTGTGAAAGCGTCCTAACAGACTGGGTGTTATACCCCCCAGTCACCCCCTGACTGCAGCCCTGTGTCGGGGTTAACTGCCATCTGTGTTAACCGTTCATGTCATATCCCCATTAACCTCCATTGTGGCTCCCCAGGCTGCCGGCTTCTTGTTTAAGCCTCCCTGGGTGGCAGTCAGTGCGCCAACATTAGCCTCCATTACAGCTCCCCTGGCTGCAGTTGCCCTGTGTAGGGCAGCCACTGATCTCGAATCAGTGGAACAGAGTGTTGCTGAGTTATGGCACACACTCAGGTATGCTGTGCAACATGAACACCACTCATGGCTGATTTTTGCTCTTTTTTTCTATGTATGTGCAGCATTGCAGCAGCTGTGTCGGCTGCTGCACATTAGGGTCCATGTCAGTTGTTTTGTGCGTGGCGTGCGTTCGGGGTAACCCTCTCTCTTCTCTGTAATGGGAGGCATGAACTCTCGCTCTAAACCCATTTCCAGCCCATCTGAAATACGGCAGCAAATTACCTCCAGCGGCGCCCTGCACACCAGCCCCAGTCCGCCCCAAATAGAAGTGACAGGACAGTGCAATTTATCGCCATAACCCCTGCACCGCCCCACCTCCACCAGCTAGCATCCCTGAACAGTCTCGAACATACACCCAGAGCACACATACACCAGTCAAGTGAGCAGCGCTGGGATGGTGAGCATGTGTGTGTGAGGAGACCTGTGATTGTGTGTACTGTACCTATTGTAGTTGAAGTGTATAGTGATACTGCATGTGTGTGTGGTCTCTACACTCCACTGTAGGGGCCAACCTCGCTGCTCTGGCCCCCTGCCCTGCCTATTATCTCATTGATTTCCTCCTCTCCTCTTTTCAATTCTCTCCATTTCCACACTGCCGTCCTTTCCATTAGAGGGGCAATTTAACAGAGTGCTGTGACATGGGAGTGGGGGGGGGGGGGGGGGTGGACCAGAGGATGGGAAACATAAAGTGAGGAGGGGAGATATAGTGTAAGAGCTGGTGGAAAGACAGGAAAAAAGAGGGGTTGAACTGAGGGAAGAATGAGCAGATAATATCATTGCAGCCTTTAGCTCATCATAGCAAACTGGGTGAACTGAGCTGATTGTCTTATAATTCAAATAAAGTTACTGTTAAATACGTATTTATTTATGTCCATTGGTCTCTTTTCCCTCACAGGAGTTTCCTCCAGAGCCGTCGGAGAGCCTCCCACAGCAGATACCCAACAGCTGCTCAGCACTGGGGAGGAACTGGCATGTGCTGGATTCGTGGTTCTCTCTACAGAGTGTCTGCTAATAAACTGTCCCGCACTGGCTCGTCCAAAATATCGATCAACCGAACAGGTACACTGACTGCACTGTTACCATAACAGTCGTGAGCTTGTCACCTGGTTTAACAGTTATGGCGACTTCCCTCTAAACCGGAGATTACCAGGATTTCAGAACTAGAAGATATTTGGTTTCTTTTGATTTAGAAGGAAATGACTTTCATCTCACAAGCTGATTCTTCTCTTACTAAGGAGACAAGAATGTGATGTAGGTTTGTTGAGGACAAACGTCCCTATATCTCGAGCCCACTTCAGTCCAAAACTAAATATGCTGCAGGCTAACCTAGAGAAGGAGCCAAATATTGATGTAAACAATAGACTGGAAGTATTGTAGGTACAAATACTCATGGATCTACTGCATATATTGATATTACAAAAGCTTTACAACTCTTGAAGGGCACGAGTTTATTCAAAAATAGCTTTTTCCAAAAAAATTTGGAGATGTTTTTTCCAGATTCGGTTTTAATTAAATTCTGATTCATCAGATTTATGGTTCAAACACATTATCATATTTAAACGATATGACAAAGTAAATGTCACAAAAACAGTTTTTTAGAGCAGCAACAGCAAAGTCACTATATGAACTCTACAGTGATTTTAATGTGTTTAATCACTTTTATCCTATGAAAGTATCAGCAAACTTGCTTTAATATTTTTTGGCAAACAAAGCTAAACCTTTGGGATACATAAAGACAGCTGTCATTCAGAATCGTCATGACAATACGTTACAGACCAGGCTGTCCTAAACAACACTGTCGCCTCCTCTGCTGGTCTGTGCTTGTTGAGCAGGTGGTTTGATGAATTGCTCCTAGAAGTATTTGTCTTGCTCCAGTCTCTAACAGAAAAATGACACGATGACTGAGGATGTTGCAGGTTATACAGTTAACTGGAAACTAGTATTACTCTTGACAGTAGCCTAAAACTCTGCAGGGTAACACCTAGAGTGGCGAGCGCTGGAGCTACTGTGACAGAACAAGCTGAAAGGTTGTGAAGGTTTTCAGGATTATGTACACACAGTGTAAGTTTGTACATTCAGGACATGGTTTGTGGGTACAAGGCAGCAAGTGTGTGTTTGTGCACCCGAAGGGGAAGCAGGAGTGTTTATTCATGTTTGTGGCTGTAACTCTGTCCACATCCCCCCTAATGCAGTTAGGAGAGCTGGCTGGATTTGCCATCTGAAATAATAAAGTTGTCATCTGTCAGAGTGGCGAGGGGGAGGGTCTGGAGGACTGGATGGTGCAGATTAAAGCCTGGATCTGCCTCTACCTCCTGCACACTTCTCCTTTCTGTACATTCTCTTGCAACTAAAGCTGCAGGGGAAATTGAAGCGCTCCATCGTGTTAAACACGTGACTGGCATCCAAACGCACTCGCACACATTCTACATTCCCTAGGACAACTCCTCAGGTGTCCTCTCAGTTTTGATTTCACATCTTTTTTAGCAAGCTTCACATTTGTTCTTGGTCTGGGGCCACTGGTGTGTAATCCTGCGCTACTTAAATCACACCCGTGTGCGTACTTGATGAGCCTTACCAGCCAAAAGAGGTTCCAAAATTAGAGGTCGGAATAAGATCAACTGCCACGCCTAACTTACCCTTTCCCTTGATGCCAGACCTCTTATGGCTTTTAGAAACCCCACAAAGACACCTTTTCATCCAGTGTTTGGCGAGCGCATTGAGGTCATGATGATGATGATGATGGTGGTCTCAGACAGAGCGGGACGTCACATTTGGGTTTGGCACCAATATGACAAACCACCACAGTATAAATAACCAGTCACACACCAAGATTCTATTGCATCTGACTGCACAGACAGATACTAACTCCCTCGCTGTTACTTCATCTGATAAACTTCATTCCAGGTAAGCTGGAAACCAAAACCTTGAGACAGTCCCAAATCATTCAATCGAAGCAACGGCAACAAGTGACCTGCGCTCCCCTTTCTGAATACGTATCTATGTCCTTATCACTATGCAAAGCTTATTGCTCATGATGTTGCAGTAATGCTGTACGACATAAGTCACTTAGGTACGGCGGCCCAACAACACGCTTCAGAACACACAGGCTTGCTTTTTTTGTCCCTCTGTTTTTGACCAGAACTCAGATAATAATGCTATCAGGTGAGAGTGAGCTGCCGAGTGCTGAGCTGTGGTCGAGCAGACAGCTGCCTGGATGTCGTTGAACCTTAGGTGTCATGAGATGAGTTCTGGTCACAAGCAAAAAAGAAAAAAAGGGGATCCAGACATTTTCATCCCTTTAAAGTGCCACTGGAAACTCTTGTGTATTTTGTAAATGCTTCCTATGTTGTCATCTTGAAGGTATTTTCCTAAGTTGCAGTGCATTCAGTTCTGAGAGCCGCCCCACTTAGGGGGGGCTCATGCTACATAGAACCTCCTACGAAGCAAAGTGTAACTTTAAAGAAGGAAGTGTGAAGCTCATTGTGATGAATCAATACCATTCACCAACACACTCCATCCATCCATCCATCCATCCATCCGTTGTCTTCCGCTTATTCCTGTTAAGGGTCGCGGGGGCGGGGGTGGAGCCTACCCCAGCGGCTACGGGCGAGAGGCAGGGTTCACCCTGGACAGGTCGCCAGTCCATCACAGGGCCAACACACATAGACAGACAACCATTCACACTCACATTCATACCAACCGTCAATTTAGAGTATCAATCAGCCTCGTCCCCAGTTGCATGTCTTTGGACTGTGGGAGGAAGCTGGAGTACCAGAGAGAACCCACACAGACACAGGGAGAACAGAAAGACCCCGTGCTCCAGCCGGGACTCAAACCCGGAACCTTCTTGCTGTGAGGCGACAGTGCTGACCACTGCACCACCGTGCCGCCTACCAACAAACTCAATTCATGCTTTAGCAGTTATAAAGAAGGTCAAAACCTGCAAACGCAAAATACATTGTCCTTTATTTTGAATAAATACAGAGGAAAAGGTTTAATCTGTGAAAAATTCAGAATCGGCTTTATTGCTGAGCTGGTCTAGTTTACCGCAGCACTGCCGCTATAAGCTTGCTATTGGGCAAGTCCCCTGCACAGACATCAACAAACTTGGCTGGCTGGTGGTGACCTACAACACACGCGGAAACACGCTACATTGACAAAACTTTGGATCATGACATAAGGCAGATCTGCTTGTTCTGTCTGACAGTAGCTGTTCCAGATGTGTCGGTACATGTGGCATACCCACTCCTGCCAACGTGACTACAACACTTGCTTTGACGTTCAAATAAAAAAAAAAGAAATGAAATAGAATCAAAATATTTACGTAGAGAGTAATTAACACGTGACAAAAACAACAAAGTTACGTTGCTGCATACAAACAGCAAAGTCATCTTTTGACTGTATTTGCTTGCAGGTACATTTCACTTGTTTTTGTCTGTAATCTGCAAAATCAGGACGGAGCTCCGGCTCGGGCCACGTGTCTCCTGTGAGTCCTGCTTTCAGTCGTCCCTCCAGCACTCGTCATTTAGCCAGGTAGGTTTCTAGATGTATTAATTCTTTTCTACCTTCAGCTGCTCTCAAGCACAATTGGAGTGAACATTTCTGCATACTTACCTAACTTCAAACTTTTGAATAAGTTATATATTGGCCCTCCTGCTGGCTCTCCTCCGAGGGCAGTGCCATCCTAGAATCTAACACAGCCAAGACTGTTGCATTTGATATCTCTCTCCTCCCCTCCCTCCGAGAACTAAGTCCCTTTCATCACTGTCATCTAAAGCCTGGAAAGCCAGAAGTAGTCCTTTAAAATTAAAAGTCGCATACGGTGGATATCTTGACCCCAGGAGCCTTCTCCGGGAGGAGAAGTGCAACCATGACACGAACAATGTCACTGTGGTTCTCACAAGCAGCTTTTTTTCTCAATTGTGTCTTCCTCTGGTTTATTTGTTTCCTGAAACAAGCCGTGCGGTCCAGCGGAGTCTCGCCATAATCAGACACGCTCGTCAGAAGAAGCAGCAGAGGCAGTACTGTATGTACTACAACCGCTTCGGCAAGTGTAACCGTGGCAGCAGCTGTCCTTACATCCATGACCCAGACAAAGTGGCTGTTTGCACCAGGTAACGAATACATTCTAAGTTTTTGTATGTGAAACAAGCAGACAGCTGTGTGCTTCATGTTATCTCAGGTGAGATAGAGGATGTGTTCAGGACAGGTAAAACACAGTGTCAGGATGGTGTCCAACACCAGCAAGGCATCGAAGATGACAGCTATATTTCCTTCCCACTGAGATGACTTGAAGGCAGCATTGACGTGTCCTTGATCTTCCCTCCTACCCATAAACTTTTGCAACGGCTCTCTGAACAACTGGAACAAATGAACAAAGAAGGAGCCAGAACTCCTGAGAACACCTATACAGATGAAGGTTTTGAGGTTCTCTTTCATGCATATGTCGTATTTAAAGATTTGACCATCTCACAAGTCTGGTACTGTAACCATTACACGTAGTTTGATCTAGACAAGCCATCTTGAAGGCAACTAGCTAATGTTAGCTGTAGCTACTGTGCTAACACCGCAGGTGTGCTGATGCCACCCATTAAGGTAGAGTGCCGACAGGAGTATAAAACTAACGTACATGGTTTCGATGGTGGGGGGATGAAACCCACACAGACGTGGGGTGATTGACATGACTTGGGTTGGACGACATGAGAGTACTGTATTTGCCGTGGAACGGTACATATTCCAAGAATTTTTTTCTTATATGGACTTGAGATTTTGCAGCTGAACTGTGGTAGAAGATAAGTAAACCTGGATCGAATTGGATGAAAATCTGACTTTCTTCACATACATGTATTTTCTGTAGGTTCCTGCGAGGGACGTGCAAACAGGCAGGAACCTGCCCATTCTCCCATAAGGTGGCTAAGGAGAAGGTAACACGCACGCGCACACACATGCACACACTTAACCATGCGCGCACACACACACAGACAAAACCATGGCCTTGACTTCTATGGGTCTCATATCAGAGGCCAGGGTTGAGTACAGTATGTTGATTTAAGGCGGCACACTAGGGGTACAGTCAGCAGGGATCATATGCATGTTCTTGGAACGGTTCCTGTTTCCATGATACAGGAAGGAGTAAGACTTGACCTGAAGGGAGGACTCAAGCAGGTTCAGTGTCAGGGTTTGATGCCTTGGAATTCCATAGCTCCCCCTCCCAGGTAAATCGGTCCAACTAAGTGGACTTAAATGTTCTTTGCCTCTTCTGGTTTACTCACCACAGTGCAGAACTTAGCTCAGGGTGGAGTGACTTCAATGAATTCCATCACATGAGGTTAGAGGAGAGAGACTGAGTCTCAAAGACATGCCTGACAGCTTGTTTGTTATCACTGAAACATGTTGTCTGAAGCTGTTGAGCAGTTGTGTAAAAGCTTGAACAATGATGAAGGGAACACTGCTGCAGCACCATTTAGCATTTTGACAACACAGTGTCTGTCTCTGGCCACCTTTTATATTTCAGTTTCAGCCTAAGAAAAAACAAAAAGAAGGCACCTGTCACCTAATCCATTACTCTGTTAATTTGAACAAAGAAATCCTAATCCAAATAAAATAGTATCATTAAATCAAGACCGTGTGTCCCACTCTTAATCAGATAAAACTTTCGACGTATGGTATGTGGACCTATTTGGTTCATAAGTTTTTAAATCAGTAAGTAGCAGCAGTCTGAACATTGAGCTCTTCGTTTACTTTAGCATATGTTTACCTAATTATTTGAAATTAACGTAGAAAATCAAAGTGTATCAGAAGTGAGCTGACATTAAACAGCAAATGTGTGCCATTTATTAAAAAAAATTCTTCATCTTTGATCTGACATGACTTTCTCTCCATGTCCTCTCAAACTTAATTGATTCCACAAAACTATCACTACAAGCAGCTTAAATAAAACTTGACCTCCAAATTGATGCCAACAAACTGAGTCAAATGACACTTTCACCTGGTGTGTGTATGTACTGTACATTTGTGCAGACGTCCATCTTATGTGGAGGGTGTAGGGTGACTCTCGTCCGTTTAGGGAAAGTGGAGCCTCTCAAAAAGGGAAAGCCGAGTTTTTTCTGTCTTCTATTTTCTTTTCCTTGAGACAAACAACCCTACAACAGGTGTACTGCAGCTTCACCCTCCACACACACACACACACACACACAATGCTGTGCACCTGTGTGTTGGTTGTCACACTGCTGCCCATATGTGCTGAGAGCCCAGCTGTCTGTTTGCAATCCAATGTCTCCACCAGCCCCACATGCTCCCACCACCCCTTTCTGTACGGCCCCTCCCTCCCAAGACACTGCCACTCTTATTTCATATGCACCCCTCAAACAGGACAGGACTGGGCTCTGTTGAAGAAGGGTGTTGACATGCGAGAGGGGGTGCAGGGTTATGCACCCAGCGGCCATCCAAACCTGATCTGGATAGTCGAGCCTGAATCCTGCACCCTGTTCCCTACCCTTCCTGACTACAACACAGATCTCAAAACTAGATACCCCTGAGCCATGAACCCCCTCCCTCCAAACACATACACACATATACATATACTGGAAGCCCACCCCCTCCACCCCTCGCCTGGTCTGTGCACACATCCAGAGCACATAAACACATCATGGAAGCTGGTGAAGCTGCAGCCTGCATAAATATTTCTGTAGCAGTTAATTAGGTAGAACTGATCCCAGCGAGGTGGCTTCCCTTTCATACTCAGCCCCACATCCCCCGACCGCCCGCTGTCCCTCTCCTCTGGACCCCCCCAGAGGTATATTTAGAGCAGGCTCACCCCCGCACGCCAAACACTAGATCTCACCACGCGCACCAGCACACATGCTGTCAAGACGTACATTCACTCTCTCTCTGCCACTGTCAACTGCAATTATGGTCATTTAGCTGCTCGCTTGGTGGGAACAGGACGAACTGCACATGATGGAGGTGTGGTTTAAAAACCGCATGTCTGTTGACAAATAATCTCCCTCCTCATCACGTTCCCCCTACCCTCGCCTCAGGTCTGTTGTTGACACAGAACAGACATGAATTATCAAATCAGATTTTTTTTAACCACAGAATCAGATTGATTGAAAATCAATTCAATCTGTTTTGGGGCATTTTGCCAATAATAGTGGATTTTTAGGCAGTCCCTGGGGTTCCATAAAAGACGGGGCCCCTCCGACCCAAGTCAGATGAATCATTATATTTACATAATGAGGAGCGTCTGTTCCAAGTCCCCCTGTGGAGGGTTTTATGTTGATCAGGACCCAGGACTCTTACACTGTCTGGCCTGGCCCGTGTGTATTAACCTGCATACAGCAAGTTCAGGAAGCTGAAGTTTCTGATGTTCTCCACTTGCAGATGCCGGTGTGCTCGTACTTCCTGAAAGGAATTTGCAACAACAGCGACTGTCCCTACAGTCACGTCTACGTGTCCCGCAAGGCTGAAGTGTGTGAGGACTTTGTCAAAGGCTACTGCCCTGAAGGGGAGAAGGTAAACTTACACACTTGATTTGTGCTTCGTTGTGTGTCTGTACATCAGAGCCTTAGTATGAAAATACTATAATTCTATCAATGCTGTTCACTTCCAGATTGCTCATTATGTTGTGTGTCAGTGAAATATGACCACAAGAATGAAAGCATCTCCTCTTGCCTGACTCGTGACCAGAGTTGAAACTCACGACAAAACTAGACGGACATGCACGTAAAACCAAAGCAAATTCAAGTCAATCTGTCTAGCTTAGTTAACCCACAGCGCACATGTCCAGACATGGCGTCCTCCAACTCAATAGTGTTTCATGCTCAGAAATGATATTGGTGTTAGGGATGTTGCCAGGAAGGGTTTTAAGCGGTTCCATATTTTGGTCTATAGAATAATTTGCGTCTGTCTCCAGCTTCAGTATCAAGCTGCCTGAGCTGCAGATGAAGCTCAGTGTGGCACCTGGATCTTTATCATAGCTTGTTTTTATTGGTTTGTCATTTGACCCAAAGGTCTGTATGCATAGACTGTTACAATAATCTACATATTGAGTGTATAGTGGATGATAGGCTGGAGGCAGTAAACTGGGGCTTTGTTAGAGCCTTGACCAGCAGGAGTGCTGCACATCAGTAGAGCTGCGTGGTCCTGCGCAGGGCCTGCAGCTACACCTGCAGATGTTTGGCCACCACTGGAGTTTGGGATTACTTACAACTCATCAAACACACATGCCAGCAATTCTTGTCTTGAGAGGCTACATTTAACAGACATTTGATCCTTTCATATGATGTTGGTGTCAGGTTAATCGGCTTGTTACTGTTGAGAGAATTCAGCCTGTGGTTTAGTTTCACTTCACTCCTAAACCTCAGACCTCAGAGGTAATGACCCGGCCTGAAGAAGCTCGGTTTCACTTTTCTTTTCCCTCAGTCGTGCACTTGCCCCTCAGTCCAACTGTACTTTTATCAGTTCCTCTCGGTCTCTTTTGAATCTTGAGAAACACATGGAATTTAGTTTTGAATCTTGATTGAAATACCTGCCCAACAAAGCTGGGCGTTCTCTGATTGGTGTGCAACTCAGTGCTGATGTAGGATTGAGGACGCTGCTCAACTGCCATGTGAAGATTATTTTATAAATTGGTTCAGGCTTAATTCTTATCACTCAGTTATTTTAAATGCGCAGTTCCTGTCTTATTTATATTACCATTTAAGTCTTTCCATTGGCCTGTTGTTGTACCAATATACAAGAAACAGGGCGACTGATTTATTGACGGAAGCCTGTCTGCTTCTGGAACAGTAGGAGGCGAAATGCCCCCTCGGAGGTTGGAGCTTTCGTTCAGTTGATCTTCTGTGTCACATACTAAGTTTGCAAGCAGTGTCACTGTCGAACAAAATTAAACCAAAGACTTTTTAAAATCTATTTCTTCACTGGCTTTTTCTCCACACTTGTACGTTGCCACTCCACCCTGCCCAGCTGTCCTGCTTGTTGCTCCGTCCTCTGCTGCTCTGGGTGGACCACCACATGCTTGCCTCGTCATACATGAAGCCATTGGCTTGTACTTCCACCTGGCAAGGAGCTTCACCAAGACGTAATGTGTTATTGCAGCTTTTATTACCGTTTGTGACGTCACGTAAACGAGCAGCCCGTCTGGGATCAATGGGAGGGTTTTGGAGCTGAAGGTTTGACCTCAGTAGAACTTTGTTTAATGCTGCATTGTCATCATGACTGGAGTTCCTCTTCAGTGCTGTGTTCTTCATTAACTGTATAATTATATAGTACAACATGTATACAGTTCCATTCAGTTTAAACTGAGGCTTAGGTAAACAAGTAGTTTGGTAACCAATACCCCCCCCCCCACACACACACACACACATACACACACACACACATACACACACACACACATGTACACATTGACACACAGGCAGGAACAGCTGCAGGGGGTAGTGGTCCATAATGGCATAACTGTGGTGTCTGAGTGACATATTGAGGGCCTGATGGGTAACAGAGAACCCCACCACCACCCCCTCCCCCACCACCACCCACACACCCACACACCCACACACCCACACAGAGACTGTCCTCACATCCACTTCAGACACTTCTTCACCTTCTTCCCCCACCTGGGTTTTTGCCTCCTTTTGTCTCCCCCCTCTTCTCCGCTTGTTTTTGAACGTGGAACAGATGCTTTTTCACACTGTCAGACCTCATTTAAATACTATATGGTGAAATGAGGATATAGAAAACAAAAGGGATATTAATATTTATTCTATTAGCTGAAGTGCTTAGGTCTGTGATTTTGTGTGTGTGTGTGTGTGTGTGTGTTTATGGAGCGCTGCGCTGTGAGGCTTCGGCGCTCTATGATGGATAGCAGGCAGTAATTATAGATGGGAAAACTGCTGAGGATGGCACTATGGGCCACGCAGGCAGACACTCCAGCAGCTCAGGGGTTAAGTCTGCTCCTCGCCTCCATCCTCCTCCTCCTCACCACACACACCCTCTTCATCCTCCATCACCTCACAGGATCTGTCTGTACCTTCCTAATTATCCCTGTCCTCCCTTGCTCAACGGCATCTTTCAGTGGCTCTCACTCATTTCTATCTTTTTAAATTTCCTGACCTGAAATCGGGCTCCTTGGTTCTGTCTCGTCTCAAGGCCCAGCCCAGGTCGTTGTAGTTGGCTCTCATCGAGCCTCAGTCATTTCTCTGACAGAACAGATGCTCCTCAGATGCCTCAGAACATGAAGGTCCCAGGTTTGTGTCTGCCTGGGTTTCCTCCTGGTTCTCCAGTTTTACCTGCCATCAAAAACATCGATGTAGTGTTAATATTCCTGTCAGTGGCGACCAAGGCACTGGCAGAAAAATCTGGAGTCGCTCCACAGTCAGTGCACACGTGACTCACAGGTGTGTAGAGGACATGCAGGAGGTATATGATAACAATAGAGACTTTTCTCAATGCTGGCATGTAGACAGTTGGTCTTAATAACTGAAAGACCTTATCACACACTCACCACCTGGTCCGGAGTTTTCTGTTTCAGTACCAATAAAAGGGGTGAAACCTTTTTTCCTTTGTTAAAGTCGGACGTGTCTCCAAGTTCCCCATGGTTCGGTTCACCTCACTTGAGACCATATAAAAGTCCTGCATTCAACTAACAATCATGAGGAAGACACCATCATTTTCTGATCAAGACATCAGGCTGTCTTTCTGGAACAAGGAGCCAGTTTCAGTCTTACATCAGACCAGCCCCATCTTCTCAGTTTTACATGATCTGAAGCCCTGGAGTGGTTTGGACCCACTTGCAGGAGGAGTCTCCTCTCACGGCACACAGGGAAGTTGTTGTCGACGGACGTCACAGCGGGCAGGAATGACTTCCTGCAGCAGTTCTTATGGCAGTGGAACTGAAGGCTCCCAAAATCTCAAGTCTAATGACACTGAACTCTCATTTTCTCAATATTATCCTCTCTAATTGTGATAATTTGGCTTTGCAAGTGCTGATTGCAAGTTGCTCCAGATGAGAGTGTTGGCTTAATACCCAAGATGTATATGTGTGTGGATGCCCCTCTTTATTTTACTGTCTCTACCATCTCCCACCCTCCCTTCTCTCTTTATTTCTTGCTTCTGTTGCTCCTTTTCTCAGTCTCTTGGTAAATGTGCTGACTCCTCCTGGTTTTGGCCCAGCAGAGAGCTCTCTAATAGGCCCCAGAGACATCCCAGCATTCCTTAAATCAAGTGGAAAATTGTTAACTTGGTGTGGGATAAAGATGTTCTGTCCACTTTAGTCTCTCTCTCTCTCTCGCTCTCTCTCTCTCTCTCTCGCTCTCTCTCCCTCGCTCTTTCTCTCTCCCTCTCTCCCCCTCTGTCCTCCCCCTATATCTCTCTCTCTTTATTAAAATGAGGATGTATGGAGCTGTAGGCAGTGGACAGAGCTTTTACAGTAAATTTCTGTGACACTTTTCTGTTTCTCTGGTAAAGTGCTTCAGCGTTAACTCCTGTTGTCCCGTCACACTCGATGACGAGGACGCAAAGATGATTTTCAGGAGTTCTTTTTTAATTAGTCAGATTAGAGTGAACACCGGCGGATGCAGAAATGGTCTTCGGCACCTTTCTCACTTACAAAAAACTGTTTACTCACACAAACTTTTTTCTGCAATGGGAACAGGTGAATCTGCATACCAGGCCAAATGACCCTCAGTAGACGAGCGTGGGCTCCAGCTCCAGTCGGCGTTGATCTGGGCAGAACACTTGAGTGCAAAAAACACAGGCAACTTCTCATCCGCTCACAATGTGAATGAGACCAACAGGCTTCTATCAGTGCTTCCCCAGGTTGAGAAGACCCACATGTATGTGTCTCTGTCCAGTTCCAGCAAAGAGCTGGGACGCCCTGAGCGTCACGAACGGCTTCAGTGGGATGAAACTTTACAACTAACAATTCCATCTGATTATGAGTCACCTGTCAACGGTCGTCCCTCAGGATGTGTGTGAGCCGCCTCAGTGCATAAACATGACATAAACATACGTGTTAGATCTGCTCAACCAGCTTTACTCATTGGCTCCGTCACCTTGGCTTCAGTTTCACTGTAGAGTGACAGCCAGTAATTTTCTTCACCCCACAGTTGGTTTAAGTTGTTAAACGCTGCAGTGTGTGTCAGCCGCTCTGTCCTGTTTGTGACTGCTGGGAAACCTATAAATACATCTTCTTGAGCTTTGGGGAACTTAAGCAGAGTTTAGTATCTGACAGTTTATCGTCTAATTAGAAGAACACATGCGAGCTCTCCCGTGGTCCACAATGCACATCTCTGCTCCTGTGTTGGTTGTTGAAAACAGTTAAGTCTTTAGAAAATGATGGATTGTGAGTGAAAATGATCAATTTGTTTTTACATTTTCTTAAAAACAACAACAACAATAACATTCAGTTAATGTAGCAGGGCTATTAATATCAATCAACCAGGACCGGCTTGGATCCGTTATGCCCCGAATATAAAACCAGGAACACCATCAACACCAGTGGCAGGTCTGATTTGTCGAGGAAAATGTGTCAAAACCGCAGCCCTATAAGATGATCTGGAGAAACATTTGACAGTGAGCTGATATCCCAGGGCCTCCCAGGCACCGATGGCTGCAGGACCACGGGTGTGAGGGTGGTGAGAGGGGTTCCGATGGCAGGGAGTCAGGGGGCTGCTGGGCTCCACAGAGAGTTGACCAAGACTCCATGGCGTTCCTGGAAAATTGATCTCCAAATCCCTCTCCCCTGTGCTCACACGCACACACACACACACACACACACACACACAAAGAGATACAAGCTCTATTTGTAGACCGATCTGCTTCCCAGTCCCACACTCCTCACGCCTCCTCACCCCTCCACACACACTCTCCTTGCAGCCTGCACCCCTGAGTGTATATAATTAGCTTTTCTGACAGGTGGGAGGGATCAGATCTCGTGGAGAATGAAGCTACCAATTTACACCCGTATTACACTGTCATGCACACCCGGCTGCAAACATGCATGTGGAAGCTGGCTCTCATGCACAATGCTGATCAAAATTACACTAACTGTGACCCACTTGCACGTTAAAGGACAGAGTTAAGGAACGAGTGGCTGTTAAAAGTAGTAAGTTACAAAAGAGAGGGAGGACGTATCAAATCACACTTCTGGAAATACTGTAACAGAACTCTGTGCAGGGAGCCCATTGGAGCCCTCTGTAAGACCCGAATCCTTTACCTAAAAACTGCTGTTTGCCTTTGTCTTGATGATTTTAGTGCATGTGTGTTGGGTTTAGCATGGATGATGAGCAGTTACCTTTGTCACATATACCCTTTTTGTCCAGGCTCATATCCATGTACATGCATAGCACCAGTGAAAGCTTCATGCCAGCAGCGGTCCGCAAGCGACTGTGTTTATCTGGGTTTTGTCTGATCAGAACTGAAGCCAAAGAATACTCATCTCGAAGCAACTGAAGAGTTCTCGGACCAAAGTGAGCCAAAAATCACTGAATTTCAAATAATGAGATTTTGGGGGCGTCTGATGGAATCCCCACATCTGCACATACTGAGAAACTCACTGTTTCTCTTTGTCCCTCGTTTTGACAGGCGGTAAATATTTCTGTCATAATCTAATATTTCCCTTCATTTCCAACTTTTTAGACATGACGACACATCAGTTGATAGCATTTGATTTTCGAATGAATTTGAATGGCTTCTCGTGGCCACTTTGATTTTGTTCTGAAGGCTCTACCTGCTCCCTGTGGTCAAGGATGTGTTTGGAAGTGCCCCCCCCCGCCTGATGCTCACAGTAAAATGACCTTAGTGTTCCAATCAGTCAAAATAATGGACGTTTTTCAGAATTGTCCATCTTTGTTAAAAGAATTGAAGAAAATACCACATCTACGCAACCTGGTCCCATCAGAGTTTCAGCATTCTTACCACCTTGTGTGAGCGGTTGAACGTACGGTCTGTTGAATTGAGAGGTCTCCTTGTGTCTGACCACCAGTGTAAGAAGAAACACACTCTGGTGTGTCCAGACTTCTCTAAGACCGGTTCCTGCCCCCAAGGAACCCGCTGTAAGCTGCAGCATCGCCAACGAACCAAACGAAGTGCCAGCAACACCTCTACCACTCAGGCCCGTGCCAAGGAGCCCTCCAAGAGGTCAGAGATCAGATCGACCATTATGTTATAATCCTTGCTTTGTCAGTGACTAATAATAATAAAGTGTTTTTGCTCTATCAGACCCCGCCTGTCCGTCATCATACCACAGGGCTCTGAGGAAGCTTCAGGCACCCCCAAGAGGTCTCTAGAGCTGCCCTCCTTTATCTCCCTGTCCAGCTCGCCAGAGGAGGTGGACGCACCGGACACTCCAGCAGAAACCTGCCAGGTTAAAGGTGAGAACACACCTGTTGCTGGAATGTCTGCTCGCAGCCCAGCCTGATGTGCACCACAGCTACCTGAAGCTATGCGCATGGAAACGGTTTGGCTTTTTAAAGAATATTTGCCAGGTGTTTGGATGAAGCATCTGTCAACCAGTCAGAACAGCAAACTGACATAGAAGTGAAGCGTGCCAGTAGAAGAACTCTTGTCCTGCACCAACAGTTGTGCTGTTGTCACAGCTACACCTCGCCACTCGGCCCAGCATAAGCACTCAACTCAAAGACAGGCAAGATGGCTCTCTTGTGATGTCGGGATCTTGCAAAATCGCCATCAGGGCGTAATTGATACTAACATTGATATGAACACACATTGAAATTTTTCCTTCCTTATTTATTTGGCTTGTTTTTATCCATAGAAATGTAATAAGTGCGCCTGATGGTGTGAGGTTGAGTTCCTCTTGTCTGTATTTAACCTGGTGAGTCAACGTGTTAATTGACAGGAAATGATGTCCAGAACTATTAAAGATAAACCCCAGTATTTCTTCCCTGGGAGGACACACGGAGGTTTGCGACAAGCTGCTGACTGTCAAATAGTCTCAGGATGTTGTGGCCTCTTGTGCCTCCGTTGATGGGATTGTTGGTCCGTCTGTGAGTCTGAGCTGCAGACAGATAGTGATGATCAGAGCAGAGCTGGAGAGTGTATGTGATGGCGCTCAGGGGAGGAGTAATAATGCTCTGAGGACAGAGGTAATAATATTTAGCTTTTGGGCTGGATGGAGGCACAGCTGAGCTCTCTGCTGACAGACTTGACAGATAGAGGATTAGGAGAGAGACTGCCTCCTCCTCCTCCTCCTCCTCCTCCTCCTCCTCCTCCTCCTGCTGCTGCTGCTGCTGCTTCTCGTCCCACCCCGTTGGACTGTCCCCCTGCCCGCCGGATGCATTTAATCGCTTCAAACAACTTAATTCTCTCTGCCTTACTAACAAACACACTGACAATGGTCTCATTTCTGATAGATTTCATCAGATACTCAACTGGCTGAGTCATTCTGCATTGAAGCATCTCAAAGAATTTGAAACAATGCTACCACTTGCTCCAAATATTTGATCGAAACATTTCATGAAATAAAACTAAAACTTAGTCATTTAATCGAGACTGAGGAGACGTCGGATGCCTCTTTTCTTTCCGACAAACAAACTAAACAGCTGCTGCTGGAGTGGAAAGATTCATCGATGCGTTTGATGAGTGCCAGATTTGAAAAACACAGCTTGATCAGCCATCAGTAAAAAGGAATATGCATTCAAGATAACGCAGATTTTTTTTACCAGAATATGTTTTTCTAATCCAGCTTGTTTTTGTTTTAATTTTTGTGTTCATTTATTCATTCCTCATGATTGGGAGCTTTAAAGGATATTTATCTAATCAGCTGTTTCTTCTGCAAACCCTATAAATGATCCGGTTTGCAGCTGGTCTGTTGACTAGAAGTAACATGGTCCTCGAGTCACAAGAACACCTCAGGTCAGGAGCTGGAGAATCAGAGAGACCAGCGTAGCTCTGCAGGGGAGACTCATGTCACCGCCCTCTTCAGCGTGGACTCAGTCACACCGTAACTGCGCATGTGGCGTGAATCGTCAGTGACCGTATCAAGCACAGATCTAACCTGAGCCGGAACCTTTACCAGAACCGTCTCTGGTAGCCCCCCTCCGTCCTGGTTCATATATACTCTCCTCTGCTTGGAAACAAGCAGGACCTTTGACCTGCAGAGGGTCATCTTGACCCCTGACCTTCTATATGCACACAAATACAAGCACACACAAACACGGTCCAAATTTGTCATGATATTGTCGCAGCATGTTTTCATACATATCCGTGTAGGTCATGGCGTGTTCTTGTGTAAACACGGAGAAGTTCTTCTTCTCATTCAGAACATTTGGTAGCCCAGCTGACGGCCCCTGCCAGACTTCCTCACGTGTCTGGAACTCCAGTGGAAGACTGGGAATAAAGTTAAACCACCACTGTCGGAGAATTTGTTCCTTTTGCTGCTGGAAGTCGAGGCTTGTGTCTTCTACACCCTCATTTTGTCGCTCTCCCACCTGGCAGCAGGTCAGCATGAGGTCACCCATAGAATGATCAATCAGAAGACTCGTACGGAGTGGAGGGATAATTGATTAATTGCTATGTATGCTTTGTTTTTTATTAAGACAAATTTGATGGAATTTCAAACTTGCCCAGTTGATGTCTGTTTGTGATGATGGGTTTTCATCCATCATTCCCAGCTTGATTCATGGAACATTTTACTCCCAAAAACATGGTGAAAAATGACCTCTTATGGCTGTCGACAGTATTTCTGTTTTATGGAGTGATTAAAAAAAAAAAAAAAGGGATCCAAGAGATGTTCTATAAAAACCTGAACTCTAATACATCAACAAAAGGACACAGTGACCCTGCAGCTCTGTCCAGGGTTCAAGTTCCTCCTCTAGAACTTCAAAGCTGCGCATATTAATTAGGAAGTGCTTTTATACATCAGAACGAGGCGTTCACAAGGTTGGTATTATGGCCAATGTTTTCCAAATGATTTGGCCGACTGCTGATATTTAGTGATGCCATCTGTGTAGAAACGCCCTAAAAACTTATACATGTAAAAATGGTGAATTTGAACAAGTGGCTTTTTCCCCCAAACAGTTGGAAAAGCCCATAGATCAAATATTTACAGCATTTTAATGTCACAACAGATAACAGGCAGATGCAAAGATTTTTAACAGTGGTATCTACAAATTAAAATCTTCACTCTTTTGATGGAGACCCCCTTCAATTGTCAAAAAGAAATAAGAATAGTTGGTTGACTCCTAAAACTGAGCGTCTTAGTGCGCATGCACCAGTGATTTGTTGATCATCTCTTTGTCCCTCCTCCTCTTCCACCTCTCCTCCTCCTCGTCTGTCCGGTCCGTTTGCGCTCTTAAGTATTACTAATAACAGTCTGGTTGCTCACTGCAGCACCCAGAGCCTCATTAAAGGTGGAACTCAGCCAAACAAGCTCCTCTTCACTTTGCATAAATTAGCTCAGATGCAATGTATCACTGCCAGACCGCGACCTCTCACACACACACACACACACACACACACACACACACACACACACACACACACACACACACACACACACACACACACCTTCATTCATCGTTGTTGTCACGCTCACTTTCTCATTTACTCATCAGCTGAGATGTCATCGCTCAGCATTTCAGCAGGATTCAGACGTTTTAACACACACAGCGGATCAGTTACACATGAGCGATCACACGCGCTCCGTCTCCTCGTTTCTTACTATCCTCCTCTTTTATTCTTCCGTCGTTCTTTTCTTCCAGAGAGAAAACTGCAAATCAAGCCACGGCTGTAAGAAGATGAGCAGCACCTGTGATTTCTCGGCCCCAGGTTTGTCCTGACAGGTGTATCTGAACTAATTCACTCAGGGCCAGAGGGTTTTATCTTCTCTATCTTTGAACGAGTTTATATGTGTTTACAAGACATGACTCTTCTTCTCTTCAGGTTGTGTCAATTTTAAAGACAATCAATAAAATATCAATCCTTTCACCGTGTGGTTTTTACGCATTCTTTCTGAAGTAGATTGTGAGTGTTTATAGGCTGCGAGTGTGTTTCTCTTTCTGTGCGTCACATGATCCGACTGTGTTTGTGAGCGTTTTCATCGAGAAGGTGTTGACAGCAGGCTCTGGAGACGAGACACATGAGAACGCGGTGACTTCATCCTTGCCGCGCTATGTGAGAGTGCGTGTTTGACGTCAAGTTTACACATTGACATTTGCCTCTTGTGTGTTAAAACAGTCGCAGTTGAGTTCAGATCCACCCTAAAGGCTCCACGCTCTCCTCCCGTGAGGACGCGCTGAGGATCGACGTGACAGTGAGAGAAATAAAACATCCTGCTTAACCGACTCAGAGCTACAGAGCATATATTGTCCTGCAGGGATGAGGTGTGTTTGTAGTCCAACAGGAAGTGGTCATGTCAGGGATGAGGTGTGTTTGTAGTCCAACAGGAAGTGGTCATGTCAGGGATGAGGTGTGTTTGTAGTCCAACAGGAAGTGGTCATGTCAGGGATGAGGTGTGTTTGTAGTCCAACAGGAAGTGGTCATGTCAGGGATGAGGTGTGTTTGTAGTCCAACAGGAAGTGGTCATGTCAGGGATGAGGTGTGTTTGTAGTCAAGCAGGAAGTGGTCATGTCAGGGATGAGGTGTGTTTGTAGTCCAACAGGAAGTGGTCATGTCAGGGATGAGGTGTGTTTGTAGTCCAACAGGAAGTGGTCATGTCAGGGATGAGGTGTGTTTGTAGTCCAACAGGAAGTGGTCATGTCAGGGATGAGGTGTGTGTGTAGTCCAACAGGAAGTGGTCATGTCAGGGATGAGGTGTGTGTGTAGTCAAGCAGGAAGTGGTCATGTCAGGGATGACGTGTGTTTGTAGTCCAACAGGAAGTGGTCATGTCAGGGATGAGGTGTGTTTGTAGTCCAACAGGAAGTGGTCATGTCAGGGATGAGGTGTGTTTGTAGTCCAACAGGAAGTGGTCATGTCAGGGATGAGGTGTGTTTGTAGTCCAACAGGAAGTGGTCATGTCAGGGATGAGGTGTGTTTGTAGTCCAACAGGAAGTGGTCATGTCAGGGATGAGGTGTGTGTGTAGTCCAACAGGAAGTGGTCATGTCAGGGATGAGGTGTGTGTGTAGTCAAGCAGGAAGTGGTCATGTCAGGGATGACGTGTGTTTGTAGTCCAACAGGAAGTGGTCATGTCAGGGATGAAGTGTTTGTAGTCCAACAGGAAGTGGTCATGTCAGGGATGAGGTGTGTTTGTAGTCCAACAGGAAGTGGTCATGTCAGGGATGAGGTGTGTGTGTAGTCCAACAGGAAGTGGTCATGTCAGGGATGAGGTGTGTGTGTAGTCAAGCAGGAAGTGGTCATGTCAGGGATGACGTGTGTTTGTAGTCCAACAGGAAGTGGTCATGTCAGGGATGAGGTGTGTTTGTAGTCCAACAGGAAGTGGTCATGTCAGGGATGACGTGTGTTTGTAGTCCAACAGGAAGTGGTCATGTCAGGGATGAGGTGTGTTTGTAGTCCAACAGGAAGTGGTCATGTCAGGGATGAGGTGTGTTTGTAGTCCAACAGGAAGTGGTCATGTCAGGGATGAGGTGTGTTTGTAGTCCAACAGGAAGTGGTCATGTCAGGGATGAGGTGTGTTTGTAGTCCAACAGGAAGTGGTCATGTCAGGGATGACGTGTGTTTGTAGTCCAACAGGAAGTGGTCATGTCAGGGATGAGGTGTGTTTGTAGTCCAACAGGAAGTGATCATCTCTATGGTTCCTTCCACGAGCAGCCAATGGGATTGTTCCATTTGGATGATTGAATCAGAATAGCAGCTCTGTGGTGGTTAAGTTTTAGTTTTGCTACAAACCACAACTCTGCAACATTTTCAGCTTATAGATCTTTTTTTTGGAAAGGATCAAACAAACAAATGCTGAAAAGACGATGTGTCTGTTAGTGCTGAGATGGGTACCTCCCCCCATCGCTCGGTTCTGACAAGCATATCATGCAAGTGTTACCACCCAAAAATAAGTAGTGGAAATAAAATGAAGAATTAGTTTTGGAGATAATATGAACTCCAGGTGTTGAGGAGGCACGCGAGCTGGATCAACTTTGTAGAGTACATTTTGTCTGGATGGTTATTTGTGTGTGTGAGACAGAGTGAGTGTGAGTGTGTACGTGAGTGTGTGTGTGTGTGTTTAACTCGATTTTCCCTCTGATGTATTGACAGCAGCGAGCTGAGATGGAGAGCACGACATGTTTCTTAGAAAAGGCAGGAGACAGGGACCCATCACTCTTCTCTTCTTGCCACGTTTTTTTTTTCCCTTCCTCCTCCTCCTCCTCCTCCTCCTCCTCACCCATGATGCTTCTCTCTCACGCTGAAGACATAAGTGCCTGAGACAGATGTCTTCTGCCTCTTGTCTAAAACCCTCAACGCCAGCTGCTGAGCTCGGCAAACTCTAATTAAGATCAATATTTCAATTTTTAGTAAAAGCGCATGAGACCGAGAGAGAAATCATCCGTCCACGGAGACTTGGAGACACGAAAAGAAAGGTCAACTGTGATTCTTCATCGTGTGTGTGAGTTTGCGTGTGTGTTGGGTGGGGTTGGTCGGTGTGAGAGTGTGTGTGGGGCCCTTTTACGCTGCAATGTCTCTGTAAGCGTTCTCTGTCTTTTTCAAAGTTGGATCAGAAGGTGGTTATTGCTGTCAAGTCTCCAACTTTGGATTGAGATTTTGATGTCATGGGTCACGTGACAGACGCAGAGATCCAGGATCCAGGATCCAGGATCCAGCCTCGGGACGTCCACAGAAACGTACACTGACACAATGTTAGACCAACGCTTCAAACTGTAACTTGTTCACTCAACAAAGTGAAATATGTGGATGTTGTCTTCTATATCAAATACACGCACAGCCACATCTACATTAGCAGGGCGCCATCAAGACCGCATTGTTAGTGTCTTGGCTTTGGTTCAGTTTGTTTTGTACATTATCCATCCATCGTTCTTCAGCGGCGCTGCCAGGCCCGAGTGGAACTATAGCCCCTCCCTCTGGTGCGGTTCTCCTCGTGGCCTCCTCCCTCCTGGGTGTGCCTGGAACACACAGCATCCGAGTTAGACGCCCGAACCACCTCCACTGGGTCCTCAGGTGATTGAGCTTCTTATTCCTCAGGGTGACACCAGCGACCCTCCTGGGGAAATCCCCTTCAGCCGCTCATATTCACATTCTCATTCTTTCAGTCATGATCCATAGTTTAGGCTGTAGGTGATAGAAGGAAAAAAAACTGGGCTCTCCCTGTCTTGCTGTCTCTCTCTCTCTTTCTGTTCCCTGAGTCCCTGGAACCCCTTTGTCTTCATTCCATTCTTAAATTGGACGATCCACAGTTTTCCTGCTGAGAACTATTTTTTTATTTTTGTTTTTTTAAATCCAGGAAACAGAAACATCCCCAACATGAAATCATTTGCTGTCATTTAGGTTTCTGTCTGCACTCTGAACCGGGGAGTCGGAGACATCAGGAGGACCTTTGGGGTTTTTCCTCCACGTCGTTCATGTTAGGATGAAACAGAAATGTGACCCTGACAGACAACGTCACTTTTCTACCCTTTTCACTTCTTTCCATCTTCATATAATCCAGATGAATTGAAAAAAATTGCTAAAAAGGTGGACCAGGTCCAGTACTTGGAATGATAAAAGTGTGTGTTTATGGTGAGTCGGTGAACCTGATCTGACCCAAACTACCAGCTGAACTCTGCGTGTTTGAGCTCCTGCTGTGTTTTGCATTTTGCAGCAGACACAAAGTGTCGCAGCTTCTTTGGTAAGAGAGTAGAAGACATAGGCTCACTCGTGTGTTCTGGCTTCTTCCCACCCACACACACCTGAATGAGAAACACAAACTGAGCACTTATCAGTGATGCAGTCCTGAAAAGCAGAGCTGCAGGGCTCCTGATGCCTTGAGCTCGCCAGCGCTCCTGTAAAAGAAGAAGTTAGGCTGATGAGTGTGTGTCTCTGTTGTGGTTCAGGAACACAAGAACGTTCTGGCAGCATTTCTTCAGCTGATCAGTGACTGACATCTCAGCCTGGCCTCTGTGTTTACTGCCGTTCAGTGTGAGATCCTCTCTGAATATCCAGCCTGAGAATGAGTGAGAGCCGGTGGAGGAAACACTAGTCATGTGCAGTGTGTCCATCCAACAGAAGAACATGGCCAAGTAAGTTGTAATAAATCCTGCAAGTTTTCCTTCTTTCAGCCCAGATTCTGTCCTCATATTTCCTGCGTCTTTTAGGCCAAAACCCTTTTATCTCCCAGGTGATAAAAAGGATTTCTGTACGAGCGAGGCCTCCTACATCCTGATTTTTAGAGTAAGCCTCCACAGCCTGATGTGCACGTGTGTGTGTGTGTGTGTGTGTGTGTGTGTGTGTGTGTGTGTGTGTCACATCCCTGTACAATTAAAGCTGCTTCCTGTGCAGCAGACAAAACCCCCAGGCCTCAGATAACCCTGAGCCACCTCCTGGAGCCGGGCTCTTTGCTGGGGATGTGCGGCTAGCTCGGCTCAAAGCTCGCCTCGCCTCCTGGCCTGCCTAAAGCCCACAGCCGATCTCCACCTTGCTGATGTCCGTTTTGCTTAAATCGGTAGAAGTGCACTTGCAGCGAAGTCCCAGTATGCAAAAGCACAATGAAAACCCTGACTTCAAAAATTTATGTCTCAAGCCGTGGGCCGCAGACACTCCCCTTCCTCTGACAATGAATGGACCCCAGCAGATCTTCTTAAATGTGCCATTTCAATGCAGTCTGCTTAGCTTGGCGTTTGAGGGCCAGCGCCTGCTTCTTTGATTAAAAAAAAACCTCAACTAATGACTTAACTTAAAATACCTTGATATGATTTAGTCCTTTCATCCTCGCCAGCAGATTTGCGGGGGTTGGGGGGGCAGCTAGGACTGGAAGTTAAGCTCAGCAGCTGTGCAAGGTTTTCCTCTTCAAGTTCTCCCACCTGTTCTCCACCTCAGACGGGCACTTTACTCCACAGATGGATCACTCAGATCCCAGTGGATCCCTGGTCCCCCGGGGCAGGGAGGTGTGCGGGGTGGGGCATTTGGCCTCTTTAGCTCAGCCGCCCCTCCGAAGGAGCCACATCATCCAAACTTTTTGTCTTTCACCATCAAAAAAAACAACAACTTCATCTAGAGGTGCAGTCGTACTTTTTACTGTGGTGGGAGAAGTACGCAGTTCCTTTACTTGATTAAAAGTAGAAATACTCAGATAAATTAGTTGTCAAGTAAAAGTGTCCAGTCAAGATGCTACTTGAGTAAAAGCAGATAAGTATTTGATATTGAGTTTGTTTAAGTATCCAAGGTAAAAGTACACTGAGCTAAATGTTCCAGGTTTGCTGCTCTGTGACGTCCTCCTGAGGTTGGTAGTAAAAGTACACCATCATGTTTTACGCAAAATCCACATTTCTAAAATAATTGGCTGTTACAGATAAATGTAGTGGCGTAAAAGGTGAAATATATCCTTTGAAAGGTGGTGTAGTAAAGTACAAAGTCCCCTAAAGACTCAAATAAATTACAGATACCTCAAAGTACAGAGCTTGAGTAAAAATACTTGCCCCTGTCCATTTATACTTTGTGGAGCACTTGTGCCCCTTGTGGACTTGGACAAACTTTCTAAATAGCATGAAAGTTGTTGAAAAAGAGGTTTTCCCCCCTTATTTTCATTTGCTGACATCCGTGTATTAATGATCACTTCCTGCTTTCACCGCAGCGTCTTAGTAACCACCGAAAAGCAAACTCCTGCCCATCGTCAGAATTAAATAACTGGATCACTGAATGGTTTACTTCCAGCAGGAATGTCTCATGGCAGGACTTCTAACATGAGAGGACTTTTAAAATACCATCTCCTAGGGTATCTACGTGCAAGGGGGTGGGGGGGGGGGTGCCCCTTCTCCCCCGGTCTCCTAGTTCCTGTGCACGCCCGTGCTCCGGGAGGCTGCTGGAGGACCAGCGGGGTCAGGTGCAGCAGTGTCCCGGTGTAAGTCCTGCTCCCCTGGTACTTATCACCGCAATCGACATCCTGCTCAACCTTCCGCTCTGATTTGCTTCGCCTCCCCCTTCAACTCCCCAGAAAAATAAAAGAAGAGGAGGAGGAAGAAGAAGAAGACATATGTGTCCGGGATGGAGACGCGCGCGGCGGGGCTTAAACATCCGTCGATCCGCGCAGATGAGACGGGATGCAATTTGTGGTTAATTGCGAATGAAAACCCCGCGGACCACCGCCGGGACCATCCAATCACGGCGGACCGGCGCGCAGCCGCGGCGCGGCCTCCTCACCGCCTCGCGGAAATGCGGATTGATTTTTGGCAGAGGGGCGCGCGGTCTTCAATCGATCAGTGATTGATAGATGAGGTGGTGTCAGAGGCTTCCTCGCGGGGACCGGGCGCGCGGGGCAGAGAGAGTAAGCTCCTCTTAATGAAGCCACTGGCGCGCTGCGCTCCTCCAGCGTCCTCCTCCTCCTCCTCCTCCTCCTCCTCCCCGACCTCTCCGCTCGCAAACCATCACGAGCCCGTAGCCTGGAGCTGCGTTGTTATCCTCGCTGTAATTAATGCAGTAAAACGGTCCCGAGGGCCGCGGCGGGGGGAGAGACGCGCTGGCCTGGGCTGAGGGGGGGGGGGGGGGTCCTAATATTTTGGCCTCCTCACAGTAAACATTCATGGGAGAGACATGTACTGCTGCTACTACTACTACTACTACTACTACTACTACTACTACTACTACGATTATTATTACAAATGGATATAATCCACGCAGTAACATGACGTCAGGGGTATATAAAAGAGTTCTGACCTTTACGATGAGTGTCAGAACAGACGTGTGTGTGTGTGTGTGTGTGTGTGTGTGTGTGTGTGTGTGTGTCTAAATAAATCTCAAAATTGTTTGTAGAAATTAAATATTAATTGCCTCCATAACATCGGCTCATAACATTTATATTTAATGTGAAACTGCAACATAAAGGTTTTTTTTTTTTTTAATAAAGATGTCTAGAAACACGCTCGTGGTCACTGAGACCAGCCGGAGTCCTGGAGGCCCCTCGGCTCCGTTCCCTCATGTTCCTAAAAACTACATGTAGAAGTCCTTCTCATTTCCCCTGAAACCTGAACGGAGGCGATGCCCTCCTTACGTAACTGTTGTCGCGATTTTCTCTGTAAACATTTTTCTTTCTCTGAGAAACCAGCGGAGCTCTCGTCTTACTGGTCCCCGCCGTGCAGTAGCACCCGCTCGGTCACTAGAGGGGGGGATCTGCCGCCGCCTCCGCTGCCGCACCTGTTCTCCGTGTGCGCGCTCGGCTCCTCTCGGCTACGTTCGGCTCCTCTCGGACGGTCCCCCCGCCACAGTTCGAGGCTCCGCTATAGGACAATGCAAATGTTTCGCCGTGATCTCCTCCCATTGGCCCGGCGCACCTCCGGGTGGGGGGGCAGCGCCGGCTTTATAAGTGCACGTTGCCTCGCAGCGCCTCAGTGACACTGCGCGGTTGCTCGGAAGAGCTCAGCACCTCTGACCGGCCGCTGGAGAGACACACTGGAACTGTAACACACACACACACACACAGTCGCCACCAGGTCGGCGGTGTGCCCCGGGTGAGGGGGTGAGGAGCCAGGAACCAGGACTGACCACAGGGGACCAGACTCCCCGGTCCAGGATGAGAAGCACCTGAACTCCGGCTGCAGCTCACAACTCCGGTTTGGATTCTTGGGGACTTTCTGACGCTCACCGGCGCGGCGCGTCTGACTTTTATTGTTGTGTGAGAAACTTTTTCCCTCTCGAGCCATGCGGCAGTGACCTGGACCCGCTTCAGCCCGGGATTCACTCATCGTGCAGCACACGTCTGGGATGAGCGGAGACTAGTTCCACCCGGCGAGGGAGCCTGTGAGCGAGCGAGCGGCGGGGCTGAGGACTGTAAACCCGCGGAGGCGAGCGGGCCGCAGAGGTGAAGCGAGGACAAGACAGGTTGGTGTCTCCAAATTCACCGGGCTCCAGTTTCAGCCGCCCCGGGGGCTCCTGGTATTTGACCTGGGATAAGTTGTCAACAAGAGCAGAGAGCGGACGCGAGCTGGCAGGTGTACAAGTTCATTTACATGCGTTCATATATTCACGCCACTATATATAGAAGCCGCTTGAGAGGCGAGCAGCCCTAATAAGCTGCTCCACCGCCCGCCGGCCCGCAGCAGCGTGAGTCTATATATACTCCACACGGGCTTTTACTCCGCTCCGCAATCTGTATCCGAGGAGGCTGCCCGCCGTCGGTTTGGCTGTGAGGGCGGGAGTCGTCGCATGGACTGACATGGCCACCGACCTCGCCATGAGCGCGGAGCTGCCCAACAGCCCTCTGGCCATCGAGTACGTCAACGACTTCGACCTGATGAAGTTCGAGGTGAAGAAGGAGCCGCCGGAGGCCGACCGTTACTGCCACCGCCTCCCGTCGGGCTCCCTTTCCTCCACCCCGATCAGCACACCCTGCTCCTCCGTGCCTTCCTCCCCAAGCTTCTGCGCGCCGAGCCCGGGCGGCCAGCCCAGTCAGAGCCTCGCCGGCGGGGTCAACAGCAGCAGCGGCGGCAGCAACAACAGCGGCGGCAACAACAACCACAGCAGCGCGGGCAAACCGCAGCTGGAGGACCTGTACTGGATCCCCAGCTACCAGCACCACATCAACCCCGAGGCGCTCAACCTGACCCCGGAGGACGCGGTGGAGGCCCTGATCGGCAACGCGCACCACCACCACCACCACCACCAGGCCTACGAGGGCTTCCGCGGGCAGCAGTACGTCGGGGAGGACCTGTCCGCGGCCTCGGCGGCCCACCACCACCAGGCTCACCACCATCACCACCACCACCACCACGGCCACCACACTCGCCTGGAGGACCGCTTCTCGGACGAGCAGCTGGTCAGCATGACGGTGCGGGAGCTGAACCGGCAGCTGCGGGGCTTCAGCAAGGAGGAGGTGATCCGCCTGAAGCAGAAGAGACGCACCCTGAAGAACCGCGGCTACGCGCAGTCCTGCCGCTTCAAGCGCGTGCAGCAGAGGCACATGCTGGAGACGGAGAAGTGCACCCTGCAGAACCAGGTGGAGCAGCTGAAGCAGGACGTGGCGCGCCTCGCCAAGGAGCGGGACCTTTACAAGGAGAAGTACGAGAAGCTGGCCAGCCGGACCTACACGGGCCCCGCCAGCACGAGGGACCCGTCCGGGAAGCAGGCCAACCCCGAGTTCTTCATGTGAGACTGGTTTGTAGCAGAGACTCCATCCCACCCCCTGACACCCTCCCAACATTCATTTCTACTTCTCAGCGTTTGTATTTTGTTTACAGTTTTTTTCCTGGACAGAAATGCGCAAACGAAGCTGCGCATAGAAACCACCCTGGTGCGCCATTCTGAGTCTTAAAGATGCAAAACTTCTGTTGGGATCACTCCGCCGGCCCGGTCCAGAAGTCTTACTGAACCCGAGACTGTCTTAGTCCAGAGAGAGGGGTTTTGTCTTAAGGGGGGGGGGGGGATTTTATAATTATCAGCCCGGACTGAAATAGAAGCGGAATAAGCAATACACCGGTGGCACGAGAGACTTTTCAATATTGCAAGTCTATAGCTCCCCTATTGCAACCCTGCATGCAGGACATGTATGGTAACCTCCAGTCACACCCCCCCCCCCCCCCCCCACATGTATGGACAGCATGGCCCCTGGTTCTCCTCCTCCTTTTCCTCTTCCTCCTTCCTCTGCCAACAGTAAGGCCTGCAAAACAAAAATACCCCCCCTCCTCCCCTACACACACACACACACACACACACACACACGCACACACACACACCAGAGGTGCAAGGACAAAAAAAACAAATGCAAAACAATCTGCTGTTGCAAACATGGATGCGTCTCGAACTGCTATTTTCAATCAATTTTTTCTATTGTTTTAAAAAAGAAAAGAGGAAACCCAGAGGACAGCAGACAAACTGAGCCAGATTTTAGACTGTATTTATTTCCACCTGTACATAGAAACCTCTTATTTTCTCTCTTTTTAACAAACCTGCTTTTTGTTGCTTGGGATTATTCGACATGTCTTAATATTTGTATGTGACAGCATGCAAACGTCTACGGTGCCCCCCCCCCGCCCCCCCGCGTGTCGAACCTCCAACTGCACTATGAGAAGAGATCAAACCAGACTTTTCCTCTCTTTTCTTTTTCTAGGACCTTTTTGTGTCTCTGTCGCTCTCTGAAGTCCCGGATGTAAATTTTGATGAGGTTCTGTGTCGGACTGCATTCGCTGCTAAAACTCTATGCACCCACCTGACGATTTAGTGGTTCTTAGTTCATGTTTTTTACTTTAAATATTTACGGAGAGAGAAGAAGTAGAGGGAGATGAATAATCCCGGGCGCGCGGGCGGGGGTTTCGGAGCCCGCGGCCCGGTGTCTTAATGAGCCCCGTGGGAGGATGCTTGATTGTTTGGAATGATGATGATGATGATGATGAAGATGGTGGTGGTGGAACATCACGGTGTGTGTGTGTTTCTGCTGCCTGGATATATGTGCAATATTGTGCAGAAGTACCTGTCGCGTGGCGCGTCCATCACCGTGACAGGAATCAGAAAAAAAAACCCGCCCCCAAAACAAATTGACGTTAAAAACCGTTCCTGATTCGAACGCAGCCGCAACCCTCCAGACGTGGACGGAGGTTCGGTCGCTCCGCAGCTCCACTTTGATGCAATCAGATTTTTTTTTGTCTTAATTCGTCGCAAATTCAAACTCAAAACGTTTAGAGTACAAAAAAATCAAAACCCCAAAGAACTTCCCCCTCAACAAAAACTGAGACAATAAAATGGAGACGAGACGGAAGGAAGGCGAACTTCTGCACAGTGCTGTCAATGTATATCTGTACATATAATTTCTATATTTATTCAAGAAACGTGTCCGAACATGTCAACAAGTGAAAAACCTACCAAGTGGAACGTTGTTGAGACTCTTGTTTTCATAATGTTTAATAAAAAGTTGTGTCCCAAAAATCTGTCCAGACTGCTGCTGCCGTCATTGTTCCGGGAATATTTTATTATTATTATTACGATTATTATTATCATCATCCTTCTTCCTGCTAAATTATTAAAACTCGCTGATTCTGGATCAGGCGAGCGCGTCTCGGTGGTTGCAGGCCGGCGGAGTCCAGGCCTGAAAGATTCATGAGCGGGAAGACGAACCTCTGCAGGACGGGAGTCACCATTCAGGCTCTTCAAGCCAAAATATTGAATATTTTGAGTCCTGATGAAGCAGTGCGACGTGATGACGACAAAAAACCAAAATGTGGGAAATTATTTTAGGACGTTATTTTTCTTAAAGGAGGCATGAAGAACAACTGGTTTCTCCTGACAATTCGCTTTTATGTTTTTCGATTTTCGACAATTCGATTTTTATGTCATTATTATTATTATTATTATTATTATTATTATTATTAGCACCATTTATTATTTTTATTATCATCATTGTTATTATTATTATTATTACCACCATTTACTATTATTATTATCATTATTATTATTATTATTATTATTATTATTATTATTATTATTATTAACATTATTATTATAACAAAACTCGCGTGCTGTGAGTGATGGAGCCGATGTGAGGTGCAGGTTGTTGGGCTGCTCTGATATCCGAAGTGTGTGTGTGTGTGTGTGTGTGTGAGAGAGAGAGAGAGAGTGAGAGAGAGACCGAAGTACCAGCGGAGGCAGACAGCTCCGCTGCACCGGCTCTGACTGCCTGTCAACCGGCTTCTACGCGCCTCGTCCCCCGGTGATGGAGGACTGAAGCCGGGCCGCTCTCTGCCTTCCTCCCGCCCCGGACATCCAGGTGAGAAACTGTTCGACTCACGCATTTGATTTTGTCCTGACTCAGCTCCGTGTCCAGCTGCGTGAAACCGCGCACTCGTGCACGCTCTTCGGAGGCAGAAGCGCGTGCTGAGACAGATGCCGACCCACAGCGCGGCGGCTCACTTACACACACACACACACACACACACGCACACACACACACACACACGCTGGTGTGTGGGAATTTGTGGGGGAGGTGAGGTGGTGAAGGCCATGAGGTCAATAATAGAAAATCAGCGTTCTGAAGAGTGTTGCATGTGCACGTTCACACGCTGTTAAAGTCTCGCGGGAGTGTGTGCCAACCTCCGGACTGATACACACTCCTCAAACTCAAGCTGGAACCTCGTTAGCCTGTGGTTGTCTGTCAGACAGGAGCAGACGCCCCCCCCCCCCCCACACACACACACACACACAACTAAGTTACAATTGTAAGGCGAATTAGAAGACTTGAATTATTCTAATGACCATCATTTAATTTATTTACACTTTGAAAAGAAACCTTGAGACGTTTCAGGCATCTCAGGGGAAGTCAAAACACTTCTGTGTCACTTCTTACTTCCTTTTTAACGCGTGTTCAATAGGATGTGTGTGTGTGTGGATGCATATCCACAAACATATTTATACACACACGTGTATGTATATATATATCCACATGTATGCGTGTATTAATCAGTCCATGTAGCATGTTACCAGCACATATCTGATGGTCTTATCCAACCATGAAGTCCAGATTCAGCCTCTAAATTGTCTTTCTGGACCTCATTAAACGACTGAGCAGCGATGTTTTTGTTCATTTTTCTTTTTCTTTTTGTAGTGGAACCCTTCGGCTCTCAGCTGAGTCCAAACTCAAATGTTCTCCCTCTCTCTCTCTCCTCGTTTCACCTCTCGCCATAACTCTCCTCCTCTTCCCGCGTTTGCTGACTCAGAGGAAACGTAGAGCAGTTTGACAGCCGTCACCTCAGAAAGAAAGAGAGTGTGTGTGTGTGTGTGTGTGTGTGGGTGTGTGTGTGTGTGTGTGTGGTGTGTGTGTGTGTGGTGTGTGTGCGTGCGCTTATAACACACATAATGATAATATGCTTCATGCGATACAATCGTGTGTGAGTGAGAGATCACATTGATGTGGTTTGTCTTTCCATAAATCAAGGCAAAGTCCATCTGAGAAACCCAAACATGCCAAGCGGTGTGTGTGTGTGTGTGTGTGTGTGTGTGTGTGTGTGTGTGTGTGTGTGTGTGTGTGTGTGTGTGTGTGTGTGTGTGTGTGTGTGTGTGTGTCTCTGGCGTCTGGAGCTTCTGCTGTCGCTGAGATTCAACACAGTCAGCGTCTCTGCGGCTCAGCTTACACACCTACACACACACACACACACACACACACACACACACACACACACACACTCACATCACAAAGACAGTCCAGACAAACAGTGAGGAAGCTGCACAGAGTCACATCCTGTTAATGAGACCGGTGCTCTCAGGCTGGTCACCTGTTGTTGTCAAGGCAACCCCACTTCCAGAACATCAG
Organism: Aulostomus chinensis; assembly: GCF_037954235.1. Taxonomy (NCBI): domain Eukaryota; kingdom Metazoa; phylum Chordata; class Actinopteri; order Syngnathiformes; family Aulostomidae; genus Aulostomus; species Aulostomus chinensis. Next base: position 1,974,327 of record NC_141333.1, on the reverse strand, counting down.
GACCACTGTCTGACAGGATGTGTTTCTGGGAGGAATTTGCTTCATTTGGAACGTCTGGTGGAATTTCCTCCCTGTAAGACCAGGATGGGACAAGAGCAGCTTAATCCTGTGAGCGTCTCTGTCCTGCCGAGGGGCCAACGTCTCCGTCCGGCTCACCCGCCATGCTGCACCTCGAATGCCAATGCTAACTCTGTCGTCGCACCGTTTTTTTAATATCTTAAACTGTGAGATTTTGATGTGTGAATGCAGTTTGGTGCTTCCAAACATGCAGGCGGAGCGAAAGTGCAGGTTTATTGGAAGGTTCCATGAATGAATTTAGTATTTTCCCAGTTTTAGTCGAGACAGAATCTGAGGGGAGGCTCCACCTCCATTAAACCAAGAAAGGCGCCTCTAAATGAAATGTATCATTATTATTATTGTTGTTGTTATTGTTATATTATTATTATTATTATCATTGTTATTAAACCGCTTCTTGATTAAGCAGACGGTCATGAGCAGTTTCCTTGTGGGGTGAATTGATGTGTTTTTGTGGTCACCAGTGGTGGTTCGAGCCAATCAGCAGTGTTTGGGGACAAATAATATACACATAATAATATACATAATATTATAATATACATGTAATCATATACATAATATTATAATATACACGTAATAATATACATAATATTATAATATACACGTAATAATATACATAATATTATAATATACATGTAATCATATACATAATATTATAATATACACGTAATAATATACATAATATTATAATATACACGTAATAATATACATAATATTATAATATACATGTAATCATATACATAATATTATAATATACATGTAATAATATACATAATATTATAATATACACGTAATAATATACATAATATTATAATATACACGTAATAATATACATAATATTATAATATACATGTAATCATATACATAATATTATAATATACACGTAATAATATACATAATGATATAATATAAACATAATGGGGGTGTGGTTAAGGTGTGACAACAAAGGTTCCACCTGCTCACGTCCCCGTCTTTCCATCAGTCTTTCCTCCTTTCTCTCTCTTTATCTCTGTCCCTCTTTCTCGTTCTGTCTCTCTGTCTTCCTCCATTCTCTGTCTTTGTCTCTGTCCATCAGTCTTTCCTCCTGTCTCTCTCTTTATCTCTGTCCCTCTCTCTCCTTCTGTCTCTCTGTCTTCCTCCATTCTCTGTCTTTGTCTCTGTCCATCAGTCTCTCCTCCTGTCTCTCTCTCTTTATCTGTCCCTCTCTTTCCTTCTCTCTCTCTGTCTTCCTCCATTCTCTGTCTTTGTCTCTGTCCATCAGTCTCTCCTCCTTTCTCTCTCTCTCTTTCTCTCTGTCCCTCTCTCTCCTTCTGTCTCCCTGTCCTCCTCCATTCTCTGTCTTTGTCTCTGTCCATCAGTCTCTCCTCCTTTCTCTCCCTCTTTATCTCTGTCCCTCTCTTTCCTTCTGTCTCTCTGTCTTCCTCCATTCTCTGTCTTTGTCTCTGTCCATCAGTCTCTCCTCCTTTCTCTCTGTCTTTATCTCTGTCCCTCGCTTTCCTTCTGTCTCTCTGTCTTCCTCCATTCTCTGTCTTTGTCTCTGTCCATCAGTCTCTCCTCCTTTCTCTCCCTCTTTGTCTCTGTCCCTCTCTTTCCTTCTGTCTCTCTGTCTTCCTCCATTCTCTGTCTTTGTCTCTGTCCTGCTCTCCTGCTCTCTCTCCGTCCCCACTGATCCTGGATCTGCTCCACCTTCCTGCTGGTAAAGGAAGGTTCTGGTGGCTGCTGTTGCAGGATGTGCTGCTGATGGAGAATTGTTGGGTGGAGGTTCATTGAAGGAGGGAGGTGCTGGACCTGCTCTACTTGGACAGAGTCAGGACAGAACTTTGGTTGGGATTCGGCGCCGTACCAATAAAGCTGACGTGACTTGACAACTGTCCATTCACCACAACAATGGCGGCTGCTGAGGAGGTCAGCGCCGATGCTGCGATGGCATCAACCACAGCAGAACTGGAGGGAATTTGTTCCTTCAAAGAACAACGCTGAAGGTTTCTCGCCGTGGCAAAGATGTTCTCACTCTTTTACTCTGAGTGGTTGAAATGAATGCTGAAAACACTGATGGACAGCTGGTTCATCCAATCACCTGCTGAGTATTTCTAGAAAGTGCCTGCCCCTTTCCCAACGCATTCTCGGGACAATCCCGGATGGTTGTGAGTTAGGAACGATGTGGCATGTCAGGCTGAGGGCATAGTCGTCACTCATGAAATGTTCCTGAACTGCAGTGTCACGCTGAATTGATGGGCTCTGCTCTGGAACTGAAAGGGTTCTCTGGGAACGTTCCACCATGTGACTTGTAACGTGTCCTGGATGTTTTTGTGCAGGAACGCATCCAGGAAGCTGCTGGATTTGATGGACTGATTGATTGATGTGTCATAGTCTGCACTCGGCACCTATTAATAACTCCATTACCGGTGCAGCTCCAGCCGTCTCACGCACCTGCAGGTGGAGGTGTGTGTGTGTGTGTGTGTGTGTGTGTGTGTGTGTGTGTGTGTGTGTGTGTGTGTGTTCCCGGCCGGCCGCCTCCCCAGGGACGTGTTCCGCTTTAAAAAAGTTGTCACCCTGCGCAAAATGTAATCGACATTTTTGATAAATCACCCGCGTGCTGTTAACGCTCAGAGGGTATTAATAATTATTACTTCTGATCTGGTGATTGAGTTAGTGACCCGGGGCCAGGATTGGGGGGGGGGCATCAGCCCGCCCCAGTCCCCACCCGATGCACCCAGGAAAGCAATTTGGTACAGGTGGCGTGCTGCTGCGACCCCTCAGTGTGTGCCCTGCCTCCACACTGTCTCACACACACACACACACACACACACACACACACACACACACACACACACTCTCTGACATGCCGCATGCTGAGTAGACACATTCAAACATGCTATCACAGGAGAAAATATGCCCCAACAGCAAATCTAACCACGTTTGTGCTCTGAAAATATTGTAATAAACAAACCCAGCAAACAAACAAACAAATAAATGAGGTTGGGGGGCGACGTGCTGAACCAGGAGAGGGGCCTGTGCCAGAATCCCAGAAAATAGGCCATATTTTACCTGGAAGTGGAAATGAAGCCTTTAAAGTGCTCCATAAAGGGAGACAACGTCTTCAATAACTTCTAATCACGCAGTTCTAACTCGGCTTTCCCGGTGCTGCTTGATGGTCTCTCAGAGACTTTCCTGCGTGTTTCCTAATGACGGCGGTCACGGGACGATTTACTGAGTCAAGACTTTAAGGAGGGGTCAAGTTCCCGCTGAGTCCCTCAAACCTCGCCGACCTCCTCCCTCCTTGTTTCACTTCCACATCAGTGAGTGACTCAGCATTCCAGTGACTCCAGGCCTCAGTGTGGCTTCATTTTTGTTGAGTCACTGGTGAGAGGGCCTGTTGGTTAGATAGTGAGCCCCCCCCCCCCCCCCCACACACACACACACACACACACACATATATGTATATATATAGACATGGAAGGTGCAGACCTGCGGTTGACTGGATGAATCTGTGCAGGAGTGTGGCAGTGGAGGGTCCATTGGCAATCAATTATTCCACTCAGCCTGCAGCCACACCACGCACACGCACACACACACACGCACACACACACACACGCGCACACACACACACACACACACACACACACACACACACACACACAGGGACTCAGTTATGTAACATGACTGTGTATTTCCTCTGTGTTTTGTGGTTACAGTCCAGGATTGAATGGTTAATCTGTTTCCTGTCTGCGGTGGTTTAGAAGTTTAAAACTTTTACTGAAGTAAAAGTATCAATAATCCATGTGGGAAATAAACCAAAAGCTTCAAATCCAAGGTCTTTAGGGTGACACTCCAGTGACCTGCAGCAGTAAACGCCATCCTGTTGCAGGACGCCCTTATGAGTGGTGGGTTTGTTTGCTGCCTTTCAGGCAACTCCCTGGAGTTCAGTAAACCCAGGTGTGTGTTGTTGGAGATCTTCAAGTCGCCGCTGAGTGGGAGCGTCACGCTGTCAAGTACAAACCCAGCACGACTTCACTTCAGGTAGGTGCTTGAGTGATGGGCCCCAGTGATTCAACCCTGACCTGAAAATATTGAAGCTTTCTATACAAGTCATCATGTCTCAAGTCTCCTAATCAAGTCATCAAAACTGTCAGTCAACTGGAGGCCACAGGATCGTCCAGGTTTAGACGCGAGGTTAAGTTCAGCAGGTCTGTGTTTCTGTGAGGCTTCAGATTGATGCAGGTTAGCGAAGCGCGTCAGTACCACTGAGGGCCGTGAGACACTGCCAGCACCCGTCTGCTTGGGATGAGAGGAAGCTCAGATGTAAGAGAACGCGAGTTCCGTGAATGTCTCCTCGTTAGTCGTCCTGAGAGTGGAAGTGTGTCTGCCTGGTGCCAGACGCACTCCTGTACATGACGCCCGAGTGCCAGTACACACGCCGCCTGCTGTCATGCAGCCTGTCACCTTCTGCACCAGCAAAGTGCCGGGCAGGCACTCGCAGTGGCGAGGATGACGCCGCCGCAGAGCAGAAGTGACTGAGGTGTCACTGAGCCTGACACACACACCCAGGACCTGGAGCCAGAGGCAGACACACACTGTCCACACAGATGCTCATCGAAACACTGACAGCGTGTGTTTGTCTGTGTAATGTTTGCTAACTGGCTTCTTCACGTTTGTCACGCAGGAGGATGTTGAGGCGGGAGTGTGGAGGGACTCAGCTCCCTCCGCAGGAAGTGTCGTCTCTCACAACATCTGCGCTGCTGCAAGAGTGCAAAGCAGCAGTGCGTTTGCAGGTCGTTCTCCGTGCTCCACTGATAACCACAGTCCAACCGGACTTTGGCTTCTTTACACAGAATCACTGTTTCAGACGCAGAGCAGCAAATGATCAACGCGTCGTGTTGAGACTTCGTCTCTTGAATGTCTACAGAGCTTTGATCAGCTGTAGTTTACGGAATCTTCCACCTTTTATTGTGTTGAAGAAGAAGAAAAGAGAGGTGTGGCCTATAAAGTCAGCAGTGGCTCCGTTTGAGATGAACAAGTCATCTCTCTCAGGGCTACCGTTCCCTGGTCAGGCCTCATGAACGCTGCTGAATTGCACTTTAATCTCTGATTCACGTCTGTGAGAAGACGATCCAATAAAACAATAGCAAACAGCAGCAGTGAGATAAAATCATCAGTCGAACTCTGACATCACACAGAGCCTCGGGTCACCGCGCCCGCCGGGCGCAGGCGGAGGTTTAGAAAGTGTCAAAACAAACAGAGGACTTTCCTGGGGGTTTCATCTCATTCCGTTTGTCCTTCATCAAACATTTGTTCTTTGCGGGATGTTGATGATTGTCTGCTCTGATCAGCGCTGACTGGCGCATCAGTCCTGTCGACACAGAAGCTTCCAGAAGTTTCAGGATCAGGAAGGATTCTTAAGTTATAGTGAAAGTTGACTTAAAACAACCCTCCCAGTTTCATCAGTCAACACCAGTCCTGCTAAAATATTGCCAGTTTTGAGGAAACCACAACAGCGACACCTCAAACGAGGCTCAGATCAGTTCCTCCGAGGATGGAAGCGGCGGTCGCCATAGAGATCGTAGATGTGGGCGGCCAATCAGACGACTGATCTGGTGGTTCGTCTAGTAAACAGGTTCACTGCGGTGTATTTCTACATGTGGAGGTAGAAGTTTAGGGTATCCTGAAAGTTTTCCTCTGTCACATTTATGAGTATCACAGTGAGAAGAAAGCGTCTAAATTCAATCACGGCGTGTGACAGAAGCTGTCAAAGTTGGAGGAGGCGACGGCACGACGTCGTCTTTCTTCTGCCATGTAAGTGTAACTGGGCTACACTCAAAGCCAGCGCCTCTCAAAGCTTGTCCTCATTTACCTGTTTAATACGGAGCAGAGGAACCGTTCTGCGGGAAGCCAGAGATGAGGAGAAATAAAGAGCATGAAGAAGTGTTTGTGGTGACGGAGTGCAGACTCAGCGCTGCTGCCGGCGTAGTGCTGAGACTGTCGTGGCAGCCCTCACCGAGCGGTGTGAGCCGTCAGAGGAGACGAGGAGGAGGAGGAGGTGAGGAAGAAGAGGAACTGGAGGGAGTTGGTAAGAGAGAGGAGCTCCTTGTCTGACATGTTGCCTTGAGGTTTTTTCTGTGGTGAGAGATGTTGGCAGTTTGGGGCCAGCTGCTCCCGTCTGTCGCACCGCCGCGGCTGCCGCCACGACTCGGCTTCTTCTTCTCGGTGGAACATCGGAACAAACGTGGATTTATGTCAAATTAATGGAATCAAACCTTCTGCTTCAGACCGCTGGTTCTCTATGGGGGGGCTCACCGTCGTCCCTGAGGCTTGTAAAATGTTTTTGTGACAAAAATGTAAGAACATTTGAAAGGGTTTTTAATATCTACCGCCTGTAGCGGTGATGAGTCCCAGCAGAGTTTGTCTGAGGCAGAGGCAGGTCACCTCGGTCTCACCTTCAGGCGAGGAGGGACAAAGCTCTTCGTGGTCGCCGGCCATTTCACTTAGAAGTTGCTGAGAGAACCCTCCCGTTTTAGGAGGCTCTTCAGGAGCGTTTGAGGTTCGTCTGAGGCCTGGGAGGCTTGTCAGTTTGATTTTTTACGTTACCTCGTGAGAATGTGTTTCTTTCCTTTATTGAACTTTCAGGCCCAAAGTTCATGTGTTGGCTGTGACGGCGCAGTTGTGGAGCCAAAGCTGGCGGCGTATTAGACCACGCCCTCTCCTCTGTCAAACGGACGGACCAGACAAATGAGGCTCATGTAAGGAGAAAGTAGACGAGAAACTCTCAGAACTGCAGCTTGTAGTAAGTCATTAGAAAGGGGGAGGCCACGCCCACAGCTGCGGGGGCGCCGTGCACGCTGAGCCGAGGCCCACCGTCTGTGGTTCCGGTGTCCGGTATGAATATTCAGCCTCATCACAGCCTCACGTATTCTGTCCTCATGGTGATTCCACCACCTGTGATTCTCAGCAGCTGTTGACATCCACACGCGATCAGGACCCCCAGGTCAGACCGGCCTCCATGGATCAGTCACGGTCCACTCGCCCTGTTCACATGCATTAAACTTGCATCGGCCTGATGAAGACTCAAGAACAAACACAGCAACCAGGAAGATTGAAGAGTTCAGCTTCTCTGCTTCTTCTGTCCATCTACCACCTGCACCCTGCCTCAACATTTCTTTCCTTATTCTTTCCACTCTTCTCCTTTTGTACCGTGCCTCTTCCATCCTCCCTTCCATCCTCCCTTCGTCTCACCTTTCATCCTTCATGTCTTCTTTCTGTCCTAACTTCTCGTTTTCCTCGGTGAACTCAGACTCGGCGTGATTTCATTTCACTGTGTAACTCACTTCATCTGAAGTGCAGTCATTAAAGCAGGAGCTGCTTATCTGGGATGGCGTCCTCTTGTTGCATCATCTCGCTCTGCTGGCGCTGTGTCATACTCCGAGATCCTGGTTTTCCCTCCAGCCCTGTTGACTTTGTCCTGGGAGCAGAAGGACGAGCCACATCTGCAGGGACTCGTCTCCAACCTCTCTGATGACGGAGCAGCGGTGCGTTTGGTTAAAACTTCAGGATTTACGTCCGGAGCGGAGGAGAGGTGGAGATTCATCAAACCTGTCAGCAGGGGAGTGGGTGGGAATCCCCCCTGGAGGGGGGGCTCGCCCCCAGCTTGATGAGACAGATTCATCTTCCACATCCTGTCAGACCAACGGGCCTCCATGGTTACGTAAGGAGCCGGACCAAAGAGGAGCGCCGGAGTAGAGAAGGAGGGATTGAGGGAGGCAGACAGATGTCTGCCATTCTGGAGGGAACAGTTTTCAGTTTCTTCTGTTCGGTCTCGTGCACCAACATTCATCCACCCCTTTAAACCGGCACAGATCCGAGCTCCCAGGTTCTCCTGACCCGTAAACCTGCTGATACCAGCTCATCGAACCTGCTCCAGCTGTGAGGCGCCAGGAGTTTCCCCTCCCATGCCTCACATTTAACGCCATGGCTGCTGTTAGACGGCGGCGGCGTGGAACATCAGGGCTTTCCTCATGATTGTATGAACCTGAAAAAGGGTCAAAGGTCAGAGGATGTCCTGCCTCCAACAGACTGTATGTGATCTGTATAGTCAGAGAACAGAATATTTTAAGACTTTTATGAGTATCTGCACTAAATCTGAAACATTATCTTTACATCATGAAGGTCCATTAAAGATTTCCAGAGAAATTTATTCAATTTGGAAAAATCTGCTGTGAGAAAGAAGGAAACGGGAACCTATGACAGGTCCCTCTGTGGCTCAAGCTCCACCCTCCACCCCTCTCACCGACATCAGCCTGGTAGTTTTGATGTGACAACAGTCAGACTCCTTGTTGGAGGTAAATATTCTCTTCACAAGTGTGTGTGTGTGTGTGTGCGTGTGCGTGTGTGTGTGTGTTCCTGCTGCAGTGTGGCGGTTAATAATCAGACAGACGGGATGTTTCTGCTCTGGTCTGATCCTGCTTGTCATAGAACCATCTGATTAAATATTCATGAAGCACACAGCATCTGTGTGTGTGTGTGTGTGTGTGTGTGTGTGTGTGTGTGTGTTGGGATGTGACAGGGGTGTAGGTGAACACAGCGGGAGGTCAACCTCTGGAGAGAGAGAGAGAGAGAGAGAGAGGGGGGGGGGAAAGGTGCTGGGTTACCAAGGAGACAGTTCTCACTCCTGCCTGGCAGAGTGACACCCATCGTACACACACACACACACACACACACATACACACACACTGCATACAAATTGATATTAAAAAAGAATGTATTTGAATAAAGTCATCATTAACTTAACTTAATTTATTCCAGTAAGACCTGCAGCGACCCAATTCACAGCGCCACCTCTGGTAATAAGCAGTAAATGCAGCTGGTTGCAAGCTGACAGATCCAGACGACGTCACCTCTGTCACCTCTGCCCTCTCTGTCCTGTTCTCACCTTCTCTCACCTGGGAGCTTTTCTTGCACACACATGCCTCATTTCAGCAGCTGTTCATGATGCAGGAATGTGTAGTGACTGGTAACTCAGAGTCTCAGGCTCGGCTCACGCTAAGGACGTCAGCAGCTCCTTGCTTCTCTCATCAGAGGTCAACACGTCACCCTCCAGGTAAAATGCTGCGTTGCTTTTGGAAGTGAAAAAAATAATTCAACTTATTCGATGAAAACATCCCAACAGGACAGCGCTGAGCTGCTGAGGCGTCCTGTGGCTTGCAAACCCAAATTTAAAGTTCAGCTCAACCTAACCGGCGTTGGTGCAGCAATTCAAGTGTTTTAGCCCGCAGACGAAACACTCCACAGCGAGCACGACCTTCCCCCTCCCTCACACCTGAGAGTTTGGTCACCTGTGTCACTGACATCCTCCCTCAGGCTTCCTCTCCTTCTCGTTTCATCCTTGTTTTCATCCGCTCATCTACTTTATGTGGTTCATTTCTCCGAACCACACACGTTTATTTCTGCTGCTACTTTAAAAAAAAAGTCTTCAACTGCAGTCGTGTCGTGACGCATCACCAGGATTTCTCTCGTCCTGTCTCCAATTAGGAGCTTATTTCCCATGATGCCTATTGTGCTGTGACTCAGTCCTCAGAGAGTGAGCATCTATGCGTGTGAGTGTGTGCGTGTGTGTGCGCGTGTGTGCGCGCACTGATGAGGACATGTACAGTCAGCAGGGATTAAACACAAGATGAGAGGGAAGTCCAGGCTGAGGAGGGAGAGAAGACGACGTACACAAAGAAACCAAACACAGCAGGAATCACACAAGAGTTTTAAAAATGATCAAAATTAGATGCATGAAATATTAATGAGGGCCGGCGTGGCTCAGAGGTGGAGAGGCCGTCTAGCAACCGAAGGCTCGCTGGTTCGATCCCCACCTCCACCGGTGACCATGTCCAAGTGTCCTTGAGCAAGATACCGAACCCCTAACTGCTCCTGATGGCCCTGTGACGGACTGGTGCCCCGTCCTGGGGGAGCCCCGCCTCTCACCCAATGTCAGCTGGGATAGGCTCCACCCCCGCAACCCTTAACGGATAAATGGTGAAGAAAATGGATGGATGAGTGGGTGGAAATATTAATAAAGGTATTAAAATGTGACTAACAGCAAGATATCAGCGTGAGGCACCGGAGGAGGAGTCAGCAGGAAAGGTGAAGATGGAATCTTGCCAGACCACTCGCTGAATTATTCACACCTGGCTTCTCCACACCTGTCGTCTGCTTTCCTCCTAATCCTCCTCAGCCTCCCTTGGGTTTGGTCTCCTCAGGAACAGAAGCTGAAACAAACAGCTGATGTTCCTGCTGTTCCTCAGCTCCATCAGGCCTTTGTTGTGTTGGAGGAAGTTGGCCCGGACTGTGGCTGGACCGGCCAGCCTGCTTCTGATGAATGGATTCACTCCCAACTGAGTGAATCAGGTTCAGTGTGACAGGCCCGTGATGGACAGGTGGCTCTAATGGCCACAGTCCATTTGTCCTCGCAATTTTCCTGAATTATTGAAGGCGGGGCTAAATCCAGGTGCTGTGAATAAGTGACAGGCGTCCCAGCCTGTACCTGAAACAGGAGTTTTCTTACTTTTCTTATTTTTCTTACTTAGCAAATTCCCTGGTTTCTTAGAATTCCGAAATATCCAATTTGAGTTCATTTCATAGTCTAATCTTGTCAGATTATAATCTGGTGTCCAATTTTTTTCATGGATGTGTCAGGTATCAAGGATCCTTTAACTCCACAGCATCGGAGCCCTGGAAGCTCCTCTTGTGTTGAAACTGTGTTTCACGTTTGATAAACTACGTCGTAGATTTGCTCCTCCTGTTTTCAGACGAGTCGCCTTCTGACGGAGGCTACATGGACATGAACGTGGACCACCGACATGAAGACACCGAAGCCCCCTGAGGTGACGTAGACGTGATCTAATATTTGTTTCATTTTCTGTCCGTCTCCTTCTTGCTCATCCGCTTCCTCGGGAGAGAATTTGTTCAGTTTGGGGAGACGAACGCACGGAAGCTGCAGGTTCATACGCCGCTAAAATAGGACATCCGTAGAATCCTGCCCCGAACATTGAAAGTAAGGAGTGATACACAGCCACAGCGACCTTTAGTGAACTTGCGCCACAGTGTTGTGCTGCGCGGCTGAAAGCATCACCTGACCCCTCTTTAAGTCGCCGGGCGTGTTCCCATACACGGGTCATCATCCCTCCAGAGAAGTGCTTGTCAGCAAACCCAGGATCTCATCAATATTAATCAGACTTGGTCAGGGAATGCATGAATTAGACTTCATAAAAATCATCATGGGCATCATCTAAGGTCACATGCCTGCATGGTGACTTGGTGTAACAGCCCCCCCCTGCAGTGGCGCCTCTCAGCTGGATGAAAATCATAGCTGAAGCAGTTTAAAAATAACGTGTCTCAGAGATCGTTCTAAAGTGGGAGGTTCTGAACAATTTCAGAAGACCCTGAGTGAATGGAAGTGAAAGCATGAAGATGACGCACGAGGGCTGAGCACCCGATTCAGAGTCCCAGGCTTCAGTGTGTCCACAGTGAAACGCTGAAACGGCGTGAAGCAGCAACAGAGGAAGTAGAAGCAGGAAACATGGCAAGCGGACCAACATCGTCCCATGTCAGCAGCAGCCCAGGTGAGCGGTAGCAGCTCTGAGTCAGAGACCCCCTACTGAGACCATTTTCATTAAAAAAAAAAAGGATGTGTAAAACCAGAAATGTCACAAACACCCAAAAGTGCAGAATTTGTTGTGGATGGTTGAAGTTCTCGCCAAGCCAACCTGAGGATGTTCCTGCAGTCTGAGGCACGTTGGTAGAGACACTCACCGACAGAACCGAGGACGGGAACACGGGCAGGACTGGTTTGAACTGGTATCACTTTGTCCCGTGGCAGGAAATCAGCTCGTATTGCTGCAAAACTCTTGGAAAATATCACGTTTGACCCAGCAGCATCTCCTTATGTGTGCAGAAATCCAGAACACTGAGGCTGTGTGTGTGTGTGTGTGTGCGCGCACGTGTGCGTGTGTGTGTGTGAGTGAAGCCGCTTAGCGAACGTGTAAATGTGAGCACTTATGTCAGTGTAAACTTGGAAAGACGAGAGCAGCTTCAAGTTCATCGACGCCCTCAGTGCTCGGTTTCTGAACTGGACAGACGTTGTGTCAGCAGGTTGGTTTAAGAGAACACACACGTACACAACAGCAACATCATCACACAAACACACACGCGCACACACACCGGCTGAGCAAACAACATCACCAGCACATAAACAGGTGTAATCAAACGCACAAAGTGCTGAAGAGGGTGGAATGTGTGACGTGCATGATAAAAGGAATCTCTGAGCACCTAAAAGACCACAGAAGAAGAAGAGAAGAGGTCCTGGCCTGAGGCTTGTTAGTTTGTGGCTCTAACAGCAGTTTGTTTGAACCTCTGTGTGGCCTCTTTTCTTATTGACAGCTTCTCTTTCATCACCCTGCCACGCTGCAGGGCCTCGGAGGGGGGAGGCGGGGTGCTCCTGAACGGGATGGGGAGGTGGTCCGACACAACCCGCCCCCCTCCGAGCTGGACGCTGCACTGAAAGCGCTGATGGTTGGGTAGCACAGCTCTCATTGTGCTGAAGTCCTGTTTTAAAATGCTGCGTCTGCCTCCAACACACACACACACACACACACACCCATCTCAGCAAAATACACACTGGGCCCGTCGATACACACTCGTCACCTGGTGCTGGCAGAGGAGCATGAAAAGCCTGAACTTCACACAAGTGTGAGCTGGCATATGAGTGTGGATGTTACACACGCACACAGACACACACACACACACACACCAGACCCCGCTTTCGGGTCTGAGGACGTCTTGATTCGCTCCTCACATACTGACGTTTGGTCAGTTGCTCTTTGAGTCGCTGTGATCTTCAAAGCCGGCTGCCACTCAGGTAACAGAGGCTCAAGTGAGACTGTTGTTTGACAGCAGCAGGTGTTGTGTTTGCTTCTGCGTGATCATCAAACTGGACCCCAGCAGTTGTGTTCAGATGTGGTTGCTAACGGTTACGCTGACCGAGCTACACGTGGTCAACCCCGCTTCTCTGCTTCACTTCCTCCGTCGACACTTTTCCAACCCCACTTGAACAACCACAGCTGTCACACATCATCGCACACTTGTTCCTCAGGACTGATTCGTTTGTTCTCAGGCTCATATGTTGAATGTTCAGAACCGATGCTTGTGGGTTCCTGCAGTGTTCCGGTTCCACTCGTAGCGCCACTTGCAGGCTGGCGTGTGTCGGCGAGGATTATTTACAACCCTTTCAAGTTGGTCAGGGCAGTTTTATAAATCGTCACGTTCAAAGAAGAACACGTGGACGGATCAGGGCTGCAACAAGTCATCGATGAGTCGTCAACTATTAAATTAATCGTTGAGCTGAACAGTTCGACTCCACGTCCAATTCCAGATTGTCTGGTTTAAAGAAGTCTTCAGTGTAAAAACATCTCCTGTCTTCATCCCTGTGACAGGAGATGGAGTGTGTGTGTGTGTGTGTGTGTGTGTGTGTGTGTGTGTGTGTGTGTGTGTGTGTGTGTGTGTGTGTGTGTGTGTGTGTGTGTGTGTAAGAAGGGGGTATGGAATCCCAATGCTGCATCTGGTGTGATGTTGACATTTTGCTGGTTTGGCATTTTAACATGCTGCTGTTTGCAGTGTGTGTGTGTGTGTGTGTGTGTGTGTGTGTGTGTGTGTGTGTGTGTGTGTGTCTTTGGTTGTGATGAGTGTGAAACTGTAAAGATTGTGCACTTTCATATTGATATCTCTTGATCTTATTTCAAATTTATTTTCAAACACAATCAATTAGACATCAAATGAATACAAACTTGAAGCTGACCAACTGAAGCAGTCGACTCAGATAAACACTGATGGCTTCCTCCTCGTGTGAGGGAGTGTGTGTGTGTGTGTGTGTGTGTGTGTGTGTGTGTGTGTGTGTGTGTGTGTGTGTGTGTGTGTGTGTGTGAGTGAGAGTGTGTATGTGACAGTGAAATAATGTGCATGTGTAGCGCTGTAAATCCCCTCTGTTTGTCTGGTTTCCCCCTCATTAGTGAGAAGGAGTTAACGCTAGCACAAGTGTCCTGCGCTGGACCGTGAGATTAGTAATTAACGGCGAGTCTAACGAAGGGAGAAAAAACAACACCTCGACAAAGTCCGACCATCAAGCAGCCAGAGCTGCTGACGGAGAAACTTATCCACTTACACTTCCAAACTCTACCCAGGGTGCACAGTCCTGTAGGCAGGAGCGTGTGTGTGTGTGTGTGTGTGTGTGTGTGTGTGTGTGTGTGTGTGTGTGTGTGTGTGTGTGTTTAGGATATTTTTATCCAGCTTTTTTATGATATGGAGGGTAAAAAGTGCAGGAAACCCAAGGCACAAAAAGACAGAAATAAAAGTCTTAGATGAAGAATTGAAAGCCGTAAGAGAAGAAACAACACAAAAGTGTCAAGTTAAAGTCCAACATGTGAACTCAGTTCCAAAGGTTCTGGAGGTCCGGTTCTTAACCAGAATAAATGAAGACTAGCTTAACCACTATCAGGTCTACGGGCCTGATCTGGGCCCCCTGGACTGGTAGGAGCTCAGAGAATTCTGTCCCAGTGTCACTGACCCTGTTATTGACAATAAGGTTCCATTCTGTTCTGTTCTGTTCTCTTCTGTTCTCTTCTGTTCTGTTCTCTTCTGTTCTGTTCTGTTCTCTTCTCTTCTCTTCTCTTCTCTTCTCTTCTCTTCTCTTCTCTTCTCTTCTCTTCTCTTCTCTTCTCTTCTCTTCTCTTCTCTTCCATGAAGTGAATATTGAATGCTTCATATCAATCAAGTTCATGCACTTTGTGTCTATTTCAAATCTCTAAGATTCATTTTTAATTTCAGATTTCATCACAGCATCAGCTTTCGACCAATCACACGCTCCGGCCTCTCAATCTGGTAGAACCTCTTCCCGACCAATCGGCCTCTCGCACCGTCCAGCTTACAGAAATCCCAGAAATCCAAGCGGATGGAAGCTCCCTGTGGTTAATGATGTCACAGGCTGATCCATTCCTGTGTCCGCTACGCTCCCACTCAAATCCCCCACAGTTCCCATATGTGCTCCATGATAAGTCCCATCATGCCTTTCAGCTGACCCTCCTCTGCCCCGCATTCATTTGGCTCTGTGTCTCCCTGAGCCTGGATTTGGGCGAACGGGGGCAGGTTTGGAAGGGTTAATGGGAAGCTGAGAGGGAGGAGATGAAGGAGGGAGGAGAGACCAGTCGTTTAACTCACCTTGACAACAATTACTGCTCAATGTTCGCGTCCGGAGGAGCAGGAGGCATCCTGGGAATCCTTCAGCTGGGATGTAATGGGAGGAGACGCACGCCGGCGCTGAGAGAATAATCGCTTTTCTGTCATTTTCTTTAAAGTCAGACTGTCCTGCAAAGGTGGAAGTGCTGAATTTAATCCTGCAGCCGCTCATCCTGAGTTTAACAGTCCCCCAAAATCATTATAATCTCGCCATTCTGCCTTTGCAGTCTTTCACATTAAAGCCGATAGGTGTTTGATCTGATTTGAGCAGAATGATCTGAATGGACGAATGACACGAACGTGCTGGTGAGAGAAGAGGGCGATGGGATTTTTTTTAGCTCCGCAGTGAACTTGACACACGCCTCCAAAGCCAACAGAGGAAGCTGAGAACATTAGAGATTCGTCCCTGGAAGCGTCTGAAAAAGACTGAAGTTAGCATGACGGCTTCATCCGTGACGCACCTGGGTGACACCTGAACATCCACCGGCAGGTATTTCTGTTTCCTGTCATCTGTTCTGTGCGTATGACGTACCTACATCGCATCTGTCTCTCTGCTCTCGACCTTCATAGGGTTCTCTGACGTGGGCTGGCGGGCTCTGGAATCAGGCACCACGACGTCATTGCTGGATCTTTGTAGCCCTGGAAGTTGCCAGGTGGAGCCCGAGAACCTGTGCAGTCAAACTCCACCGTTGCCTCAAGAGACCTGTGAGTTTGACCGCGAAGCAGCACGATCATAAAAGTTTGCATCACATTGATGTTGGTTTGTTTCCAGCTGCGACTTCGATCTGCGTGTCCCTGCACGCCTGTGACCTCCAGGGTGAGGAGGGCTTTAGGGAAGCAGGCTGTTTGGTCTGGTCCTCACTTCCACAAGCAGCTGTTTTTAGGGTTAAGGTGAGGAAATGTTAGAGCTGCAGTTGGGATGTTGATGGCTTTCACAAGTACTAACGTGTGTGTGTGTGTGTGTGTGTGTGTGTGTGTGTGTGTGTGTGTGTTTGTGTGTGTGTGTGTGCGTTCGCTCCTGAGGAAGTGGTCCAGCCTCTACCTGGAGGAGTGAGAGAGAGAGAAAAGTGTGTGTGAATAATTGATAATAAGTAGATTTCAATAGGCTGAACATGTCCCTCCTGATGAGCGACCCGTCAATCAGCCGGGACCTCCTTGTCACTGGACGGGGGGGCGTTGGGGTGCTGATGGACCAGGCAGGGACGGAGAGAGACGATCAGAAGAGGCTGCTCGAAAGCACCTGGAGACACTCAAGCGTAACGTTTCTGCTCGGACCTCAGGGACGTCAAAACCAAAACACGTCTGGAGCGGAACACGGTGAACCCGGGCCGTGACGAGGAGCTGAATTAGAGGTGGAAAGTGGCTAAAAAGCTCTGAGGAAGTTGCTGACGGAGGCGGTCGAGTGGCTCAGCTCTCTCAGGTGGCTGCCAGCTTCTCCACCTTCCTTCCAGGCCTTCATAACTCTCTAAAGTCTGTGTGTGTGTGTGTGTGTGTGTGTGTGTGTGTGTGTGTGTGTGTGTGTGTTTGCGTAAATGGCAGCAGCGACCAGCCGTCTCGTCGACCAAATGGGCCTCAGCTGTCAGATGTGGTCGAGCTAAACTGAGTTTAGGGGAGATTAAGGCAGAATGACATCCTGTTTGCTTCAGTCTAATCCTAATCTAATCTGACGGAGCTGCGAGTGGGGAAATGTTGTGCTCACTTTACCTCCTCGAAAAACTTGATTCACATTCCTCCATCATGTCAGGCAACACAGGTGAGTTGGTGTCGGAACCCTGGAGGGTGAATCCATGAACAGGAGTGTGTGGGAGTGAGAGGATGAAGACATGGATGGATTTATTGATGGAGGAGTGATTGGATGGATGAGTGAGTGAGGTTTATTGATACCAAATAGCCCAAAGAAAAGGAAGGATGGATGGATGAATGTCTAGAAAGTTGATTTGGAAACTATAAAGATGGACAAGTTGGGAGATGGAAAGACAAGGATGAGTGATTGATTGACAGGAAGAAGAAGCAGTGGGTTGGTCAATGATAGACTGACGAATGAATAAAAAGGTGAAATGATGCAAAGCTGGATGGGTTGATAGGCGGATGATGGACAGATTTGTCAGTGGACGTAGAGGTAATTGATGAATGGAAAGATAAAAACAAATGATTGATAGAAGAATGGACGTGTTGATAAATGATAGGAAATGAAGAACAGAGAGAAAGATGAAGTGATGAGAGGAGGGCTGAGGGATGCAGGCCTGACAGATGGATACACTGATAAATAAATGGATAGATGAATAAATAGATGAATGATTGATGAACAGATGAATGTTTGGTGTCCCATCAGAAGCAGAACACACGTTCAGTAACACATGGACCCCACTCGTTCTACATGGACTGACTTAAGTGCTCCTCTTTCACCCCCCTCCCCCGTCACCACACACACTCACACTCCCTCACTCACTCACACACACACACACTCACATACACACTCAGACACTCACTCACGCACACACACACTCACTCACACACACACACACATACACACTCAGACACTCAATCACACTCACACACACACACACTCTCTAGGCGTGGCGTGTCTCTGGTATGAATTTTTCACGGTGGTGATCTGGTCTGTAAGTGGCCGACCCTCGGCTCCGTCTCTGCTGGGAGCTTCTGCACACATGTGAAACACCGCTAACAGCTGCCCAGGGAGGAAGAGTGTGTGTGTGTGTGTGTGTGTGTGTGTGTGTGTGTGTGTGTGTGTGTGTGTGTGTGTGTGTGTGTGCGCGTGTGTGTGTGTGTTCATGAGCGTGTGTCCTCCTCTGGGCTGAGAGTGAAGGAATAAATAAATAAAATATCCTGTTCCCTCCCTTTGTCATCTCCCTCAGTAAATATCTCCTGAGCTGCGCTGCCACACTTGAAGGACCAGATATGTGACAATGACACCTCCTCCTCCTCCTCCTCCTCCTCCTCCTCCTCCTCCTCCTCCTCCTGTCCATCTCCTTCATCTCAGTGGTTCATGTTCTCTCAGGTGAGGGCAGACAAACAGTTGTGTGTCCTTGACAATCTTATTGAAAAACTCCCTCTCCTCCTTTACCCCCCCATCAACTCTCCTGAGTGCAGGGAAAGGTCAAAGGTCAGTTTGCTGAGACTTCCAGCTTGTGTTCTCCTCTGAGGCTGCAGGCGCCGGATCACTGACTCAGCCATTGCGCGACACGGCAACATTATTTTAAATTTTTAGGGAGATCCTCATGCCTCAAACCGAGAGAGCGAAGGAGGGAAACATGAATCAACAAACCGCCAACGATCCTTTTTATGAATTTAAGTTCTGGCATTGCATTCACCAGTTCCTTCTCTGAAAGAAAATGAGCGGACCCTGGGTCCATTATGGGGCCTCTGCGTTGAAGCTCAATATTCTGCACCCGAATCTATCACAACATTCATCACATTTTCAGAAAAAAACAAAAAAACTGAAGACAAAATATCATAAGGAGTTGTTTTAGGCCAAAAGAAAATGGTCAAAATATGACTTGAGCAATTATTTTAAGAAGGTGAGGACATGAAAACGTACCTCTGCCTCTGTGGGGGCATGAACATGACAATTTAATGAGACAGTTTGGTTTTCTGCCCTTGAAATAAAAACAAGTAAGCAGAAAGACAGCGCGGCGCTTCTGTGTCTGAGCATCCTGCCTCAGTGACCTTTGACCTCCACACTTGCGTTCCAGAGACGACCTGAACAGCCCCCGGCCGAGGGGTTTAACTGGTGTGACAACATGGAAGAGTGACAGTATCACGTGATGGAAGAGCTGGAAAAATGATGAACACAAGATAGAAACAAGTGATGGCATCGTTTTCCCAACAGACACAAAATCAAGAAAAACTGCGTTTCGTCTCTGAGAGCGTCGCAGTTCATTCGCCTCCTGATTCACCTCTAATCTGCCAACTTGAGTTTGAGGTTTAATCTGAAGTGTGCTGCAGGTGGGTGAATAATCCCACATGGATACCACAACATCGACGACATCTAATATCCGCAGAGGCAGGATCAGTTTCAGATGCGCCGAAAATCTCATCTTCTGACCAACGGACGCGTCAGCTCACAAAAACTACACACACCTACAGCTCAGATTAGCGTCTCTAAAGCAGTAAACACGGTGTGTGTGTGTGTGTGTGTGTGTGTGTGTGTGTGTGTGTGTTCGTGTGTTTGTGACATCACTTATTCATGGCCCTGCTGTCTCACACTGGTTCACTCAGGACCGTCGTCTCCACTCGCTGGTTGAGAGCCACTGATCTGTATTTCACGATCATGTGCTGCACCATGTCGTCACGGTGACGAGAACTCAAACAGGGTCTTAATCAGTGGGATGTGTGTTTCTGTGGATGTTTACATAAGTGTGTGTGTGTGTGTCTGTGTCTGTGTGTCTGTGTGTGTGTGTGTGAGTGAGAATATCTGCTCAAATATTGGCAGCAGATCAATTTTGTCTGTTAACTCACTCTGTCATAAATGTTGAACTTGCATGATCGTCTCTTGATCAGTGTGTTTGCTTCTCATCAGCACACACACACACACACACACACACACACACACACACACACACACACACACACACACACCCTGATCGTTACCCCTGATTGTTTTGTTCTTCATCACCACAGAAAACGCGATTGTGGACTTCCCTCTGCCTCGCACGGCGTTCTTTTCTTCCTCCTCCAGAACCTCCAGCAGCCTCTGTCTCTAAGCCGGTGAGAGCGCTCCTCTTGATCCCGTGGAAGCCGTTTGAAGAGTTTCAGTCCTTCTTGCTGCTCTGACTGACAGCCGGGCTCCGCCGGCCGGTCGTTGGCCTGAATCCCCGGCTTTGGGCCCCTCGAGCCGGCTCTCATCCAGGCCTGATCCCACGAGGAGAGCGCGGTGCCGTCAGGAAGGATTTGACAGTCCTGCCTCATCCCACGGATGTCCAAAGTGCTTTCACAGTGGGTGAACGAAGCCCCTCCACCCTCGCTCCCTGCTCCCCCAGCCAACCAGAGAGCAACACTGTGTGTGTGTGTGTGTGTGTGTGTGTGTGTGTGTATTTAAATTCAACATGGCCCATCTGTCAATATATGTTTGTAAAAATGCTCAAATCATACGTCAGATTCCTCTGGGATTCCTACGTGGGTCATTGGGAGCCGTGTGGTTCAGCATGTTATCTGACATTCGGTGGCCATCTTGTGTTTCTGTGTCCAGCCACATCTCTTGACTATTAGTTAAAAGTTTTCTTGTGTACTTGGATGCTTCAGAGGTGTTTGGTCATGAAAAATGTCCTCACAGGTGTGGAAAGTTCAAGACGAACTCATGGAAATGGAAAGATGTGCACGATTGCTGTGATTGTGTTTTTGCTGGTGCTGAAGAGGTTTTTTCACCTGCGTTTTTTGTGGGTTTAGTGACACGTGGAGTTTACCAGGAGTGAATGTCCATTCAGCCTTTGTGTTCGTTCGTGTGGGAACGTGTTCACATGTGTGTTTCTTCCTCTGGTTTAGCCAAACTTTTGTAAATGGTTCAGAAGATTCAGAGGCAAAGTTATGTGTTGGGGTTACTCTCCACCATTTAAACGTGTGTGTGTGTGTGTGTGTGTGTGTGTGTGTGTGTGTGTGTGTGTGTGTGTGTGTGTGTGTGTGTGTGTCAGGAGGCAGACAGGACATTGACCGGGTCAGGAAGTGGCTGCCGTGTGTAGACAGAGGAGCGTGAGCTGAGCTTCATTGATAAAAAAAAACCTCCTGGCTGGAGCAAGGGATGGAGGGAGGGATGGAGACACTATGGATCCAGTATTGGGACAGGAGTCCAGCCATTGATCAGGATCACAATCAATCAGGAAACCATTGAGCAGCCGAGTCCAAAAATAGAGCAAACAAAGCACCTGAGAGTGGAGCAGGAGGTCAACCCTCACACCCCGATCGCCCGGGGCAGGAAGTGGATCAGAGCGCCACTGTTCACCTCAGAGAAGTGTTTCATAATGGCTTATGGTTTATGCCACTTGACCTTTGACCCAAAATGCTATTGACATGTTTGGTTGTTCTCAGGTCAAGCCCCCTGGAGCCAGAGGCCTCCCAGCTCAGTTGATCCAGGCAAACACTTGAACTCTGCTCTTCAAACTTTGCTCCAGTCAGATCTTTACAGCCTCTCTCTTCTTTCCTTTTAAGGAGAATTTCCTTCCAACACAAACTGTTAAAAGGGATATTAACTGAAACTTTATATTTTGGCATATAAACATAGCAAGAGGACGATTGCAGGCAGCATTTGACCCTGGACCATCAGCTGCCTCCAGGCTGCGGTGTGAGCGCTGGCTCTGGTTCTGCAGCGTTCTCTCTGTGTTCCTGCAGATTCTCCACACAGGAAGCAGTCAGAGGCAAGACGACTCGTGTGCGTCTCTTTATCCTGTGACTGTCTAAAATGTGTGCCTCCTGCCCCAAACACACGGTGAGGACAACTGGACAGCAGTTTGGGACCAGCACGACTGAAGGAAGAAGCTTCTTCCTTCGTTTTCTGCATCTCATCAGTTCCAGAAGTTTCTCCAGCGCTTGCACCCTCTAGAAAACCCAGTTGCTTGCTTCCTGTGCATATCTTAAGTTTCCATCTCAGAATTAAACTTCATCACATACGTGCGTTACGACAGAGAGAATAAAATCTTCCCCTGAAATGAAATATCACTGTTAAGCTGCTGCACTTTGTTTTGGAGCCAGCGAGCCGGCGGAGGTGCCAGCAGAGTAAATCTTCCTGGGTTTGTGTGTTAAACCCTGGGAGAGCGAAGGAGGCGGCCGGAGGAAGACTGAGGGGGGGAGGGTTAAACGAGGCCAGCGGTAAGATGCCTGGGTCCTGCCCGTTGGAGATAAGTGTCCATCCCCCTCATTCTCAGAACCTGAGAATATGTAGAGTATGTATATGATACGGAGATGCTCAAACACACACTCTATCTATATTATCTGCTGGAAGGGTTTACACACACCTCACATCTAGAGGCTAACGTGCACATATTTCAACTCACATAAATGTATCCGAAGATAGCGTTTAATGTGGCGAGGACACCGCACATCCGGCGGTGGCTGTGTGGAAAATCGGCCTGACTAAGCTCTGAATTTACATGCCTAAGCAAAGTTGTTAACCCTGAGAGGCAGGGCCAGCGAGGGAGCTAATGGGATTTCTCTGTTAATGAAATTTATAAAAGCGAGTGAGAGAAACAGGGAGGGAAAGGATGGAAAGCAGGAAGAAGCGCTGGAAACGCAAAAGACCAGGCGGCTCCTTCGCGTTGTTTCTGACGGGAGCAAAAGTGGAAGTTTCCACCTGTTTGGTTGGAAATGAAGTGGGGGGGGGGGTAACATTCATGCTTCCTCTCATTAAAGCAGCTGATAAAAACACATGATGCTCCTGGATCATCCATCAACACTAATTTACATATTTTTGGGGCTCAGTGATGACATTGCTGCCATGTATCAGAGTTTCTGGAAAGCCATTAATTATGTAAACATGTCACTTCCTGTTGAATACATTGACATGATGGCTGGCTGATGGGAACATGCACAGATGAACTTTAAGCTCTGCATAGTAAAAGTAGTCCCTCCATCCTTGTCTCTACCTGAGCATCTCCTACGGAGCGCCGGCCCTTCAATGTGATGACACGCTTAACTCCAGGTGAAGGAGTCGAAACAGCAACAGCGGCGCCGCAGTGGTGAAGTTCACGGATAGAACTGATGTTGCTAACGAACAAACTCAAATCTTCCAGGGGAAGACAACGTTGTCTTTGGTGTTCCGCTGGAATAAAACCAGTAAAGAATGCTGAGAGATGAGCGTTCTCATGGCGCCTTCTCTCTCTCTCTCCCTCTCTCCCTCTGGAGGAGAACATTAAAGACAAACCACACCACTTTTCTCCTGTTACAAGTTTCCACTTTGGATGCAAAGTTTATAAAAAGACAGAAAACAATTCACAGCAAACAACAAAAAAAGATATGGGTAGCTGCTCTCAGTGCGGCATGCTAATGCTCACCGTACTGGAGACTGCTAGCTAGATCAAGTTGGAGTTTCTCCGAGACTGAAGTGCAGACGTCTGAACTGCCGGGGAATTTCTGGATGATTTGAGCACGCGAGGCCGTTGTTGATGGCACCGACTGCAGCTAGCATGCTGGCTACTGGCCTGCTAGCTGGGTCATGCTGAGGTTAAACATGAGATGTGAGGTCGTGTGAGCTATTGGTTATAGCACAGTCGTTTGACTTCCTCATCACTGACATCAAATGCTGTGATTGGCTACAGATGAGGACCCGCTCTTTGTCAGCGCTCCTGAATAATGAAGGGAAACCAAACACAACCCAGAGTCTCCGGATGGTTGTGCTTTGTCGTTGTGAATGGAACATGGTGGTCTGGGGTGTGGTGGCAAGCACCCGCGTTCTTGTACTCTTGACTGATGGATCTGGTGATTCTTCTGCCTGCTGCAGTACAAACAGCCTGTTTGGGACAAATAACACAACTTGAAGTTGAGCAAACAGGAAGTGTGATTGACGGGCTGGTTGGGTTTCGCGCTGCCCTCCGGATGTGTGAGCTGCATCTCTGCCTCTCAGCGCCAACCCAGCAGCAGCAGGAGCGTCTCACCGCCAGTTTGTCTTCCTCCTGTTTGCCCCGGAGTGAGTGGGCAGAAGATTGTGATGAGCGCTGAAGAAGAAGAAGGGGGCAAGTGTAGAAGTGAGAGAGGGGGTGTGCTGATGGGGGAGGAAATAACCCCCGAGTCTGCACATTCTCCTGCACAAACACACACACACACACACACCTACATTTTCCTGGGTTTGGTTTGCTGTTTTAGTTTGATGCTGAGGCAGATTTCTCCAGGCCCCCCCCCCCCCCCCGTAACACACACACACGCACACACACCCCTAACCCCTTAGCACCTCTCACCCTCCGAACCCGGCACAGTCAGCATCGGCGTGGCGACGCCAATCGATGCTCCGCGCCCCGCTGAGCGTGTCCGCAGAAGGCCGAGCGAAGGGCCCCTCCGCAGGGGATTGTGGGAAATCTGATTTATGATGCCCGCAGTGTTGCTGACCACTAACTTTTGCTCTCTCTCTCTCTCTTCGTCTTTCCCTTTGTCTCTTCTTCTCTCTTCCAGTCTCGCTCTCTTCTCCGTGACTTACCTGTTTAACCGCAGAGTGTCGTTGCTTTATGAAAACGAGAGCGAGCGCTGAAGAAGCATCTGGAAGCTCAGAGAGGAACTGCAGAGAACAAAGACTCGGGCTAAAGTGAATTCCCCAGTGGGTCAATAAGATGGGACTCTGGGCAGAGGGGAGCGGCCGGCGGATGAGAGGAGTTTGTGAAGGAGGATGGTGAGATGAGGAGGTGGAGGAGTGGAAGATGATTCCATTTCATAGGGATCTGCCTGCAGAAGGTGGAGGATGTAGAGCGGATTTCCACGGCTGCTTTGGTGCTCAGCCTCTCTCATCTGCTATCGTCTCTGCCCTCCTGGTGACGCTCGAACCAGCGAGCAGTACCAGTTCAACTCAACTGGACCTGGTTACATCATCACCATCAACACCATCATCACCATCATCAATACCATCAACACCATCATCATCACCATCATCACCATCACCATCACCATCATCACCATCAACACCATCATCACCATCATCACCATCAATACCATCAACTCCATCATCACCATCATCAATACCATCAACACCATCATCATCACCATCATCACCATCACCATCACCATCATCACCATCAACACCATCATCACCATCATCACCATCATCACCATCACCATCACCATCATCACCATCAACACCATCATCACCATCATCACCATCATCATCATCACCATCACCATCACCATCATCACCATCAACACCATCATCATCATCACCCTGCCAGCGCAGAGACTGGGTGACGTAACGAGACTTGGATCCAGAACTGGAGCTGCTGTAGACTCAGGACCACAAGTCATCACAGGCCCAGCGCTTCATCCCCAAACCTCCAGAAATGTCCTTCCTGGAACTGAACCGGATCCCCAACTTTAAAAGCTGGAACCTGGAGGCATGCAGAACCAGAACATATCAGACTCAAACCCTGAGACTCGATCGCGCACTCACTCGCTGTCACGGTGACAAATGACAAACGCGGTTTATTTACAATCAGTTGTTTGTTTGTTTTATCTAGAACAAGAAATAGAACTTCAGCTGTTTGTTCTTTTGAACTACTATGAGTTTGACCTTTGACCTTTGACCCTCCCTGAGAATCAGCGCTGGCACATGCAGGCTAACAGCTCAGGGTTTTCTCTGACCAGATATTACAAATAATGTTCAACAGACCCAGTAAGAGAAGAGACCCGCGACTGCCCGTATGAAAGGTGGATCTGAACCTGTCCAGGTGAAGGTCAGATCTCAGGTCGGGGGCACGTAGTGCAGCTGACTGACAGCCAGGTGACGTAAAACCAAGCGAGAGTCTCCGTCTGACCTCTGACGGTATGAACTTGTGTTGATCCTTGATGGACACCCAGGAGCCTGAGGAACCAGTGTGGTCACCACTGCCAGGACCAGCTAGTGAAAGGATACTACCACAAAAAGAAGTTAAAGCTTTAGTTTAGCACGTTTGTCTCCATCTTCTGGCAGTGACAGGTATTACAGCCAGCTGTTGACCAGCCCACACCTGAGGCATCTCTCAACCCTGGATCCCTTTCAAGTTGATCCATTTTGTCTGATGACGTTAGGAAAGAGATGAAAATGTTGATGCACTCTGAAGTTAGCACGCCGCTAACGGGAATCCAGACGGAGGTGGATCAGCTCACTGTCGTTGACAGGACTTAGCTCGGTTCTGATTGGGACCCTGAACTTCCTCCCTAGCTTGCTTCCTATCGAGGTTCCAGGTCTGCATGCAGGCCCGGACACACAGCAGTCAGGATGCCGCTGGAGCCTGAGCACAGAGTCTCATCAGACAGTCTGAGTGTGTGTGGAGCTGCAGGGGGCCGCCCAGCCCCCCACGGCGTGGGAGACCCTCTTCTCCTCAGGACGTTAATTCACTAACTCCTCCATCTCAAGAACACAGTAAATTAGAAAGTTAACGCGCTGATGGGGCGGAAGATTGCTCTGCTGGGCTTTTGAGTGTGTGTGTGTGTGTGTGTGTGTGTGTGTGTGTGTGTGTGTGTGTGTGTGTGTGTGTGTGTCAGCATTAAACGCAGCTCCCCAAACAGCAGGTGATATGCATTAGGCTAATGTGTGATTAAACACATCCATGCATGTGATTGGTTGATTTATGTGCTTTGACAGACGTAAGTGGTTGGTTTTATAGATCAGTCGAGGCGGGTTGAGGCCGGCGATACATGCTCGTTAAGATAATAAAGCTTCATGATTGTCATTTTTAACATACGGGGGGTTTGGTTAGTTAATTCTTAATTTTCATTTCCATTCCTGGTTAAAGGTTAGAGCCATGGCTTCAGATGTGTTTCCAGGGGTACAGTCCTCTTAATTAGGAATGATGTCTACTTCCTGTTTTGGCCTGTCATCAGGTGACGGTCAAAAGAAGTCGCCGTAGCCTCAGTGACATCACCCACCGAAGCTCTGAGTTTCCTATTTACGACAGCGCCATCTTGTTTTTTGCAGCCAAAAGTGACCGGCACAAGAAGGTGAGGCTCTCTCCATTTTCTGCTGGTAAACGTCTGCAGGCCAAAACATTGAGCTGACCTGGTTTTCTTCTTCTACTTCTTCTACTTTCTTCCATTCGCCTGAAACCACTTGATGGAAAAGTCTAGAATTCACCTTTCATTTTTGCGGCGTCTCAGAGATGTAAAAATGCACTTGGCGTTTGATGGAAACGTGGCCGATGATGTCACGTCACTGTGGAAGCTAAACTTAAATGATGTGCAAACAAAATACATCATGGAAGCTCTCTCGCTCTCTCCCCTCTCTCTCCCCTCTCTCTTGCTCTCTCCTCTCTCGCTCTCTCCCCTCTCTCTCGCTCTCTCCCCTCTCTCGCTCTCTCCCCTCTCTCGCTCTCTCCCCTCTCTCCCCTCTCTCGCTCTCTCCCCTGAGTTGTAATTCTATAATCACTGTGAAAGGGAGATGTATATTTAATATCTCATCTTGCTGTGCTGATGATGTGGCATGTTTTGAAACATTGGTTTCATAACTATATCAATACCTCATCTCTTTTTCATGCCATTGATGATTGTCTCCCTACAGAAGTAACATCCGCCTCTGAGGCAAATAGAAGCACTTAGCTCGACTTATTTCAATACCTGATTGAAATCTGCTGCTCTGCTTTATTAAGAGTTCATCAGGCTGACACCACGGCGCGGTAGGAGGGGAATAAAAAAAGTGTGTGGTCATCTACCTGAGGAGGAGGTGGACGGACTTCACGGGACGTTAACTTGATGAACGGCATGCAGATTTGCACATTTACATTTTGTCGCCATGCTTGTTTTATCTGTCGTTTATTGAACCTGCGCTGGGGGAAGTTTGTTTTTGTGCACTCTGCTTTGAAATTAAGTAGTTGTGACATCTCTGTTACCCACAATCCCCTGCGGGAGGAGCTGGCTGTTAGCAGTCGCTCCCTGGTGGTGGCTTGGGCTTTACATTGTGTTGCTGCAATTAGAACTCAATTAGCTGCAGAGTAAACACGCTAGTGGAGGGAGAGCAGTTAGCAGATGTAAACGGGCCTGATCTCTCCGGGGCCTTGTTTGAGCCGCCATGTCCCGTGTGACTGCAGCCTCAAGAGCCAGATTCAATCAGCTCCTGAACACACACACACTCACACACACTTTTTAACACACATAAACAGGGAGTTTGAGCCGGAAAGGCAACAGGGATCTTGGAAACACACACACTGAAACCATGGCGATGCACCATGAGGCGTTCAGGTGCCTTTTTAATGCTGCAATGTGACGATTTTACTTCCAAACAGCTTTGGTTGACGGGACACTTGGATAGTTTGTCCCAGTTCGGGGGGGTCCAAGTGGATCCCATGAAGGCAGCTGTTGCCGAGATGAAGTGGTTGTTATTCCAGTGACTGCAATGGGATTCAGACGATAGCCAGCATGGCTGTGAGACAGAGAGCAGCAGCCGAGGTCTGGGAATTAGCAGCCATGTTTAAGGCAACAACTTCAGTTATTTTAATGAGACGGAAGAACATCTTTGGGTGTTGAATGGCGAGGGTCATGGAGGTCATCGTCCCTGAGGTCAGGGGTCAACGTCAGACATTTAGTTTTCTCTGCAAGTTTTGTTGTGCTTGGCGAGCTCGAGTGACACGTTGCTGGTCGGCAGCTTGGTGAAAGTATTCTTCCTGCATCTCTTAAGTCTCTCTCTCTCTCTCTCTCACAGCTGTTTCTCCTTTTTCCTTGTTCGCGGTAGTGAGCTCGGTGTGGACACGTCTCGAGACGTGAACATGGCGCCTCTACTGGCGTTTCAAACGCACATGACTCTCGTCTCCAGCTGTCATCCGGAGCCAACCTCTTTCTTTTCGGGAAGCTTTCATTCCCTCCTCCTCTCCCGTCTTTATTCATCTCCATCTCAGCTTATTCTCATGTTCTGAACTTTCTGCTCTTCTGTTCTCGCTCCTCTTTGGTCTCTCCTCTTCTTTTCTTTCCATCCAATTTCATCTCCATCCTCCTCTCTCTTTTCTTCTTGCTCACTTTTTTCTTTTCCTATTGTCACCTTTCCTACTCTGATCCCTTCTTTTCTTTCTGCCCCTCCTCTTTCCTCCCTCCTCTCACCCCTTGTTTCCTTTCCTTCCTTCTATATCAAATCCTGCCCTCCTTTAATTTTTCTTCTTCACTCCATTTACTCATCCATTCTCTCCTTCCTCTTGTGTATCTCCTCTTTCATGTCATGTTTGTGCCATCTTTCCTTTCTTCTGTCTTTGCCCTCCCTTTCTCTGCCCTTCTTTTTGACTCACTTCTTCCGTCTCCTTGTTGCCTCTCTTCTCTCCTCTCCTTTTCCTCCTCTCACCTTTCTTTTCTTCCTGTCACCTTCCCTCCTCTGATCCCTTCTTTCCATTCTTTCCTTATGTCATGTCCCTCCTCTGTCCGCCCTCCTCTCACTCCTTGTTTCCTTTCCTTCATTTCCTCTCCTACGTCTTATCTATCTCCTCCTCTTTCTTCTCATGTTCTTGTCACCACCCCTTCCTTCTCTCATCTTTCCTTTCTCCTCCTTCTTCTTTACATCCCCTTATCTCTGCTCCGTCTCATCTCCTTCCTCTCCTCTCCTTCCTCTCCTCTCCTCTCCGCCGGGTCGCTGTGCTTGTCGCGGGTGATAATCCGTGTCACGGCGGCTGATTGGGGATTAGGACTAGCAGTTTATTCACGGCAGGGAGAATGATACAGCGCTTAGTGGCAGCGGCTCCCGCGGCAGCCGCTCTCTGCTGAATTAGCAACATGTTTGAATGAGATAAAAGAGGCAGCTTACCCCACCGCACTCCTCCACCTAATCCCTATACAGCTGTGAAATGAGCCGGCCGGCCGCTGCACACCTACACCCACGCCGGCCTCTCTCTCCCACACACACACACACATCCCCACATGCTGTTTATACTGCACCTACCTGCACACACGCACACACTCACACTCACGGCTCTTAATTCCAAACTAAAAAGCCCCACACGGCTGCATCACCGCTGCACAAACCTCTGAATGGCGTATTTCAATAACAGAAGATGTTGGAAATTCTAGTGCCCAGAACTTTGTCAAAGATACACACAGACCTGCACAATGATTTCCATTGACTGGCGGCGGCCCTCAGCGGTGTAGAATATAGAAACGGGAGGATTCAGGCCTTGTACCAAGATGAACGGTCCAGAATTCCAACATTCCTGAAGAGTTATGACAATTTAATTGATCGTTTATTGGTGGAATACGATCACATTTGACTGGGTCACTTTCATGTCGTCCAAACTTGGCAGCGGCTCCAGATGAGTCACGGCAGTTTGAAGCCAAATTTTAGTTTTATTACCTTCGCTGAGGAGGTCACGTCTTCTCTGCTGTTTGTTTGTTTATTACACCAAAACTATGAAGCTGATTTCCCTCAAACTTGGTGGAGGGGGGCGGCACGGCCCAAGGAAGAGCTCCGTCAAATTTGGGACAAATCCGTTTACCGCAGCAACAGAAACGTCATTTTCCTTCATCAGAGGGTTTGGCTGACTTCGCCTTGGCAGAGGTGCAAGCTGTCCTCGTGGCCTGGAGTTTTGTCGTCTGTTTTTACAGGGGCACAGTTAACCCTCTGAACCCGGCGGCGGTTCCGGGCGTCCTGGCACATCTCTGCTCCCCGTGGGCTCATTTCTGACGCATAAAACCTGAACCTCTAGCATGGCAGTTGTGATGTCATCCAAAGGTTCCGCACAAAATTGGAAGAAGGTGGAATAAATATACAAGTGGCTCCAACACGCCTATAGATGTTACAAGTGCTGAAATATGTTGCCATGGTTACAGCCTCAACAAACGTCCTGCAGGTGAGATGGATTTTCCTTAAAATACTGTCACGTGACTGCTGCTGTCAGCCGGGTCGGCCGGGACTTCCTGTGCAGAATTTCACGTTTCTCATTGAATGCAGTTTGGATTATTTATTTATTTTTGGTCAGACATTTTTATTCAGGCCAAGTTTCAATGATTTACCATCTTTGTAAGGAAGAATTTATTTTATTTTCCATTTTTTTATCAATTGTGTGATTTTGAGTTGGGGGGTTAGGGTTCAGTCATCAGTGGATGTGGGCTCAGTCAGCAGAAGTGGACTCATCTCATGTTTGTCTGCCTCTTTGACCTTTGACCTCTACCTTTGTCCCACACACATTATGCCTGGTTCTAATTATGAAGTCATTGCTGCGTTCTGAGCCTCACTTGAGATGCAGGGTTTTTGTTTTTTTTTCCCAGTGTCCACTTGTATGTAGTTTCACCTCCCTTAGTGGAAATCAGCTGATTACGTCATTTATTTGTTGTTTTCTACATGTGATTAAGCTCTAAAAATAGCCTCCCGCTCCTCGCCACACAACAACACGGAAACCAGCGGGAGACGAAGTGTTGTCCATTTCACTAATGGTTGTGGCCAGGAGGGATTGGCCATCCCCACCAATAAACCCGGCCGTATATCTCACTTCATTTGGCTCGCATCGTGTCAGCAAAATACAGCAGGGAAATAATAACGCTGGGCTATCTACATATGGAGAAGTAATGAAGGAGAGAGGGAGGAGGACGAGTGCAGGAGTGGAGAATCAGCGCTCGTATTAGAACTGTAGGATTTGCAGTCAAATCTTTTCTGCTGTGAGGTGAGCGAAGGTGATGCTCCAAAAAAAGCTAAGCAAGCTTTTTATTCAGCTGCACTCGTTTTTAATTCGCACCGTCCTTGTGTCTCCAGATTGTCATCCTGCACTAATAAACCAGAGGAAAAGGAAACGGGGAGTTTAACTCGGACGGTCGCAGCTCATCAGAAAGTGAGATGTCCTGAGATGCCAGGAGAGGCTCGGCCCGGGGAACCCGCGGCCGCAGCGTCTGATTGATTTGTGAGTGATAAACACACCTTCGTAAAGCCAGCGAGGGCTTTAACTGTTGTGTTGCTGTTAAAGCCGAGCAAGAAGAAACCGCATGTGAAGGTTTTATTCAGTTGTGCATATTAATGGTTTAAAAGTGCTGACTGGTGTGGAGGCTCATAGGATCCTAATCAGGGAGGAACTAATAAAAGGAGATGGATTAGTTCCCTACAATCAACTGAAACTAGTATCACCGGAGGAGGGAGAACCGCGCACTCTCAGATACGCTTTTGTCTTGTTGGTGGTTTGTAGGCTGAACGTTTATTCAGATGAGGACCAACCACATGTGTCTCTCTCTAAAGCAGACGGTGTATTTTAGTGAGGCAGCTGCCGGCGCTCTCGCCTCCGTGTTTATGCTGCAAACTCTGGTTTGTGCGTGGTGGCTTGTAGCGGAACCCTAACGGGACCCGGAGACGCCGCTGCGAGCGCAGAGTTCCTCAGAATCACTGACTCATGCATTCTATTTCCTCTTCTTCAGATACATATTGCTATGATCCTGCCGTCCTCTGGTGAGAGCGGCTCCTCTCTGATTTCCTCGCGTGCGTGCGTGCCTGCGCGTGCGTGTGTGAGTGTGTGTGTGTGTGAATTCTTTGTCTGGGGCTCAGAGGCCACGTCAGTGTCACCTCCGAGCGCCGCGCCGCCTCAGTCATCTTTGGTTACCGACGGATAAGCACTTTTCCCCTGATTGGTTTAGCCAGAGTCTCTTAATATCATATTGATGATAATTTCCCTGTAATGCGCCATTTGCACTAATTGTGATGCAGGGAGTGAGTAATGGCATGTGACTGCAGCCGCTCCCCAGCCACTCCTCAACACTTAATCTCCTGATTGTCCCAGAGAGACGGAACGTGACAAGATCGCCATAAACAACCCGCCTCGCCGCTGAGAACACACACATGCACAGGACGACCCCAGCTCCTTCGCTCTCCACTGACCTCTGAGCAGCCCCACCCCTCCCCTCTCACCGGTTTTATCTGAATCTCTTTCTTGACATTTCAACTTCAACAAATCCTACGAGTAAAAATATCGTCTGAGAACAATAAGGACCCCGTTGGCCTGGGCAGCAACGATCAGATGTTGGCCCGATCAGGACGCTGTCATGGATTCTCCAGCCACCTTCACCTGGATACAGCTGACAAAAGTCCGAGTTGCGTTCATGTTCCTCCACGCCGTCACCTCGTGTGCTCCAACACAAATCCACGTCACAATGTAGCAGCAAATATTTGAGAGGAATTCATGACCCCAGTGAATAAATCCTCTGCTGTTTCAGTGTCAACAAACATTTCTGGCTTCATCTGTTTTTAAAGATCTGCACATCACTTTTTTCAAATTCTTTTGTAATTTTGAGTTTCAGTCCTTGGTCAGATTTTGCTCTTCAGCACGTAAACAGGCGCATCCACGGAAGATTCCAGAAGAAAGTGATGTCAAGTGGTGATTGTCTGATGCAGAATCAGGTTCAAAGCCTGAGTCTTGCCCTCCGTGCGTCTCTCCTCTTCCGTCCTCTGACTGAGCCTGAAGACTCTCATCTCCTCATGTGACTCCTCCTCAACTCAAATAAACTTGATTTATCAAATAAGAGACCAGAAGTATGGTCGTCCACGGCGCACGGACACACAGAAGTAGCTAAATATGCTAATACCACTTAAGCGAATGAAATGCCATGATTGGCTGTTGGAGTTGAACCTTTGAACAGTGACCTCCTGCCAGGCTTCTCTCCATATGCAAACCATTTACATAAGAGTGCATCGTTTGAATGCATTTTTTCAGACCCATCATCCAGCTTCTAAATCCTCCTCTACCTCGCTGCAGCGTGTGTGTGTGTGTGTGTTCTCTGTCTTACACACACACACACACACACTCACAGGTGACAGTTGACCAGCTGATTTTCTTGTCTTTATCTGAGCGTCGGGGGGTGAAATCGATGTCGGTGGCCCATCTTTAGCTCAGCAGGGGAGGGGAGCGTCCACGGAGCCCAGCAGCAGCAGGACGTCCGTAGAAACGGGTAATTCTGTTGGTCATAGTTAGCAACCCGGAGAAAAGGAAAATTATTTCTTGTCTTTATGAATGAATGAGATTTATATCTCGATGTGAGGGGAAGAAATTAAAGATTTGAATGGAGCCAAACGCTATTTTCATCGCCTGGATTGTTTTCTCCTCCTCTATTCGCCTCTAAGAGCTGGAAAAGAGGATGAGCTGCTGGTTGGGGGTGTAAAATGAAGTGCAGAGGGTTGAGTCAGGGACTGTTAACCTCAGGGGAGGTTCAGAGCATCGGACCTGATTCCCAGGCCATCTCATTGTTCACGGCGCAGCTGTAATTTAGTAGGAAAGCGGCGTCAAAGCACCCATAAATCCTCCAGGTGCCGAAAGCGTCCCAATCTCAATCTGTCAGGGAGACACTGGTCAGCCAGTAAATACCCATCGCCTGCTCTCCTTCATGTGAT
Organism: Aulostomus chinensis; assembly: GCF_037954235.1. Taxonomy (NCBI): domain Eukaryota; kingdom Metazoa; phylum Chordata; class Actinopteri; order Syngnathiformes; family Aulostomidae; genus Aulostomus; species Aulostomus chinensis. The sequence continues at coordinate 1,940,039 of NC_141333.1, read as the reverse complement.
CTCACACACACACACACACACACACACACACACAGTTTTGTTTGTGTGCATGTATGTACTTTTGTAGTTCTACATGAGGAAGCTGCTCTGCTGAGGTGGCAAGTTTGCAAGATGAGCGCCAAATGCACAGATGTGCGAACACCCTCAGCACACGCCGACATATGTTACTGTACATGGCGGCGCTCGCGTCTGCAGCTCAAACAAAAAAGATTAAAGCTGCACTACGCTCATTGTTCCCATTCCAGCCGCTGCTGGAGGTCTGGCGTTCTGCATTGCACATTTACTCTTGAACGTGTCGGTCATATGAAAGTGTTTAATGTTCTTTTATGGCTTCAGTGGCTCACGTACGGAATGAGAAGAAAAAGGAGAAATGAAGACTGCTCTGTACAACAAGCCAGCGTTTCACTGACAACACCGGTATTTGTTGGCGGTTCAGTTCCGGAGGATGACGGAGAGATTCCCTCTGCGTTGCTGCGCAAAAAAGGCAAAGCGCTCTGAAGAAAGATGACGGCAGCAAGGTTTTTTTTCTGGAAGAGTGTTGAAACCTTCTTCTCAAACAAGAAACAGAAACAAAACTATTTGGAGAAAAGAAAGAAGTACAGAAAAAGAGGAAGAGCGGGGGGGGCATCAAAATTATTAACAACCAGTAAGAATAGAAACCAAGCTATTTACAGCCAGTAGTTCTCACCCGTTACAAAAGAGCGCCTGAATGGAGGGAATCAGGGGAGGCAGAGGTGGCCTGGAGTTGGTCAACATGATGTTCATTCCTTCTTTCTCTTCCTCTTCCTGACTTTCAGATCAGTTCTGGTCTGAAGGAGCCAGCAGGGTATTTGAGTTCACACGAGGTTACCAGGAGGCGACGCCACCTCGCTCGTCACTGACCCTGAAGGCCCCCCCCATACACACTCACACACACACACACACACACATACACAGGAACACAGGTGTTTCAGGTGAGTCTCTTATGACCCCCGGTGACCTCTGAGTTTCCTCAATGTAATTGTTTCAGCACATATAAACACACCAGCGCACGCACACACTCACCACGCAGAGACGCATCCTCTTATCGATCAATAACATTCATAGATTGTCAATTACACTCGAGAAGGAGAATGAATAGGATTTGCATATAAAGAGGCAGGTTTACCCAAGCGCTCCTGGAGCGCCCTGAAACTGCTGCTGTCAGCATGCTGACCGTGTGTGTGTGTGTGTGTGGGAACAGTTATTATGTTAACCCATCACACTTGATTACAGAGATCAAGGAACTGATTTTTGGCTCGGATTCTTCTTTTGCCTCCAGTTCAGAAGTAGATTTTATGAAGTGGAGCTCTGCTGTTATTTTGGAATCTTCAGATTTTTAAATGTTGTATTCTATAATGTAATAGTGCGGGTGCTCAAAACCTCTATCTGCACAGTCAGGAGGTGGCCCACAGGTGGAAGTGAACGTGTCCATCAATCCCGACCTTCGGTTGACCTCCAGGTCTTTGGCCCACATCTCTGCCAGGAGATGTTTGCTAAAATTTGCGCAGTAGAGAAGCACCAATCACTGCAAGCAAAGATCAGCTACTGACCTAAACCTCCAGAGGTGCTAATTCATTGTCTTTCATTAGCATGCTAACACTAGCATGGAGGCTGCACGGTGGTGCAGTGGTCCTCACTGTGGCCTCACAACAAGAAGGTTCCAGGTTCGAGTCCCGGCTCGGGCGCGGGATCTTTCTGTGTGAGTCTCCATGTTCTCCCTGTTCCTGCTGGGTTCTCTCTGGTACTCCAGCTTCCTCCACAGTCCAAAGACATCAAGAGGGGACCAGGTTAATCCAGACTCTAAATTGACCGTAGGCGTGGCTGGGAGAGCCAATGGTTGTCTGTCTCTATGTGTTGGCCCTGCGATGGACTGGCGACCTGTCCAGGGTGAACCCCGCCTCTCGCCCATAGATGCTGGGATAGGCTCCACCCCCCCGCGACCCTTGCTAGTAAGGAATAAGCGGAAGACGACGATGGATGGATAATAGTTCTGCTCTTTGCAGTTCTTCCATGGGCCGGGGTCAGAAGGTCAACAGGGATCAGGGAGGTTAAAGTAATGCCAGGCCACACACACCTCAGGGGTCATTCAGTGTCAAGAACCGGGTTGCGTCACCTGAGGCATCTTTTGCTGTTTTTTCAGTGTCCGCTCGCAGAGGGACACAGAAATGTGGCCGTGATTCTCGTGGAGGACGAGGACAAACCAGTGACTTCCCACTGACACAAAGAGACGAGACATTCATTGACATTCGTATGTGTCAGGAATGATCAGCTTTATGCGGCTTAGATGACCACAACCACTCGTCTGACTGGAGAGGTGGTCTGGCGCCGTGCCTCCATGTTCATCCTCGGCCTCTGTGACTTCAGTCCGAATGGTTCTGTGGATTCATTCTGTTTCCTCCACATCTAAAGCCTTTGGACATTTGCGAGATTCTTTTCCTTCCTCCTGCTGCAGCGATGATTTTTGGACTTCTCCATGAGAAACCTGCTTGGTTCATTGAGGAAACAAGTGATATCGGAATGAAGAATCCGACCGAACATTCCATTACAAATATGGACGTTTCAGTTTCTGAATCCCAAAAAAAATCAAGATTTCACTTCTCATCCCTGTTAAAGACAGATTTCAAGTGATTGGACTATCGTTTAATCAATCGATTGATCGTATGTTCCTCTGTTGGTTTCAGCTGCTGTGTGTGTGTGTGTGTGTGTGTGTGTGTGTGTGTGAGAGAGAGAGATCTCTTGTGAGTTCACACTCATGTGAGTACGTCGCTCTGTGTTCCTGAGTCACTGTAGCATCGTGGGGGCCAATTAGCGGGGTGGATTATGTGTCTGAACTCTGGTCCAGAGGGAGGGAAGCCAAACCACACACTGGGGGGGGGGGGGCACACAGATTACACGCACCAACACAAATATGTTGCTTCACTGTACCACGACTGTAATCACAGCAGCAAAGGACGAACTGCTGAGGAGGAGTGTGTCATGACTAAATGGACGCGTAGGGGAGAAGGGACTGTTTGGTTTTATGCAGTAGTTTCACCAGTGGAGGAAACAACCACGTTGGTGTGAGTCCGTCAGTCTGAGCAGGAATTCAGTCTCAACACGTGTGAGGAGACATTAAAGACTCCGAATCCTGTGGTCGAGACGCCAGCAGCTTCAGAGTTGTTCTGACACGTTTCCACACAAACCTGTTGGGTTTTTTTAAGTGTAGCTTAATGTGGCTCGATCCAGACTGCAGGGACAGGAAGTTCAGGCTTCACTGTGTCCAATGGGATTGATCGACTTGTTGTTGATTGCCATGGCGACACCCAGAGAGCGTTTGCTATCTCTGTTCTGAGCAGCGGCGGTGGAGGCCTTGAGTGAGCTGAGGTGTGCTGCTGGAATGTTGAAGGATCTGCAGCATGGAGCTCACGTTGTGGCCTTGTTAGGAGGTCCTGCTAGGCTAATCTGCACCAAGTGAACTGAAGGGATCAGACTCACGGTCTCGGGGGGGGGGCGGCGGGGGTTAATATATATGTGTCTGGGAGACGGCCTTTTCATCCCCCTCCTCCCTTCATCCCTCCCTCCAGGCACACCCTTCACTTTACACTCAATCTGTTTCTTTTTGTCAGCCATCCTGGTGTGTGTGTGTGTGTGTGTGTGTGTGTGTGTGTGTGTGTGATGTTGAACCAAGCAAACCCCCCCATGTGCGCACACACACACACGCACACGCACACACACCATGGTGCATTAGACTGGTGATTTCCCTCCTTCATGCCTATGCTATGGCCTTATTTATCATAATTCATCATTTTACCATACCCACTCCCCTCGCCATTCACAGGGGCATTATCATATTGTGGTGTGGCTGCAGGGCGTAAAGCACAGAGGGCTGTTGTAACACAGCACATTGTGTCTAAATTCCCCCTTTAACTAGTTCATCCCTCCACAAACAGCTTTTAGAGGCTTTACAACTAGACGTTTTTGTCAGGGAAATATGGATATAAAAGCATAGGAGTAAAGGAGTGGGATATTTATGATCCTGTAACGTGCCATCTCTGGCTACTCAGCCTCAGGCACCCCTAATGGCCGCCATTCCAGAAGGCAGCAATAAAACATAAAACTCTAATGCATCATACAGACTTTTGCATGTGTGACATTTTGGAGAAACGCCGTCGTTTCAGAGGTTATGACATCAGCCGTCTCTAGATTTCGCTTCCAGCGAGGCGCTCGTGTTTTCACTGGCGTGTGTTGGTGAGCAGATCACACAAAAACTACAAGACTGATTTACACTCAACTGCTGGAGGGGCGGAGCCTGGACCAAGGAGGAGCCTACTCCATTTTGGGGCAGATTAGTCTCTCATTAGTGCGCTCATCTAATGTGTCAACCACTTACGGTTTCCATATTAGTTGCGTGTTCCTTTTATTTTATTTTTATTTTTTGGTAGTTGAACAATAGACAGGGAAAACGGTGTGTTAGCATTTTATCAGAATTCATTCCAGAAGGCACTTTTCAGGCAGACAAATCAGGAGGTTGTGCACTTGACCCGCCTGGAAATCACAGACGGCGTTCGTGTGAGTGGTAGAAGATGACGAATGACGACGACTTCGAGCTCCGCTCTAGTTTAACGACCTGAAACCAGGCTGATCCGCACATCTGCAGCTGGTCATGAATGGTCTGGCGAAGGGTCCCTGGCGAGAGCGCCAGCGAAGCCTCTTTGAAACCCTTCAAGGAATCCTAGCAGAGCAAACTCAGGTGACGATGACCTGCTGCCACGGTTCCACTGACACAGAGATATCATGTATATCATGTGATTATCTGAGCTTCAGCAGGAAGATGAAGATGCACTGAAGACATTAAACCCCCATCTAACAGACCCTCATCCATGCTAACACACACACACACACACACACATACACACACACTCATTCCATCAGTATTACTTTGCTCTCTAGATCCTAATGAGAAGAGAAAAACCTAATTTGATTCATCGCAGCCCGTCACTCACCCCCCCCCCCCCCCCGTGGTCATGGGCTATTCCCACCGCTCTGATTATTGTTAATCTCATCATATGTCTCTTTCCGCTCAATAAAGCCCCCCTCCACCATCAGTGCTCCCCATTTTCACTCAAATCAAATTGTTGCCGAACATAACCTGCCTGAGCCCCGGCGCGCTGCTGCAGTAATGCAGTTTGTCATAATTAAGTGCCGGGCCTAATTAATTAAATGGTCAGAGGGCTAATCAGTGCATTCTGAGGCTGCACTGCTGCATGATGGGAAGGAGGGAAGGATGAACTGAGCCCGAGTGACGGATACCGCTATTGGCGGTTCAGGCTGAGCAGCAATGACAAAGTTAATTGTGGCAGCATCTCGTTTTGGGACAGCTTGACTACACACTTAGAGTACACATACACACAAGAGGCCATTTGCAGCAGGACACCGTGCACACGCACACACACACACACACACACACACACACACACACACACACACACACACACACACACACACACATGCAAATGTGCAAGGCATCCCCACTAAAACACACTCACGCACACAAACAGCACTGGCCTCCAATCCAACCGTCACATTATAGTTTTCATTGAATTGCTTGAATACACAGAGTGTATTGATTGAGTAAATGTGCTAATGAAGGTGATGCCCATAGACAGTTCATTAAAGTTGGGCTTGATTAAAAGAGAGAGAGCCTGATGTAACCCAGTAGTACCTTGAAAACACACACACACACACACACACACACACACGGTTCACTGGTCTGCATTTTTTAATCTCTGGACTTCTACTGAGCTGCTTCGGCTCTGATTTCACCTCCAAGTTTCAGAGGACAACTTCTGAGATGCAAACGTCAAAACTCATTACTCTGAATCCTGGAATTCAGAGTTTAGAGTAAAGAACTCAGGCGCAGGCCACATTGCGGCATCAGGTGGACGACATCTTGGTCGTGTGCTCCCATCGTACCGCCGCAGCCAACTTAGCTCCACCCTTCCTGTTGTGGTTGTGAAACAGTTCATAAATCTCTCTAAGCGTCACACACCCCTCGCAAAATGACTCGTTCTACGATCAGTGTTTGATCCATGTGGTGTGTTAGCGTTTGGAACGTCTAGAAGAGCCCTGCGTTTGTAACGCGTTGATCAGACACAAACGATCTGGTGGGAAATTCACAGATTTACCTGGCGGCTCATTGAGCTCGTCGGGTGACGGCTTGGATGCAGAGGAATGTAACTTTCAGTGGTGAGCGAGGACGCTCCGCCGCTCGCTCGTGCAGAGTGGATGAGGGGATCAGCAGCGCCGGCGTCGTGTGAGTCTGAGGCGTCACCAAGCGTCTCAGTCTGTGGTGAAAAACTTTCCTGCTGTTTAAAAGGGAGAAACATTGAATTGCACTCAGCAGAAGCAGACAAGAGGTCCCCCCCTCAGAGCGTTGCTGTGCCATCACGTCTGCTTCACCTCTGATGGGCCGCGCGCTCGCACATCTGCCTTGATGACTTTCGAGCTGACGACGCCGTCCGAGCACCGACGACACCCCCGATTGTTCGATGTTTAGCTCACGTGAAAGATTCTACGCACCCCAGAAGTTTGCCCGCTCTCCAGTTGGTCTCAACCTGCAGATGGTGTATCGGCGTAAGATCTATAAACAGCCTTTATCGATTGATGGCTTGGCAACGGTTGAAACGCTTACAGCGCTTCACGTTTTTATGTTGCATTTACTCATCCTAATTCAGCAGTTGGGCCCCCCCCATATGCACTTCATTATCATCTACAGAGTGAGTTTTGTACTCGCTTTTATGTCATGTAATATTTCATCATTCTCTTTACAGTGCGTGAATCCTCTTTCCTCTAATTTGTCGATTGATGCTGTGTGTCGTGACCTGTGCACCCTGACGGACGCTCGTTTGAGCTGAAAAGCATCGGCCTTGATTTTTAGTCTTTGGCAAGGCGTGAATTTTAATAATTAATAAGTCTTTTATATGCACTATCAATGAAACAGTTTTCCTGAGGGTGAGGGTGACAAACTTAGAGGAAGAAAGAAAAGAATTGCAGCGGAGGGGGGTCATGGTGACTGTCCTCCTTCCTGGTGTCCTCAGTGTGCGTCGTCGTCTCTCTTCACCCGCCCTGACGCTTACTGAAGGTCTCTGGTGAGGGAGCAGAGGGCCAAGGCTCTCAGCAGGCGGGCGGGGGGGCTTCCTCAGAACTCAGGAAGAGACCGCCGCCCCTTTTCCATTAGGAGAAGGATGACGACGATCCCTACCTGACCTGGGAGTCACCACGTCCTCTCAAAGACGTAATGGTGCAGCATCTGTTGGACGCTGACAGGAGAGAGTCGGTGTGTAGCCTTTTTTTTGCTGGTGGAGAAGCAGAGGCCTGCGCTCAGTCGAGTGTCTTTCTGTCTCTTTTATTGAGTAACCGCCATTTACGTGCTGCGGAAACTCGTTTTAATTATTAAACTTCTTCTTTGTTCCTCACCGCTGAAATGATCAACACCTCTTAATACTCACACTTTAATTAAAAGCACAGAGTCTGCATGCAATACATCTTGTGAATATGAGACAGGAAGTGAGGCGGAGGCGGGTGCTGCTGCTGGAGTCCACACGTTAAAGGTGTGATCAGAGTCAACATCAGGGCCGCTTGGACCTCTTGAATAAAAAGGACAATGTTGTGGGGGGCATTAGATGCCCTATGTGCACATCGTTCTTTCTCACCGAATGCAAGTGTCCATATACCCATGCCCCCCCCCCCCCCCCGTCCTCTCCTCGCCCCTCCTCGCTGAGGGCATTGTGAGAGCAGTAAGTGCTTGACCGCGGAGGGGAAGTTGGCTCGGAGAATAGGAAATGCTTTGCACAGCAAGTCAGGGACTAAAAACTTCACTAAGTTTCTCTCCATCCATCCTTCCTGCCTCCGTCTCTCTCTCTCTCTCTCTCTCTCTCTCTCTCTCTCTGTCTCTCTGTCTCCGTCTCCTACCCTCTCATTTCTTCCCTTGAAATTTCTCTTAGGAGATTATCCGCAGGTAAGCTTGTTACCTCTGCCAGCCTGCGTCAGCAGCTCTTCTCCCACACTGACCACTGAGGGATGAGGAGGGGCGCTGGGAGAGAGGGTGGGGGTGGGTCAGCGAGCTGAAGGGAGGAGGTGGCGAATGGCGGGAGACAGGGAATGGGGGGGCACTTGCAGAGACGGATTGGCGTGAGGGCCTCGGTACTCACCACTAACACACCATGACGACATCATAAGGCTGAGCAAATGACTCCGGGGGGGCTGGGGGAGGAGTGTGACACAAAGCAGTCCCCTGGTGTGTGTGTGTGTGTGTGTGGGGGGGGGGGCTCTTGAGCTGTGGTGACCAGGTAGTCAGACACGCAGGATTGCACTCAGTCACAAAGCAAATTAATGGAGACGACAAACAGAAGAAAGGATATTACCACATTTCAGCTAAGCTCTACTGTGTGTGTGTGTGTGTGCGTGTGTGTGTGTGTGTGTGTGTGTGTGTGTGTGTGCATGTGTGTGTGTGTGTGAGAGAGAGAGAGAACCAACTCTTGATGGAACACCCATACTGTGAGGACATTTGGTTTTGGCTGATCCTCAAAGCTTTTAAGCAGTAATTGAAGGTCTTGTGAAGAACTTGGTTTTAGGGTTGGGGCTAGAATTAGGCTAGGGTCAGGTTATGTTTAGGTTGGGTTAAGGTTAGCTCATGGTCAGTGTCAGCACCTGGGGAAAGGCACCAGGTCCATCCATGATGTTTAATGTAACACCACAAACTGATGGTGCTACAGGGTGCTACACATGAAATGCTACACACTAAAGGCTAAATGCTACACACTAACGGCTAAATGCTACAAGCTAAAGGCTACAAGCTAAAGGCTGGTGACTTTATGCATTGTGTTCGTCTCCAGCACGTATCAGGAAGTAAAATGGTTTCAGAAGCCACTTTTGGACAAATTTTCGTGAGGACTCTTTGTTCTGTCCTCACTTTTTAACAGTGTTCTGATTTTTCAATGAGCGTGTGTGTGTGTGTGTGTGTGTGTGTGTGTGCGTGCATGCATGTGTATGTGCATGCGTGTGTGTGTGTGTGTGTGTGTGTGTGTGTGTGTATGTGTGTGTCTGCACCGAGAGGCTTACCAAAGCCTTCACAAACAGGGTTTCCCCTTCTTCCAGGCTTTGGGGATGTGGAGGAGGGATTGGAGGTGCTCTTCGGAAGAGTGGAGAGATAAACGGGAGAAGTGAGGAGGATGAAAGGGATGTATTCCTCCAGACATGGAGGAGAAATCTGCTCAAATCTTCCCTTGTTGGAGGAGAGGGGAGAGGGATCAATATCGTCGCTCTCCTCTATGGGCTGAGCCTCCTCTCCTCTCCTCACCTTCCTCCTTCTCACCTTCTCTTCTGTCTCATTCCCTTGAAAATTTCAAATGTGGTTTTAAGCCAACAGCCCAGCTGTTTCGACAAGACGACAAACTGAACTTGGGAGGGTAAAACACACACGCACACACACACACACACACACACACACACACACACACACACGTGAATGTGTTCAATTAATAAGCCAGTTTCCTTTTGTGTCACTGTGAGTCCCAGAGGAGGGCAGACAGGCAGAGGTGGAGAGAGGAGGAGGAGGAGGAGGAGGCAGGTTTCAACACCATGAGGAGCGATGAAGCACCAGGGTCACCTGGGAGCCCCGGGGCCGAGGGTGCCAGCTACCTGTCATGAATGACTCAGTCTCCTGCGAATCACTCCAGTGAATTCATTAGCAGGTGGAGCTCCTGCATCCTCGCCGTCTCATCCTAATTAATTGAAGAAGGTGAGATGGAGTTAAGATCTGAAATAAACTCCACAGCTGGAGGAGACTGACGAGGAGGGATTCACTACTTTGCCTCCTCTCAACCTCGAGACAGGAAATGTAATTCTGAGTCTCTGAAGGAGGACAAATGCTGCAGGAAGAGTTTACAGCGAGTATGTGACACCATCCATGCCGATGGTTGGTTTGCTGATGGTTTGAAGTTCATCATCAGTCAGTTTTAATTCTTTATACGGTTTTAATTTATCTTTGGAACGTGTAAAGACGTCAAAGAGGAGCAGCAGCTTTACGCTCCCGTGCTGCTGCTCTGGAATCAGAAGTTTCATTTTTCCATGTTGTCAGTTGTTTGTCTGTCTGTCACGTTCTTCTACACAATATCTCAGGAGGCCTTGACGGACTTTCTTCCAATGTGGTCAGAGGTCAAAGGTGACTGTCACCTCTCATGGATGTTGATTCTGTCCCATCTCATTATTGTGATGAGGTCACGCGTCCTGGAACTGGAGGATGAACTGATCTCATGCAGCAGACAGACACCTTCACAGAGGCCTAAACCATGATGAGGTATTTCTTGTCCCAGCCAGTAAAAGTACTGCATTTTTCTCTCCATACATACATGAAGTGTAGCGTAATCTACTGTAGTTGTCGCTGCCTGTGGCATTCGGTAGGTCCCGTGTGTCAGAACTACATTTCCACTCACCACTGGTGTGCTGCACCGCTGGCTCCCCCGTTACAGTGGTAAGTGACTTTGGTTCCTCCGGTAGTTCATCAGTGAACTTTGAGACTGGTATTTAACAAAGTTCTAATCACAAGTGCCGCCAAATCAGCCACGGCCGACACTGAAGGGACATCTTGGTTTGCATCAACACTTGCAGAGCATTCGATTGGCCCTCGTTCTACCTGCTGTGGCGGCGGCGTGAGCACCGCAGATCTCTTTGACCTAGACACGAATGCTGATTGTAGCTTTTCCATCAGCTGAGTTCAAACTCCAGATGTGAAGTGGATCTTCAGGTGATGGGGAAGCTAGGAAACCCAAGTCAGGCTGTGACCTTTTAAGCATCTGCAAATACAGAGACCAAGCGTTTCAAGAAAAAACTACAAAAATGGCATCAGATTATGAAAAAAAACTATTTTCCTTTGACTTCAGAGGCCCTGGTGGAACTTCTTCCCTGCTGGCTCCATTTTGCTGACCACTGTGAATAGATTAATGAGCGTGGGATCTTAGAAATGTTAATTAATTTGATTATGTGCGCAGAGGGGAGGGGTCTCTGGTAAGGTGGAGGGGGGCGGGGGGTGTAGGGTCCATGGTTTTATCGAGGGGGGGTGGCGCTCTCTGCAGAAGATGAATAGGTGCTCTGGCTTGAGCTGCTGGCAGGCTGGACTTAATATACGACATGTGCTGCCACATAGTCAATGCGCTTTTAATTCACCTCTTACTACACACACGCGGACATTAACGCTCCCGCATGCACACGCACGCTCAGGGCATTCATTATGCCTTTTACTAATGGAAATCTAATCATTCACCCACTTGCTTGTTTACACACACACAGCCCCGAGCTTTATTCATCGCTGATATCCTCCGGTGTATTAATACAGAGCCGCAGGGCTGCTTTGAAGCCTCGGAGCACAGCCAGACTAATTGTATTAACCAACCCAAAGAGAGGCCTGCGAGTCTGACCCCCTGAGCTGTTTATGACCCTCGGATCAATCCACCTCCTCATTCCTCTGATTTTCTCCTCCTCCAGTCCCACACGACCCTTTCTGGTTGAAGGGGAACTTTTTTTTTCTTTTTCTTTTTTTTTATACACCTCCACCCTATTTACCTCACTGATTTAGTGGAAGTGAGTGATGGAAATAAACATTTCTGGAGTCAGAGCAGGGTCAGAGCTGCCTGCAGCCTCAGAGCACGTTAGCATGTAATCCACTGCAACAACTGGCTACTGTCAAGTTAAACTCACTCAAAGTGCGTGACTCTAATTGTTGTTATAATTGTCTAGCAGAGAGGAGGAATGAACGTCTCTGCACCTTCAGCTTGATCCCACCATATTTGTCGTGGCCCCTGAAGAAATCTGCCGAGAGGTTAGACGCTGCACGAAGGGTTACACAGAAAGCATAACTCATTTTGTGTTCTTTAACCAGGTTGACCTCTGAGGAGAGGACGAAGCTGCTGCAGACATTTGTTTCTCGTCTCCGAGGTGTCGTCAGACCCTTGGACCACCCTGAGCCTGTCCAAACAAATGCACTTTTAGTGGGTGAAATCTGACAGTGGCCAGTTGCTCCACTGGATTGCAGCGCTGCTCCTCCTTCATTATGGAGAGATTTGAAAATAAAGTTTGTCCATCACTCACGTGGACTAAAAAAAGTTAGGAAAGCAGGGTCCAGTTTGAAAACTAAAAAGTTTCCCTTCCAATCTGCCCAGCAGCCTGCTGTCTAATGGCCGTCATCGCTATGTGACCGAGGCCTGACGGTAAAAACGCTGCGCTAAATTGGAGCGGAGCAAACAAACAAGAGCTTTACGGCTCGGGCCTGGTGATGCTGATAGCGGACAGCGGTGACGGCCGTTTGGTGTCTATTCCTCTGACATTTTCATTTCATATTTAATTGCACTCTGGTGATTATGGCACTTAAGGTTTTATTCAGCGTTTATCTAATGGTGCTCCGCTGGCAGCGTGGTGACACTTTTTATTTTATTTGGTGCTCAATCAGGCTGAATTTACTGTTCCTGTGCCTCCTTCTATTGTACATGGCATTTGTGTTGTATGAAAAGGCTGGAAGGCGTTTTCCTGTCCGGTGTGTTTTCTTGGTCTCGGGGCAGAGGAGTGTAGATTCGTAGGAACGGATCCAGGATATGTCAGACGCATAAAGTTCGGATGTTCTCCCACATGGCGTTCTGGCTGCAGGAGATGATGCCGGCGTTTAATCTTCTAATCTCGTTGGTTAATGAGCATCATCGAATCTTAACAAATACATTCAGACACCTTAGCACAGGTTTTATTAGACGCACCAGAGACGAAGGAGAGCAACAAGGCAAGGAGAGAGGAGAGGGAAGCTTCTGACAGGGACACGGACCCACTGGACCCCTTGTTGAAATGGTTAGCAGCTAGCAGTTAGCGTCCAGGATAGTAAGTAAGTAGGAAGTATAGAAAGTAAGTCACAGCATTTATCTCACCTCCTTGTGTTTATCTTAAAATGACTAATGAGAAGTTTCAGCTTGAACATGTAAGTGCTCACCTCGACATTGCATCGTCCCTTTGCTTTACTCATTCAGAAACATTGAGCTGCATGAAAGAAGATGCAGAACTTGTCTCCTTTTCATTTTGACTCATTCTTCCTCTCCTGCGACTGGTGGCGCTGCCCCCTGCTGGCCAACACACAATGCAGGTTGGCATCTACATGGGCTACGTCCACGTCTGTGGGAATTCAACTCCATCAGAAGTTGGGTCAGAGGCAGGTGGGGTTGTTTCAGCCCTGTCACCACGGAGACCGCCAATCACCACAAACTCAGCGTCACCGTGGAGACAAGGCCAGGCAGGGCCAGGGCAGCGCTTGTCACAACGGACCAGCGTCCTCACCTGGGAGAGCTGGGAGACATCACCGCATCAGGACAGTTGGAGGAGAGGGAGTAGAGGAGGAGGAGAGAGGATGGGTGGAGGAGTAGGAGAGAGGAAGAGGAGAGGTGGAGGCAGGATGGAGGGGGCGGGGCCTCCTGATAAGAGTCATTAAAATCTTTTCATGTAACTGTTTGTCATCCTCCATATTTGATTTGTTTACAGAATTAGAGAAGAGACAATAACAACCTCAAGCTCCTGTGTCCTCCTCCTCCCCCACTCTTTCATTCCACCTCCTACCGCTCTCTCTTCGTCGTCCGTCACTTGTCGTCTTTCCATTTTTTCCTCCCTTTTGTCTTTTCTTTCTTTGATCTATTTTCTATCAGTGCTCTCCTTTATGTTTCCATCTTTCATCCTCATTCTACGACTCTTCCTTTTCTCCATTTCTCTCCTTTGCTTTTCTCCACGTGTTTCCTCTTCTTATTTCCTCAGCCTCACCCCTTCATTCAGTACCTGGCCTGCATCCCTTCATCCCTGGGAGGAGGGCTGGTGTCTGTTGTTGTGCGCGGCGTGATCACATTAGCCTCCTCGCCGCTGTCCTGTCTAGAAGGAAGCGAGCGCCGTGACAGCTGCTGCTGTTTTATTAATCACAACTCATGACTTTAAAGCAGACAAACACATCTTCTGTGGGACGGCCCATTACCCCTCTGTTGTCTACCTCTTTTGTCTTCACTCCATCTTTGGGAGAGGAGAGGTAAACAAATCCCTCCGAGGGAGAGGAGAACTTCTCTGTCACGCTTCCCCTTTCCTGTAAGGAAATATCAACTAGCTAATGAGAGTGAGACGCAGAGCTCACAGGGACGATGTCGGACGAGGGTGGCGGTTCTGCGGGTAGGATTGTTCCTGAAGGTTCCACCGGTGCGAGGACAGAGAGCGTGCGACGCTATCAGTAAGGCTTTAATTGAATGGCATTTGTCATTCGAGGTGATTTACACAATAAAAATACTAATAAAAAAACCCGCCACCGTCTCAGAACAACACACACGCAGGCAAGGAGCTGCTGTCAGTGACTGGTGTGAGGGAGGGGGAGCAGCGGGAGCTCCTGGTCCCACTGGTCTCTGAACCCAGAACCTTCTGGCTTTGTGGTAACACTGCAACCCACCAAACAACATCAGAATAAATCCAGTGAAAGTGAAGAAGTGAGGTCGACCCTCTCCTTCGCCTCCACCCGCCCGACTCAGCGAAGTTAGAAAGTGATGGATGTGCAGGAACAAACTGCCCCCCCCCCCTCAACTCACTGGCCAGTCTGAGGGTGGGACATAACCTTGCCATGTAGCCGTCCCCTCGAGGACCCGTCCAGTCCAAACGAGTCTTGGACGGGTGGACGGGTGTGGGGCCAGCATAGATCTGCCCCTGCCAAGAAGGAACTGAGTCAGAAGACCTCACTGCAGCGGCGCTCCAACCCTCAGCTGAGGCGCCCTGAAAGAATGACATCACAGACGCTGGCGCCTGCGGAGCGACTCGACCGCTGGTCCTTGATGTTGGGCAGATTCATGGTGAGGGGGCTCAGGTGTCTGAGGCCGCCTGCTGGAGCTGCTCTGGGCGCGTCCGCCTGGTAGGAGGCCTCTGCAGCAGCCCAGCTCCACAGCTGACCCAAGTTCTGTCTCTCCAGGTGACCCAGAACCCGCTGGAGGGCTCATAAATGTCCCGCACCTGGGGCTCCATCCGCTGCCACCATGACCTGACCTAGAATAATGACGGATGGAAGATGGAGAGGCTCTCCACAGTAGAAAGAGGTCCAAGCATCATGGCGGCCATCCCTTCACGCCCCTGCCATGATGAAACCTCATGATGTTTACATCGGTGCTGACAGAACGCTATAAATATCAGCTGTTTCCATCTCGTCCCTCTAATCAATGAGGTAAACCAGCACATGACTTGTGGGCTTGTGCCCTACATCAGCGCTCCGCCGCATGTCTGCAGAACTTCGTCTAAACGCTCCGTAAGCACTTTAGCACAAACGCTTGTTCTTTTGGTCTTTTTCTGCTTTCTTGTTGTTTTGTTTCTCTTCCCCCTTCCTCTCCCCCTCCTTCTCTTTACCTGCTTTCTGACGCTCATTAAAAGAGAAAAGAGGGGGAAACATCAAGAGAGGGAAGCGAGGCAGTCTCACGCTCGCCTCTCTCCAACCTGCGGTCACGGCGCAGGGAGGTGCGCTTGTTATCTACAGACTCTTCTGTTTTCTACTCACCAGCCATCTCATATACAGACGATCAATTATGGATCAAATGAGGGCTTCTCTTTAGTTCAGTTTCCTCCTCATGCCTCACACCGTCCTCTGGTGCTCCGCAGAGACGTGGTCCAGGTCCCAAGCCAGGACTGAGCCAGGTCCTGAGCCAGGACCCGAGCCACCAGCCTCACGAGCCACCATGACGAGGACTTTAGTCAGATGTTGCAGTTTCCTCTCTGCCACGTTTGGCAGGTCTTGTTTAGTGGGAGATGATAATTCCTCTTCCTGTCCACCTTCTCTCTCTCTCTCTCTCTCTCTCTCTCTCTCTCTCTCTCTCTCTCTCTCTCACCAGTTGGCACACATTTATCATCTTTATCCTCCACTTCTTTTTGATCTTTTGATTCCTTTATCTCTTTATTTTTCATCTTTTTCAATGTATTTTTAATGTCTTTTTTATCTATAATTGCTTTCTCTTCTTGCCATTGACTTCCTTCGCTCTCCTCTTTCTCTTTTCTTGCGTTTCTTTTTATTCTTATTTGTCTTTTTCAGACAGCTGTTGTATTCTTCATTTTCTGCCTTCTGTTCTCCTATATCTTTCTTTTTTTTACTTCCTGTTTTCATCCTCTCTTCATTTTCTTGACATTATTTTCTTCCATCTTTCCCTTCTCTCTATTTCTTTCCTCATTTTACTGGTGCTTCTTGTATATTTGTCCTTTTATTTGCTTTCCATCCTTCATTTTTTACATCCTACTTTTCTTTTTATTTCCATTTTTCCTTCTTTGTCTCTCCTCTGATTCTGAACTGCTTTCTTCTGTCGTTTTCTTTCCTCTGGACCGTCCATCCTGCCTGTTTTCCTTTAATGTTTCTTTGTTTTACTTCCATTGTCCTTATTTGCTTCCTCTTTAGTTCTTCCATCTGCCTCCAGATGGTTTTACTTTTCTTTCTCAACTCACAGGAGAGCATGAAAACCCCCGGTGTGACGATCTTAGCCTAATTATTGATGTGTGACAATATTTTAGTTTACTTTTGGAGAACTGTAACATCTATGTATGTTTGTTCTGCAGTAAAAATATTCAGTTACTACTACAACGGGATACTGAAACATAACTCTGTGTGTGTGTGTGTGTGTGTGTGTGTGTGTGTGATTTAATCTCAGGTCTCCAGCTGTTTCAGTACAACCCTCTAACGTCACACTCCCCCTCCACCTCCCTCCACCTCCTCTTATCCCCTCCATCGCTCTCATTCATAATTTATCCGGAGGCTGCTGATTTTTTGCCGACACGATCCCAGCAAACACTCTCTCCAGTTTCACTCGGCCTGCGTGCTGCGTGGCCACTTCCTCCTGCAACAGGAAGCAGGTGTCGATAAGTACAGGAAGTGAAAACTGGCACCGGCCTCAGGTGAGTCTGTCCTCTTAGGTGTTGGATATCCCTTACACACACACACACACACACACTCTCTCTCTCTCATACTCACACTCACACACACACACACACACACACTGTAAACACTACCTCTCTTAATCCTGCTTACACGGAGGCTCTAAAGGATCAGTAACGTTACACCTGAGCAGGTTCTATTTTTACTCACTTACCTTTATTAAATCTATAAATACTTCTGTGACCTCCTTCATTGTTCCCTCATTATAAAGATTTAAATAATCTGAATATCATTTGTAAACTATGTTTTCTCCTTCCTGCCAAACTTGATGAAACCCTGAAACATCTAAATCTTTGCTGCACCATCGCTGCCTGCACCTCTGAGCTGCTATGGACGCCTCCTGTCTCACTGTTGATTTTTAACTGCCGTGTTAACTTGTTGTGTGTGTCCACACAATGAAGGCTAAAGGCTCGCTCAGCGCTCAATGAGGAAAAAGTAACCAAAGTTGTGAAAGTTATTTAAGATTCAATTTTCTTTTTTCAAAACTTTTGCTCCTCCCACGTTTGATAAAGTGCCTCCAAAATGGCTCTGCCGCATCTTCGGTCTGTCCGTCTGACGTGTAATGAATCAAAACTTGAGCCATAAATGCATCAAAATATTGTGACAGAACCGTGACAGAAAAAAGCCCCAGCGTTGTCACGGTGACTGTAGCGAGCAACGTTTGACTCACCTGTGAGGACACAAATGATTGGCTTCTATCGACAGGTGGGAGAGCTGCATGTCTCAGTGGAGACGGAGGAAAACCTACCGAAGACACTCGTGTTTTTGCAGGTTGGCCCTGGTTTCTGGTCAAATGATCTCTTTGAGCCTGTGAGGCTCACACAAGCCACTCGGACCTGCAGGTCATCAGACGCTGCAACAATGAAGCGTTCATCCTTTATTGATGGGATCAGAACAGGATGTTTGACGCGTCTTCAGCTATGCTGCAGCGTGAAAGTCATAAACCAGTAGACTCAATAAGACGCACGACAAAGTCGCATGAATTAAAGTACAACCAACAAACATGATTAGATTTAACTGTTACCAGTAAAACAACTTTTAAAGATTTAATTAACTGTAAACCCACCTTTTATCAATGATGGTTGTAATCCGGTGTGTTGGACCTGCTAGGCCTCACAAAGTTTTACGCGTCAGATAATTACCCAGGCAAGAAGTGACGACACGTCAGTGAAAAGCTGGAGATCTGTCGGTGGAAGCGCTCCCTGCGTCAGGACTGAGGCTGAGGGTTCAGAAACCTACCAGACACATTTGCAGTTTATTCAAGTTAAGATCCAGCAGCCAACCAGCAACCAACCAGCAGCCAACCAGCAGCCAACCAGCAGCCAACCAGCTGGACAGCCTTGGTCTTCTCTCACCAAGTACGACTCATCCAAACTACATGTCACACAAAACACAGACGAACTCCCGACCTGAAATGAAGAACAGAAAAAAGGAGGAAGGGAAGTAATTCAGTTCATAAAAAGTGAGTTTGTCTGCAGTGCCCTCAGATATTACAAAGCGCAGTGAACTCAGGAATCCATTTCATTGACGTTTTCATTGGAAGTGTTGAGGGAGGACGTGATGTGACCGTTCCAGCTGCACCTGTGTTGGATCGGCGCGGGAACGATGACGTATTCGTCCAAGCTCAAACTCAGTCAGGGAGAATCAGGAGGAATCTGATATGAAAAACGGATGTGACTGATCACGTTACAGTTTACACAGTCAAACTGTAATTAAACAAGCCAGCCGCGTTCCATTTGCCTCCATTTGCTGGGATCGTATAACTGATTTGTAAAAGCGCAAATCAGCATTTCTCCTCAGGGCAGCACTCAGTAGCCACAGAGTCTCACACCCGCTGCTTCCCTCCACCACCGTAACGTTTGATTATATTTTATTTTGCCTGACACGCAGAAATCGAGCGGTTGGGAATCTGAAGCTGACTTGTGAAAGTCTGCTTCTTTCTAAGCCAGTAACCCTTTTCTTCTGATCCAAACGGATCCTCATCAGTTTTTAAAAGATGTTTGTTGCTGCCTGTTCAGCGGAGGTTTGACTGGACGTAGGATGGCATTTCTAACGTGCGGTGTCCTACTCTGTTAGTATAAGAGCAGGAAGTAGCGGCAAACCCAAACACACACCTGTTCACCCACTGCTGGGAGACTGAGGTGTGTATCCCGTCAGAGAAGAAGACGGCTGCGCTGAAGTCTGAGGACTCTCCATGATGTCAGAAAGGTTTTTCCACCCTGAGAAGTTCTGACTGATGTCTCTCCTATCACAGGACTCAGGTCCTCTCCGATGGCGCCGCTCTGCAGCCCCACAGCAGGTGAGTTATTCATTCAGCGCGGGTAAACTCGACACTCCCGGACTGTCACCCTGAGCTCAGATACTCTTGACTTTCACTTGCAGCAGTCGCAGCCGGATGGATTCATTCTCAACAGTTGATGGGACACGACTCCCTGATTCTCCTCGACCTCCTTAACACTCAAGACTCTGTGTGTGTGTGTGTGTGTGTGTGTGTGTGTGTGTGTGTGTGTGTGTGTGAGAGTGAGTGACAGTCGATCCGAGGTGTGTTTGAATCCCACCAGGTAGATTTGTTCATTCTGTGATATTCCAGCGTGGCTGCGGCCCTCCAGAGGCAGACGCCACTCTAACAACAGGATCCCTGAGAGGGTTGTTAGCCGGCCGTTTCAATTAAGGGCAGAAGAAAGCTGGAGACTGGAGGCGGGAAGAGAGTCTGATGGTGTGATTATGAGTCTCGCTGTCAGTGACGGAGCTGAAAGAAGGAGCAGGACGGGACAGAGATGGTGAGTGGAGGCTGGACAGAAGAGGTCCAGTTGGGCTTTAACGCTAATTTTACTGACTCATCTTTGAAAGATCTTTTTTGGCTCTTTAAACTCACATTTCAGGAGTTTAAAGAGCCTAAAATAGCATAACTATTAGGTTCTAAGACTCATTTCACCCCAGGACAACTCAGCGGAATGTTTTCTGGCCCTCTTCATCACATCACTTATCAAACCATTAAAATAACGACATGAGAGGACCGGTTTGGTTTGGTGTATTAAAATTTGTGCTTCAGAAGGCTTAGTCAAACATCACTGTTAACTGCCTCCTTCAACTATCATCAGTAAGAGGATGCTCATTTGTCAGCAGTGTTGGTTCGTCACATTCGTTCCCGTCTTAGACGTTATGTACTTTTGCGGTACCTCACATACGAGGACCTTTGCTTTCCTTGCGCGTGATGCTGTAGTTCAGCAGGTGACCCCCTCTAATGATCCAAATACACTCAGGAGTGTAACGCGGCACCTCACCTTCCAGAGAGAAGACGCCACAGGTAGCATCTCCTCCACCCCGTAACCAACAAGCTTGGTGATCTCCCTCCCAGTGACAGCTGGGAGCACGCGCCAGTCAGCCGTCTGGAGACTGAGGAGGAGGGAAAACACATTAGAAGTCCATTCATTCCCTGTGTTTGGTGATGGAGGCTCTCTGGACTCTCTGGGTTCACGTCAGACCCTGGACCAGGTGCACAGACGACCCTAACCTGAAGGAGGCCCCCTGAAGACGAATGTTTCCCTTACCGAAGGTTGGTTCCTCACTTGAGTATCTGGACCAAGACTTTGACATTAGAAGACACAGCACCTGTTCCTTCTGCTGCTGTGGTTACACGCCCCTCACCTGACACTGGGCGCAAGTATGGCCACTGATCAAGGACAATCTGGACAGAAGATGAAAATGTTGTTTAAACAATATGGCGACCTTCAAGTTTAGAAGCAGTTTTCATGGTAGTTTGTTGCATGGCACTAAAGGTGTTCGGTTGTTGCCATGGTCACCACCAGCACCCGCTGACTCCAAGCCTCCCAAACAAAGTTCAGCCGGGCTGCGGTGTGACGCCTGTCTTCCTCTGGCAGGGGCCACGTCACTTCTTAGATCCTGAACCTGACGGACCTCTGATGACCCGATCACTGCCTTCCCAACATGCATCGCACCTCCCCTCTCACCTGCCTCCCCTCCTCCCTCTCTCCCAACATGATGGCATTCCCCCAGAGACAGTTTTTCCGTAGGGTTTTCAACAAGCGGGGATGAGATGAACTCCACATCTCTCACCCGTAAAGAGACGGAGTGAAAAGCAGCTGCCTCAGCACCTGCCGGCCCCCGGTGAAAATCAAAATATCAATAAGCTCTTATAGCATTAAGGAAAATGCCTAAATCTGACACTTTCTCCCCCTCCATCCCCTCCTCGCTCCCTTTGCCAATATCACTCAACCACTTACACTTGGCATGGACCCACTGGAGAGTTTTACATGTACATTAAGAGAGGCTTTCTGCCTCTATTTGTCCTCCTCCTCCTCTTCCTCCTCTCCACTATATCTATTAAAGTAAATATACGCTGGCTGGGCGGTGACACATAGTCCATCCTCATTCATTTTTGAGCAGGTGATTGGCAGGACTTGAGTTACTGCCACAGTTAAAGAAGAAGACCACAGAAGTGTTGCCCTGCCTGTCTAATAATAATGTATTTATGATTATCACATTCGGGAAATTGTGAGGGAACAACGTAATCTGGAATACGGCAGGGATCAGTCATGTTTATTTAATTCATAACTGTAAAAGCATATCGTGAAAAAATGCCCTGCCAAGGGATAAAAGAACGAAGAAATGATTCACATAAAAGGGCTGGAAAGTGGGCCGAATAAGCAAAAAAGATATCAGCGAGTGAGAGGAGTTTAAGTAGGGGATAAGGTGTGGATAGGAAGAAAGGCTCGGGGCAGGAGGAGGAGGATAAAGCCGGGGATGATGAGGGACAGAGAGTGAGTGGTGGTAAAGCTGAATGATTGCTCTGTGAGAAATATTATTGATGATTCAGGCAGTGTGAATTATTAATGGAGAGTGAAAAGCATCTTTGAACGTGTCTCTGACATTCAATACTGACAGAGATCAATGAGCTGGCGTGGACACGAAAAGGCGAGATGAAGGGAGGAAGGTGGACAAGTGGAAAATAAAGGAGAAGAGAATAGAGGGGATGGTGTGTTTGGACAAGTGGAGTCCTTCAGATGGGAGCTTGTCTGAAAGGTTTAGGAAAGAGGAAGGAGGATGAGACGGCCAACTGCGAGGGGTCATGTGACAGTGTTGAAGGTGATTGGTTGTGACATTGTCTTGGGTTTAATGCTCCTCCTCAGACGCAGGAAATAGCAGAGCAGCTCCTCCCTCCCCCAGTGTCTTAGAAACTGTCTCCTGTCTGCTAGACCGCTCTGTGTCTATGTGTGTGTGTGTGTGTGAGAGAGAGAGAGAGAGAGAGAGAGAGAGACGATCCATCCTCAGCTGAAGTCATGACCATCGTTTCTCTCTAATCACACATGGTTATAGTTGCTTCCAGCGCTTCATCCTCTACACGCCCCATTTATGAAGGAATCTCTCACTCATGTAAAGTTGAACATCGTCAGCGTACATCAATCACAGCCGCCCTCCAAGTTACACCCTCACAACCACACCGCATTCACAATAGTGTTTTGAGTGAAACAAGTTTCATTTTCTTTTTTCACATGGATTCACTCAACCAGAAATAGAAAATGATTCTTTTGTTTCAGGGCCTTTCGTTTTTTTTCTGGCTGTGATATAATATGATATACTGTATTGTCCCTGGGGGGAAATCTGTCTCGAATGCTGCTCAGATCGATGAATGAAAGAAACTACAGTATTTATGAAGAAAAACAGCAACTCCACCAATCCCAACAATCAAGTGCACTTCATCCATGTAACCTGAACTGAAGGCACCTGGTGGTAAAACACGACTCCTGCACGTCCCTGCAGCCTTGAGCTGCTTAGTTTAACAGCTTAATAGAGGCAGGAGCAAATGGGACGAGCGTCGTGATGACATGCTTCTGCTTGGGAAAATAAAAACAGATTTTTATTTTATCATTATGGATGATGCACAACATGGCTGTTCACATATAAAACATAAACGCTAACCAGTTCTCTAGAAAAGAGCCCGGAAGAAGAGCGAAGGGCCCCTCGTTTTCAGAGAGGCTGGTTGTCGATGTGTAACGTTCCTGAGGGAGAGATTCACGGGGGGTTGTTACGCTCCGTGTTCGTCCTCTCCTCTTTCACTGGGTTCGTTCATGCAGCGGAGATGTATTTGTTTGTAGAACTGTGGTGTCTTGTCATGCCGGATGGGATGAGCCAACGTTTGGCCTGACAGAAATAAAAACAACAACAGATGAAGTTGGTTAGGTTCAGGCAAGGGAAGGTCTGGGTTAATAGGAAAAGACCGCGGTTGGGATGACCCTCCCTGCTGTTGTTGCTTGTGACGTCTGATGCTTCTGGAACACTCGTGAGCTGTGTTGGAGTTTTCTTTGCTACTGAATGCCCTCAGGTATCTTGAAAAATGTCAGAATAAGATATTATTAATGATACTTTCTATGAAGAGAATCAACGCCAGCTCTTATTTATGTGTCTAGGATACAGTTGACAAAAATGGAAACCTGTGTGTGTGTGTGTGTGTGTGTGGGGGGGGGGTCCTACAGGAAACAGACTGATCCTAAGGGACAGACTGCCAGGGCCACTCAGCTGCTCCCCCAAAACACAAACACACACACACACGGCGTTCGTTTGGCCTTTAAGTCGGACCACCGTGACATGGACGTCGCTGGGTCTGACACTAAAAGGGGACAGGGCTCAGCTCCTATCGTCACGGTAACACGCTGATGGGGAGACAGACGAGCTCCAGCCGCCACACCTGATCATGTAGCAGCATGGAGTTTCTCGGAAGCAATCACACACGCACGCACGCACACACACGCACACACACACACACAATCAGTGTGAGGGGTCAACATAGCTTTATCAGTGCGTGTGTGTGTGTGTGTGTGTGTGTTTCAGGGACAGCCACATTTGAAAACGCATCAGATGCTGTGAGTGGTCGTCCCACGCGCCTCATCACCTGCAGAGTAAACGTGGTTCTAAATGGTGACGAACATCCCTCCTGTGTTGCTTAACCATCAGGTATCAGGTGACGTTGTGATTAGGTACTGATGTCATACTGGTATCAGCCCAGTTCTCAACAAACTGGATTGGATACTGGTGAGAAAACTGGCCGATCTATCAGCTGTGGTTCTATGGTTTTTGACTGTATGCGGACGATGTGGATCAACAAGTATTTCGAACCTGCTGCTCGCTCTTGATTATTTCTTTAGCTTCATGCACTGACACCATCTCAGTAAATGTATATGAATGCATTTATGTGTTATGGTTTGTCTTAAAATGGTGTGAGAGCCATGGAAGAGAAAAACCCCAAGCCAGGGAAGCAGCTGCAGCTTCCATGCTGTTTATGCGTTGAAACGTAACTGAAACCTGAGTCATCGGCCGCCGTGCGCAGCGTATGAATGTTCGCATGAATGTGGTTGTGAAAGGGTGACTGCGGCTTCACGTTCTTGTGCTTCCAAGGTAAAAGGTGTGATAAAAATTAGGCCTTTTACTGCATTTCTCCGACCATAGATGGAAAAACTACTGCCCGCCGCCCCTCAGCTCCACCTCTTCCTGCGTCTGCTGCTGTCTGTCACCTCTGAGCTTTAATAGAAAGGGACATGTACGATTGACCTCGCACTATAAGCACTAACAGACTGTCTGGGCCCTTTATGGCCGCTAAAGAGAGACGGACTATTAACCTTCATCACCCCCTCCCTCACCCTCTCGCCCCGTCACACTCCCCTCGGCCCCCTCGTCCACTCCACCATCACTACCTGGAATTAGCTGGGGAGGGGGGCTGCAGAGAAGGTCTCCGGGGGTGAGAGAAAGGGGTTAAGAGCGGGGTCGGTGGCTTTATGTGACATGGTGGTTTTATAGGCGTGTAGGACAGCGATGATCGCACGGCCTGAAAGTGCTGGGTTATTGGATTGATACACACAGCTGTGAGCGTGGCAGAGCTGGTGATGACAACACCAGCGTGGGTTTGAGGAGCAATGATGAAGTGTGTGTGTGTGTGTGTGTGTGTGTGTGTGTGTGTGTGTGTGTGTGTGTGTGTGTGCGTGTGTGTGTTTGGAGCTGATGATGGGAAAAGGGGCTGTTGTGATCCATCTCACATGACTCTTGAGGATGAAAGTAGTGAATGAGTGCAGCCAAATTCAGAGTGAGAGAAAGCAGGGCGCTGTCCTCCTGCGCACTGGTTTATCTTGAGAGTTTTGAACTGAATAAACCAGTGTTGCATATTTCAGTCAGAGGGTGGCAGTACAGGGAATGTATCAGGCAGCGTAGAAGAAGAAGACACCCTTGAACCATGATGTTGTTGGCTCATGGCTTTAGCAGAGTGAAGCTAAAAATGGAGAGTTCCTGCGTTCTTACCTCCAGTTGGACCAGCTGTAATAGTTCTTAGATGCCAGTTACTATTGGACATGTTGTTGATCCTCCAGAGATGAAGACAAGTTTGTAAATAACCAGGAAGACGATGGCGGCGGAAGCAGCTGGTCAGTCACATGACTCAAAGATACGATGCATCAGAATTATTTGAATTTGTTTCCATCTCCTGCTGTGTGCTTTAACAACCACCTCAAGACAGCTTAATGCTCATCAAAATCACTTGAGATCTGCTCCCCCATGGCTGCTGCTGCTGCTGATTGATTAAAAACATGAACGAGAACAAAACACAACAAACCTGGAGGGTGGAGGCATCCGTCAGGTTCTCACCCCCGTCTGCACTCTGCCTTTGACGAACCGCCACCAGTTAAGGGGAAACAAATTGCCCCTCATTTGGGAGCCATTCTCAATATGCATCATTGGCCTGCTTCATTTGGGGGTTCGTGTGTTTTATGTGAGTGTGTGTGTGTGTGTGTGTGTGTGTGTGTGTGTGTGTGTGTGTGTGTGTGTGTGTGTGTGTGTGTGTGTGAAGGAAGGCGTCACTTCACACACACACTCAGAACAATCAAGAGAAAAAAGTCAGGGAGGCAAACATGGATCTCAGACAGCAGTGGAGAGTGGCAGAGGAGTCCCCATAAAGCCAAGGTTAATTCCTCTGCCTCTTCATCCATCACTGAGCAGCTGGGGGGGGGGGGGGGGGGGGGGGCGGTGTGGACGGACCACCAGCCATATATATATATATATATATATATATATATATATATATATATGCATGCGCGCGTGTGTGTGTGTGTGTGTGTGTGTGTGTGTGTGTGTGTTTAAGGAAAGAAAGAGGGGCGGTGAAGAGTGTTTGTGTGTGAGTGGCCGGGGGGGGGGGGGGGGGCCTGCATCGCCCCATTGTCTCCCCAAGCACCCATAAAGGGCGTAGGAGGCGAAGGATCATAAGCCTCGTTTGCCAGGAGTTATGGCTGCCGGCAGAAGGAGAGCCAGAGCAGGCAGGCCTGACCGATAGCTGCTCGATGCAGTTGTCACGGGAACCGGCAGGTGCTGCTGCCAGCGGGGTCAGGAGGGATCCTGAGAGGATGTCAGCCAGGACACCATGGCGCTGTCTGAGGGGGCGGTAGAGACGTCACTGTCACTGGTGATCAATGGTCAGCTCGGGAGGGGGGGTGCAGTTAGTCACCCACCAGGAGAAACATGGAGGGTGACAGGTAGATTATTCTGGTGGCTGGGAAGTGATGATGACAGGTAGAAGGAGGAGTCTGGCCGCTTGGGTCTAGGGGTGAAATGAGGCCACCCCCCGCCCCCACCTGCATGCAGCCCTGCAAACTGCCTGATACAAGAAATCAAACCGAGTAGAGAAGTGTGGAAGTTACACAGTGCCCTCATGTTTCAGTCTTCAGAAGTTACTGGAATTTCGGAAAAACGTCTGAAACTCTCAAGTTTCTTGTGGCACCTCAGTTGTAGTAATGAGCAACCCCCCCCCCCCCCCCCCCCCCCCGCGGGGGCGCCATGTTGGTCCTGGGAAGCGAACCTGCAACCCTCAGCTCCTCACAGGGCGAAGACTGCAGCGTCGTGTGCAAACAGATCATGACTGTAAGAACACGCTGCATCTGCTGAACGCATGGATCACGTTTACATCACGGCTCCGTTTGGAAGCTCAGCACAGAGAAGCGGTTTGTGTCCCTGCTCATTGGCTGAGGGCCGTCACGCTTTGTTGACACGAGGATGAGCTGAAAAAAAACGCCATTTCCCAAATGAACTCCCGGCACCTGTTCAAAGAAATTCCCTAAAATCTTTAGTGCCCAGCTGACAAAGTCAAGAATTTGAATCCATTTGTTGACGTTAACTCACAAATCACTTCAATAACTAGAAAAGTCTCGGATGCCGTTTGTTTCTATCTTGCCACATGAGAAAGGGATGAATACGGTTTAGCTTGCTTTCCTCCTGGCCCGTGTCAGGACGAGGTCGTTATATTAATCCACGCTGAGCTCATTTGGTTCATTCTCTCTCTCCCCGCTGGTTTTCTTTCTCCCTCTCTTGCTCTGTATGTCTCCGAGGGTCATTTGCCTGTTCAGATGAGATTATGAGCTATAATGGAGGAGGTGTGGAGTGCTGAGACAAGGAGAAATGGCCCTCGGTGCAGATAGAGGCTTTGATGGTTAGTCGATAGCTCTCCTCCTCGTCAGAGCGCGAGCGGGAGCATGGAGACGGCCGCGCATGGACCTTGATATTTAACTGTATAGGAAATGCATTATTTTTGAGGATTACCTGGAACGTTCTCAGAAAATCGTTTTAGCATGAACTAACCTTGAACATTCCCACACGTATGTAAATGATCGCCATCGGTGGTAATCAGTGAACGGGGAAGCCTTGAGCGTCTTTAATGTTTCTGAGAACACTTTCGATTTAAACGACATTCAGTCGTCAAGAGCCTTGTAAGACGAGGAGGAGGGTCACACTGCTGCTGATCCCTCCTCTCTCGCCATGATAATTCAGAGGAGTTTATTCAACAGACCTTGTTGTGTCGTGTCAACCCGCTTTTATTGCTTTGACCACTGGATCAGTTTGAGCTGCGTTTCCAAAGATGTCAGTCAGAAAAATCCAAGCTGCTGACCGATGAGGGGCCTGAAACCTGAAACCGATTTCTTTCTCTGTGATATTCAGCAGATGAAAGTTCCCGTCTGGGTGAAGGCCGAAGCCTCTGCTGCTGTTCAGGCCTGTCTCGTCGTGAGTTTTACCGTCTGTCCATGTGGAGGTGGATCAAAGACGCCGTGACGTGAAGCTCCTGAGGGAGGAAGCTCGTCATCAACGCTGACAGGAAGCATGAGTGACACCTGACACACGGTGAGTGCCGTCTGCTGCTAACGGCTGCCACGACAGGATGCTGACCTACCAGATCTGACACAAACACGAGCAAACACACCGCAGCACGCCAGAGCCACAAAGCTGCAGGGGAGGGTGGCGAGGACAGTCACATGCACAGGTACGTTCCTGTGCTTAGGCCCTGTAGTTGGCCTGTTCTGGTTGTCTCAGTGGACAAAAGGAGGGAAGAATCTGTTTATTCTTTGTTCGCGTACTTGTCTGCAGACATTGTGTTACTGGAGGATTCCACTAGAGGGCGCGCCAGGCACATCTGGAGTTGTTGTAAACACAAAAGAAGAAGGCAGCTGCTTGTGGACGCAGAGAAGCCCGTCAGTATGAAGCTACACGTGGAACACGTGTTTCCTGGTGTTGCGTGAAGCGGCTCAGGCACGTCTGAGGACGTGCACAACCAGCCCTCGATGACGTAGCAGCACGCCGGTCTTGGTCAAAGGCAAGGACAGGACCGGGCTGCAAAAGAGACCACCAGACATGCTGGATTCATGGGAATCATGGGAGTTGGAGGCAGTGGTTCAAATGTTGGACTCTTAAACACACATGGACTTTGTCGTCAGGCCACTTCATTACTTCCCATCATGATGTTGCTGCTTTGACATCAATAGAAGGTCTTCACGGTTGAGCCCCCAGCGTCGCCGCTCCCGAGCATCTCAGCCGACGTCTAATTCGGCCCTGGACCCGCCCCCTCTTCTGCCTCCGCCGCTATGTTGTGCGTGCAGAGTTGTCGTTAAAGTCCTATGTGAGAATGTGCGTTAAATGAATGTGTGCAGTGAGCTGAGTGAACATGCATCACCGCGCGCTGTTAAATGCATGAAGCCTACCTGCTGCTCATTCATATTTATCTGCTGCACATATGCATGGGACACAGCTGCTGCAGTGCGTGGGATCGGAAGCGCCCAGATTTCGGAGCAGCGGTGTTTTTATTTACGTGTTTGCAGACATTCTTCTAGTTGACGTGTGAAGCCGCAGCGCCGTGGTTGAAGTGTGCACGGTTCAAGTGAAACTCCCAAGAGATGATAAGGAACTGCCTGCGCTTTCAGTGTGAGGACACACACACACACTCACACACACACACTCACACACTCACACACTCACACACACTGCTCCTGTCATTGAGGATATTGACTTGGTGATCAAGGAAAATCAAGGATTATCTTAACCTCTGCCCTGCAGCTGCTCAGACTCCACAAACGTGCACAGCCTCAATGTCACCAAGGCGTCACTGCAACCAAACGGTGGCTGATTCAACTGAAGAATTCCTATCATTTCAAGAACACAGTTTTCTTTTCATCTTCTACATTTTTGCTGATTTCTCAGTGTCTCTTTATTTTCAAAGAGCAAATCTTTTATTTTTCCCAACCCTGCAGGGCACACATGAACACTTACAGAGCACGCTTGTAACTCCAACTGAAAAAAAAGACACAACCAGGTGGACAAACACTGCCTCTCCTTCCCCACCCCCACCCCCCTGCTATCATGCCTCCCACCACATCTCCCCCTCCCCATCTCTCTGTCTCACTCCGCCTCTGACATCCTGATCAATTCCCCATCAAATCCTAATGCTGCGGTTTAACTCAAGTGTGGCATCTTAATTAGAACGATAACTGCACACTGTCAGGGTCATCGACTGCGCTGGCCACCAACCAATGCCTCTCATCGACAGGCTGCCAACGCTGCGAGAGCCTCTGAAAGCAGGGGACAGATGGACGGAGGGGGGACGGGGAGGAGACAGACGATTAGAGAGCGTGGGTGAGTAAAACTAAGACTAAATGACTGTGGTCACCACCCTGGGTAGCATTTCCCCACGTGTGCGTTAGCAGGATGGAGGGAGACCTTTGATGGAGGTTCCAGAAAACACGACAGCAGAGGAAGGAAATGATGTCAAAGGATGAGTTTTGTTTCTGTGTGTTTGAGATTAAAGGAAGTGAAGCAGCGAGGACTGCAGCGAGGTTCTGGAACGTTCGACAGATTCTTCCTGTACGTTCCTGCTAGCACAACAGTTCAGATCAACCCAAACGCCTCCTGGTTCTCCACCAATTATTGTTTGAAAATAGTTTTTTTCAAAACAGTATGATGTCACAGTGAAGCTGACCTCTGACCTTTTGGACGTGAAGTGTCATTGTGTGTGCCTGTGAGCGAGCTGGCAACCTGCTAGTCAGGGGCAATTAGGCCACAGCAAGTTGCTCAAGGACACTTCAGCATGGGCTCGCGATCTCTGGTCGCTGGGGCGGAGCCATGACATGGAAGGAATCTATCAGGGAATATGATGAAGGTGTGTAGAAAATGGAGGAGGAAGAATGTAGAGAAGGAGAAAAGCATTAAAACAGAGGAAGGATGGAAGCAAGCTAAGGAGAAAGGGAGGGTAAAGGAGGTGTAGGAGGACACGCAGCAGTCAGGGATTCCCTTCTTCATCCTGTCAGGTGACGATTTGTCCTTTCTTCTTCTGTCTCTTTTTTTAAAAGGAGATGAGGGGAAGAGAGAAACATAACGAGTGTGTTTCCCTTTTATGTGACAAATAAAGAAATCAATAAATCATTGTGCGCCTTTGACAGGTTGTGGCAAGGCCGTTCCTCATGGGCTATTTATGAAGCTGTCGCCGCCGTGCGTGCGTGTGTGTGTGTGTGTGTGTGTTTGTGTCCATGTGTGTGTGTGTGTCCATGTGTGTCTCGGCTGGGTGGTTAGTTGGTGGGCCGGAGTACTGTCTGAAATATTTAAATGTTTGCGTGCATTTCACACCGGACCTGTGGCCACACGGAGGGGACGGCAGCTCCACATGAGGGGGGCGAACATTCCCCTTCTGGTTGGGTTGGACAGATGTGTGTGAGACTGCCCCCCCACCACAAACGCTAGAGATGATGCATATCTGCATGGGGGAGCAGAGGCTGGTGGGACGGGTCCGTCAAATAAAACCTGATCGTTGCTGCAAGGTTTAATTCTCACCAACCACTACTTACTCGCCGCGCTCAGGTTTTACTACATGGCGACCGTAGAAGTACTTCCTCCCCTCCGACTCAACTGACTGGAGCTTCCAGAGCTCCTGGGCCGCTGGCAGAAGGCTCACCTCAGAAATGATGTGTTACACACTTATTTTTAGGTCACATTTTTTAAATAAAGCTGTGTGATTTTGAATAATTCAAGTGTGTAACAACACAGCGATCGCTTTCCCGGCGCCGTGCTGCGTCCCTCTGCGTCTCTGAGGTGGAAGTAGTTGATTAATGAATGAGAGTTTAACTCTGCCCAAAAGCTCTCTCTCTCTCTCTCTCTCTCTCTCTCTCTCTCTCTCTCTCTCTCTCTCTCTGTCTCCATAACCTGCTGTAATCCAGCTATTACAGCAGATTATCCTGATTATTACTCCACGAATGTCCCTGCAGCCCCACGGCGCAAATTACAAAGGGGGTTGGATGTAAAATTTGTCAGTGTTTAAATTGAGATAATCCCAGAATGAGAGAGATTATCCCCTAAACCCCCGAGTGGACGTATTAGCTGCTCGGTCCCCATGCAGGTGATCTGCTAATCCACATCTCCACTTGGTCCCGACGTGATCAGCTCGTGAGTTGGGATCTTGAAAAGATCATTCACCAAACAAACCTGCCAAACGTGGAATGTGGCTCACCGCTGCTGAGTCACTGTAGACGTTCATCTGACAAACGAAGCCGGTTCAACACGCCACCTGTGTCGCTGGCGTTCTTCACCTGGAGGAGTGGGGGGTTCTTCTCTATTCAGAGCATAAATCTGCTTCCCTGCTCTAAAAAGACAACTTCTGATTCCTGAAAGATCCTGAAACCAACAGCTTTAGCAGCTTTCTAATATGAGACGGTGATGTCATCACGTGTGTCTGCAGCGGCGTGGACCAGCGAGGTTGTTCAGAGGCTGCTTTACAGTAAAACTGCTATGAGGTTGTTGGCATCTGAGAAAATACAATGATGACCATCATATTCAATTAGAGGTCAGAACCTTGGAGCCAAATGGTGGCGTCTGCGTCACGTGCTCGTTGACAGGGACTCTTCTGTTCAAAAATACAGCGACATCATCACCAACCACAGGAAACTCTACGAGTGAGAGACAGATGAAGTTTTGCTTCACTCCAAAGCAGCGGTTGTGAGAGGGAACATCACGTCCGGGTCACACGTGGGAACGTCAGCTGACGCTCCAAAAAAAGCCGCTGATGGGCTCGGACATGTTGTATTTTTGTCTTTGTCCTTCTGCTCTTGTCGCCGTGGTGTTGAGGCCCCTGGTGGAGAAGCGGCGATGCCTCCTCGTATCTGCATCACCGTGCTTTGATTGACTGATAGGCAGCGCCTTGAGCAAGGCAGTACTGGAGTAAATGGGATTATGAGACACGTTCTAATGATGTCAAAGCAAATCTAACATTGTTCCTGCTAGAACCATCAGCAGAACGTTATCAGAACAAAAGAACTCCTCCTCATACGTGAATACACACTGTGTGTTAATGCTACAGTGTTTATGCTGTGTGGTCCGTCTGGGGTCTTCATCTGAACTTTTAATGCTAATGCTGCAACACACACTCACACACACTCACACACACTCACACACACTCGCACACTCACACACACTCGCACACGCACGTTCACTCTTAATGTTAGTCCTGTTGCTGGGGAAGACCTTGAGTGACCTGCACTGACTTCACCCCCGTCCAACACCTCTGAGAGGAACTGGATGGAACGCCGGCGGCGAGCCAGGTCTTATCACCCGCATCAGTGTCAGACTTCACACTTGTGGCTTAAAGAGAGTAAATCTGTGCAGCCAACAGCTGGTTGAGTCCAGGAATCCTGGAAGTCCTGGAAGACCTGAAAGTCCTGGAAGACCTGGAGGACCTGGAGGTGGTTCTATAGTTGACAAAATTCACACTCGTTGATGAGAGATTTTAAACACACAAGCTGAAAAAGTACTGGAAAGTGTTCTATTGTAGTGTGTGTGTGTGTGTGTGTGTGTGTGTAAACACTAGACGAAGCAGTGTGAGAGCTTGCGGCAACGCTGAGATTTAAACTCATTCTGTCTACAGCTCCATCAGATAACGAGCTGAATCAGCACACACACTCACTCACACACACACACACACACACACACACACACACACACACACACACAGAGTTAACGTGAGCATACATCTGACATTCATAAAGGTACAGGAGGGGAGACAAAGACCGACAGCGAGCGTTTTAATGAGCACCAGTCAGTTAGAGACGTGACTGTTGCTTCGCCGGCGTTGTTCCTGCCGGCTGCTGCTGCTGCTGCGGCGGCGGTGGCGGCGGCGGCAGCTGAGGGTCCTCCATCACAAACATGGCGGTCACATGTCCTGCTGTGCTTCACTCACATTTCTTGAGTTGTTGAGGTTTAGTTGAAGGCGTTCAATGTTTTTCCTTCATGATGATGATGATTCTTCTCAGTGTTGAACTCCAGCTTCATCCACGCTGTGACACCTGCACCTCCTGCACCTCCTGCACCACCTGGGATCTGAACCAGGACCCATGTAGAGCCTCTATAGACACAGAACCAAACCGGACCTGTCTATTCTTTGAAAAATGCTGAAACCAGGTCGACTACTCCATGCAGAACTGAGGGAAGACGGAGCCACACTGGTCCAGTGTGTCTGGTGAAACACCTGCACAAGATGGCGGACAAATAACCACAACCAGAAGCACTAACGACTGCGTCTCT
This sequence comes from Aulostomus chinensis, assembly GCF_037954235.1. NCBI lineage: Eukaryota > Metazoa > Chordata > Actinopteri > Syngnathiformes > Aulostomidae > Aulostomus > Aulostomus chinensis. Next base: position 1,906,150 of record NC_141333.1, on the reverse strand, counting down.
ACCTGGTCAACAGGGGTAATTAGTGATGTCACAAATGATGACGGCTGCACGAGTACAGAGTTTCTGAGAGATTCTGAAAGTAAAGAAGAAAAGCCTTCATTTAACCTCCTCCCTCCTCATCCTCCCTCCTCTCTTCCTCCTCATCCTGCCTCCTCTCTTCCTCCTCATCCTGCCTCCTCTCTCCCTCCTCATCCTGCCTCCTCTCTCGCTCCTCATCCTGCCTCCTCTCTCGCTCCTCATCCTGCCTCCTCTCTCGCTCCTCATCCTCCCTCCTCTCTTCCTCCTCATCCTGCCTCCTCTCTCCTTCCTCCTCATCCTCCCTCCTCTCTCCCTCCTCATCCTGCCTCCTCTCTCCTTCCTCCTCATCCTCCCTCCTCTCTCCCTCCTCATCCTCCCTCCTCTCTCCTTCCTCCTCATCCTGCCTCCTCTCTCCTTCCTCCTCATCCTCCCTCCTCTCTCCCTCCTCATCCTTCCTCCTCATCCTCCTCCCTCTCACCTCATCTTGTTTTCTTCCTCTCTTTAGCGAGGCAGCTGGATCACTTTCAGAGCTGCGCTGCTGGCGCTAACCACACCGTGACCCCGCTGACCCCTCTTATATCTGCCGCCTTATCTCTCCCAACCCACAACAGCACCCTGCACCTCAGCCCCTCACCGCCATGCACCCTCTGTACCTCCCTCCGAGGAAGGGGAGGAGGGGGAGGAGGGGGGGGAGGCGGTCAGTGACACACACAGCTCCAGGCCTGTCCCTGCTCATTTCAGGTTAGCTCGTCTGCATTAGCGCCAGCCAAAGTGACAGCTGTCAGCGCCACTGAGCGCGTTCCGGATGCTCCCCTTCCATCCGTCCTTGGAGTGAAGCCAGGACGAAGGAGAGGAACAGGTAGAGGGAGAGGTGAAGATGGAGGAAAAGGTAAAGGAGAGGAGAGGAGAGGTACTGATTGAGGGAATGATGGAGGAGAAGGGGAAATTAGGGGAGTAAAGGGGGTAGATGAGAAAAGAAGGCAGGAGACAAGGAATCATGGGAGGAAGTGGAAGAAGAAGAGGAAAGAAAGTAGAAGAAAGTGTAGAGAAAAAGCAAAAGTAAAGGAAAAGATGAAGGGGAAGGAAATAGGAAAGATGACATAGAAGAGGAAATAGGAAAGGAGACATTCAGAACCTCTCGTATCCTCTTTTCTGTACCGAGACACATAAAGGAAAAAAGGAGTAAAAAGGAAGATAAAGAGAGGAGTCCAGGGAAAACAAAGGAGAGGAAAACTGATACGATAAGAAGAGGAGTTACCATGGAGGAGCAGCGGGTTGATGAAGGAGAGATTTAAGAGGAAGAAATAGGCTGAAAGCAGGAATAAAGTGAAGAGGCAGTGAGGAGAGGAGGGAAGGAAACAAGGAGACGAGAGAGAAAAAGAAACGAACTCAAAAGAAATCCAGATGAGATGATTGACAAATTCATTTTAATCTCTTATCGATTGATAATATTTCAATAAATGTAAAAGTTTTTTTAATCAATGCACTCGATCAGGCCTCTGGCCCGAGACGCGGGCGAGTTTTCTGAAGGTGTCGGCTCACCGGGACCTGCTGCCTCTGCTCCGTGGCCTCGGAGCTCCGTGGCGTTTATGTGCGAGCAGCGCCGCCTGCTGGCCGAACGCAGCAGTGCCGGCGACCCGCAGCAGCCCGCCGCAGTGCTCTCCGCTCCGCGCTGCTCCGAGCATCGCGCCGCTCCTCTTCCTCCTCCCGGAGCTCCACACGAAGGCGGCGGCGGTTGGGGTGAGTCGACCAGCTGCTCTTCCAGCGCTCACAGTTCAATTGTACGGTTTATTTATCCGCTTGTTGCATTTTCAAGAAGCTAAAAAAAATCCAGGGCTGAATATGAGCGAACGGTTTTTAAGAAGCCTGCAAGCACGCACGGTCAAGTCTTGACCTGCCTGGACTGGTGTCCCGACTGGCTGTTTGTCCTGTAAATCAGCTTCTGTGAATAATTCTCTGAAAAGATGACATTTTAAGGGATTTTTCTATGGTTTCAAATTAGGATTTATTTGATTTATAATCGTAGATAATTTGTCTAAACACTAAATATTGCCCTCGAACTCCTCTTTGAATTTTCTGATATTTTAAAATGACACGTTGTCCTCCTGACTTTCGTTTTCTATTTTTGTTTCAGCAGTTTAATCTTTTTACTTATTTTGTTTCAATTATTTTGTTTCATCTTTTTACTTACTTTGTTTCATTTATTTTGTTTCATCTTTTTACTTTGTTCCTTTTATTTTGTTTCATTTCTTTTGTTCCATTTCTTTTGTTTCATCTATTTCCTCTTTTGTTTCTGGCTTGTGAGAAAAACAGTTGTCACTCGTTTCTGAAGCAGAAGATTCTAATAGTGCTGAACATCTGAGCCGCTGCAGGAGGAAAGGACCTTCACCATTCACTGTTTTTATTTTTACGTGAGTTTGCAATGTTCTCTTTCTCTTGCATCCTCCAACGCCGCCGCCGCCGCCGCTTCCCTTCTGCTGCAGGAGCTTCATGTCTTTCACTGAGTGAGATGAAGGCGAGCAGCTCGTGCACACGACTCATTAATCGCTGCTGTAAAACATCCCTGGATGTGCCATCGCTCTCTGTGTGGTGTTTGAAGTGTGTTTGCAGGATGTTTGCAGGGGTCAAAGGTCAAGTTGATGACCCTATAAATATCTGCAGTCTCAGACCAGGAGAAAAAACAGTGACATGTTCTCTCCTTCATGTGTCCGGCATGAACTGGCTAACATGCGTCACACACATGCCCTAATAACTCTCAGCATGAATAAATAACACACACACACACACACACACACACACACACACACAGCTATCGGCAGAGCAGCACAGTCAGTGTCTTGATTCCTAGACAGACACACTCATGCACTTTTAATGGGATCCCCTTTAAAATGCTGGGATTCCTCTGCCAGCCTTTTCCACAGCTGAGAGTGTGTGTGTGTGTGTGTGTGTGTGTGTGTGTGTGTGTGTGTGTGTGTGTGTGTGTGTGTGCAGGAGGTGTGGATAAGGGTCATCCTCCGACCCAGGGGTGCTATTTCAGCTAGCAGAGGGAGGGCTGGTGAGTGGTCCCAAGACCCTGAAACCCCAAGGCTTGAAATGAAACCGCTGGATGAGGCAGAGCGGCGGCGGCGGCGGCAGATTTGCTCTTCAAATGAAGTCGTGCATGTTTGCATTGTCCTACATTGCAGCTGCATCACACACCAGGGGTGCATTTAAACTCCCTGCTGCCTTTTTCTCCAGAATAAAAGGCGACTGACTGACCCGGAGGACGCAGCCGACACGTCTGTAGTTTGAAGTCAAGCAGCCAAAGAGAACAGACGTCTCATTCTTCCAGCTGAAGTCTGGGAGAAATTATGAGTGACATGGCGAATCGTGCAGCCGTGACGGACAAACTACAGGTGTGAGAGATAATAAAGTCAAGCTCGATGTGAGATCTGTCTCAGCTCTTTAAGGACTTCCTGGATTCTTTGATCTAGAGATTTGACGCAAAGCAGCGAGAGGTTTTTCTTCTTCAATTCTCCCCAATGACGATGTTTTCCTGACACTGCGGCGGCGTCACAGCCGCCTCGATGCTTCCTGCGCCAACGCTCGCACGGTTGTGGCTCAAATGAAGCGGCTTTAAATCCAGTGTGTAGTTCCTGCCATTAGAAATATTAAAGCTGGGGTGTCTCTACGTGAATCCCAGCTAAACTGAAATATTCCAAATATTTCTTTTTATCCAAAAGATGAGAAGAAGCCAGCGACTCAACTGGAAGACTTTTACTTCTCCTTTTCTCTATAAACCTCAAAAACTGAACTAAACTCCTGAAACCAGGAAATGTTTTCATTCTTGTCTGTTCTCTGATTATCGGTCTCTCCTTGTGTACCTGAGCTCTCTGAGCTGCTCTCACTCGCCAGTTTCCACTCTGGGTTTTTTTTTCTCTCTTAATTCAACTGAGGTTGGACTTTTGGGCTGCAATAATTATTATTTCTAATTAAATCATTATTTTTTTTGAGTAATCTGTTAAACATTAAGTATCTTTTTGTATCGGATCAAAAATCAAAGCTGTTTAAATGGAACAGCGGCCGCTCGTCACACCTGAAGCTGGAAGCAGAGATCTGAAGAGGTGATGACATCACTTCACTTCCTGTGAATCGGAGCGACGAGACTTTGCTGCATCACGGAAGTTTGTGTCCATAAAAGTTCCAACTTGCTTCATTTCTGCTCTAATAGGCTACATTGCTTTTATTTATTCTTCTACGTTTGTGTGCAGAGTATTTCAAATTGTTTGATGCTTACAGTGTGTGTGTGTGTGTGTGTGTGCGTGTGTGTGTGAGTGAGAGAGAGAGAGAGAGAGAGAAACAGATTGAATAAAAAATGAACAGCCGGAGCAGCTGTTCCATATTTCTCACACTGAGAGCACTTACAGGCTGAGATCTGTGCGTGTGTGTCGGCTGTTGTTGTACGACGGCGCCCGCAGCAGCAGAGGAGCAAATGTTTGTGGTTTTTGCTTTTGCTTTATTTATTTATTCATTTATTTATTTGTTCTCTGGTGAGCGGGATTACCTCTGAATTATGGAACAGTCCCCTTTCTCTCCTTAAGTAAAAAATAACATCTGTCCAGCAAATGGAGAGCTTAGTGTTTCTGTATAATTAATGGTAAAAGCCTCCAGAGCCGCACATTAAATATACATCCTGCATGCAGGACCCCCATAACAAAGAGAGCGGGAGAATGCAGGAGGAGGAGGAGGAGGAGGAGGAGGAGGTCACTGAGAGGAGAGGAAGAAAAAACAGAAGCAGAGAAATCTGTTGAACACAAAATAATTCGATGAGCTTCAGTGGCGGTTCCTTTTCTGTGAATTCATCTTTTGGTCTTCACCTTTTTTCTGACTGCATCTTTAAGTTTTCGGTCTGAACTCCTGCGGCTGCTTTGGTTTCTCATCCCTGATGATTTCAGGACCGACTCACAGTTGCTCATTTTTTCGTGGCTCCGTCAGTGAACGTAGCAACTGAAGAGTAAATAACTTTCATTTCTACCGGTGGAGACGCTCGTCCGGTCGTTGCTCTCTGGTTGGACTAAATAAATGCGTTCTCTCAGCACGCGTCTGCTCCTCAGAGGTGATGTCATCACCCAGTTCGAAGGGAGATTTTTACTGGAGGGCACAAGATATAACTTGATCCCTCAATTTAGTTGAGTTTTTTCCCCCCAGGCCAACAGATAGAACTTGCTTACACACATGAATCAAAATGTCGGAACAAGTTGTGATGTTGTGGCCACAGCTTAAGTCTGCTGAGGCGTGAATCATCAGAGTTTCATAAACCAGCAGAAAAACAAAAGTGTGAAAATAAAAAGGAAATTAACAGAAGGACTGCAGCACATGCATTTTTAATTACAGTCCAGAGTTAATGGAACCGTTTGTTATGTATATGTGTTTCATGAGATGCAGTGTAGAGAAACCACACACACACACACTCCCAGATGCTTTGTTTATTGATCAGTGATTGGGAAATGATTGGCTGTTGGAGGTAAACACAGAAACACTCATGAAGGAAACACACACGCCTCATGAAATTTACTGCCAACATGACGAAACACACACATAAACACTGGTGTGAGTCAGCGCGCGCGGGCCTGTTGAGCGTGTTTATCTTCTCATTTATTCATCTGTCAATCCCAGCTGCGCGCGGAGGCCGGGGGGACGAGGACCTCTAGCGGCCGCGGCGTGTCAGGACATCCACGAGTGTCTGAGTGTCTACAAGAGTCCCGAGAGACTCAGACACGAGACCTCAACTCTCCGTCAGCATTCTGTCACTCACTCACAGACACTGAGACGAAAGGGACGGCAGCTGCTTCGTTCATGACGTCATAAATGAAGACCGTGAGGGCCAATTCTTGTTTCATAAACAATGAGCTGTTACGTCACGTTTATTGAAAATGATTTTAAAATCAAATAGTTATTTTTTTAATTTGACATGACCTCTTTAATATCATGTTTTGTTGTTTTATTATATGTTGTCTAATCCAAGAGATTTCAACAAAACCCTTAAGTTCAACGAATATAAAATATGCACTTTAATATTTTTTTCTGTCAGTAAACCAACCAACTTTGTAATTTTCTTTCTTCCCAATCGTTCATATTTTCACACGTAAGATATTGTGATGTATTAAATACAGCTTAAGTTTATTTGATTTCCCACGCGGAACAAAGGTGTAAAGCAGCTGCGCGCCGGACCTTAATAGATGTGGGACGATGGGAAGATGGCGGCCGCCTTGGTGCAGATGTCGTGCTGGTATCGGGGCATGTTAGCGGTCAGGACGGCTGGTATCCGGCCGCTGATCCCCGGGTTGGTTCCGCCGCAGTTCCGAACGTTTTCGATGCGGAAGGACCCGGAGCTGGAGGAGAACCCGTTCTACAGCCGGTACCAGGACAAGATCCAGAAACTGCGCAGGTCAGTCGGCTAGCTGCTAGCTGCTAGCTGCAGTCTACTGGATCTCCGGGTCTCTGGTTTTACCTCCGTCCGGGCGAACTCCGGTGTGTCCTTGAATATTTACAGGAAATTCCTTTTGTGTGAAATCAGGTTCATAATGAGATCATTTAAATGTGTGCGTCACAGCTGAAGAGGCCGAACCCAACGCGCCATGTCTGCTGTCTTGATTTTGGTTTCAGCACCAAACCTGAGGAGTTCAAGACTCGACTGGAGAAACGGCACGAGATCAAGCAGGAGCAGCTGGGACGGTCCAAGCAGGCCGAGTTCGTGAGGCTCATGGAGCAGGAGGTGCAGTAGCAGGGTCTCCTTCATCCAGGTGTCGCCTGTAACCAGGCAACAGTGTGACGGCATTGACAGAAAACACTTGTGTGGATTTGTCAATCTCTGCAGATGGAGAAGCGAGACAAGATGGCCACCAGTGATGGAGCATCAGGAGGTTTCACTAGAAACAAGGTGACACGACACACTTGCCGCTGCTGACGAGTCCATGTCTTATCACCTGACTCGGTTCTGTAGCAACACCTTCTCCTGTGTGGGGGGACAGAAACTGAGCAGCATGACAGACTGAGACAGGAAGTTGAGCTTCAGTGTTTCCAGGATGATGATGATGATGACGACGGTGTGACTTGTTCTTCATCAGACACTGGGCTCCATCTTAAACCTGGAGATGATCCAGGACAAGACGGGTGAGGAGATTGCTGAGGTGAGTCTGATGGCGGCGAGGTGGGAGCAGCGTTAGCCTGGTAACTCCAGGCTCCAGAGCATCAGGCCACACCCACGAACGATGCGTTCAGGGACCACAGCTGCTCCTCATCAGTTTGCTTCTCACCTCCACCAAGAATGAACCTGTCTCTGCTCGCTCAACCCACCAGCAGCCGCCTGTCACCCGCATCACTTCCTGTAATGTGTTTATGCTCATTTTAACGTGGTTTTGTTTCCTCCATCCAGCTTTGGATGAGCTATTATTCCACCAAAGACACCGTCAGCGCCGTCATCCCGGTGAGTCCAGCAGGCTGCGGTGGCGTCAGACTACCTCAGGAACTTCTGAATGTACTTGAATATTCAAAATGTAGGATTGTAACAGTCCTTCATTCCTCGCTCTGCAGTCAGAGACGTACGAGCTGATTATCCGCCGCTCGAGGAGCTGCCCGATGGTGAGGTCACCGCAGACGTTCCTACAAACACGGCGGGAACGTGGGTTCTTCTTGTTCTCAAACTCTCTTGTGGTCTTTGTCCTCAGTTCCTGTTCGCATTGCCTCAGAAGGAGGGTTACGAGTTCTTCGTGGGTCAGTGGTCCGGACACGAGCTCCACTTCTCCTCCCTCATCAACATTCAGGTGAATCCAACGTGAGCACGTTTACGCCGTGGCGCTTCACCAGCACGTCCGCTGTCTTTGGTTGCGTCACCTCCTCTCTCCCACGACTGATGCGTGTTCACGCCTGGTCGTGAGAGGGTTTGTTTTAAATGTTCAAGAGGAATTAACTCAAGTAAGACCGTTAAATACGCTGGTTATGAACGTAGCACCGCCATCAGTGACATTGATGTCTGGTAGCTGGTGAGGTTGTAACGGCGGTTGTGCTCTGCTGCTGGCGTCCAGACGCTGGGAGAGAACGCTCCCAGTCAGTTGATCCTCTACCACTACCCGGACCTCCAGTACGAGAAGGGCGTCGTCCTCATGACAGCCGAGTTGGACCTCAAGTTCATTGTAAGTACCGTGTCAGTAAAAGTTCAAATTTAAGACGGATATATAAACCCTGACCCTCCTCCCTCCAGACTGCCCACCAGGCTCAGTGCTTGGCCAATCAGGTGCAGCTGTTCTACGCAACTCAGAGGCAGGAGACGTACCGATTGGTGGAGACGTTTAACCACGACCCAAGAGAGTTCAAACACATGTCGGTGATCGCAGAGCTGGAGCAGAGTGGGCTGGGGCCGGCGCTCGCCCCTGCAGCCGTGCGGTGTGACCCGAAGGACTGAACTCAGCGTCGGCAGCCTTCCCAAGAACATCCCAGCTGCCGTTCACCGGATTTACCGCCGCGACTGTGAATCCAGCACATGAACTTTTGAGGAGCGCAAGCGGCTTCTGGTGAATCATTTCCAGGGACTCGACCTTCTCGGCTCATCCACACGTCTTTTCACTGCCAATAAATCTGTGACCACAAGAACATTCTCATGATAAAAATGTAACGAGTTTCCTTTCCTCTCCATCGGCGACGAAGGTCTCCGATGGACGAGCAGCCCTGGAATAACCGGTAGTGTCGTTAACCCTCCATGCCGGAGGAAGTGCTACGGGAGAAATAGACTCAGGAGAGACGAGCCCGACTGGATAGTGTGTGTGACGGCTCGTGGAATTCCGGATTGTTGGAATTTCGCTGGGAGTAATCCAGTATTCTTTTGTGTGTCCCTTCAAAAATTCCAAAGTATTCAGTGTTAACAGGAAGTACACGAACCAAATGAGGCAAAACACTTCGCTGTAAAACTTTAAACTTTAGTGACCGAGACTGACAGGAGTAGTTAGAGAATTTTAAGAGTACTATCATGAGAGACGCATCTGATTCAAAAATGATATTTATCATGTAGTTACATGCTTTCACAACAGTTCTGTGCTCAGTTTACAGTGACCTCTGCTGGCCAAGACATGTAAGGACATTCAAACAACTACAGCTGATATTTCCTGGGAATTTAGCACTACAATGTTCATGTAAAACGTGAGAAGCAATGACATGAAATAAACTGTCCTCTAGTTCTCCAGTAGTGAAGCTGCTCTGGTTCATCTTCATTCTTTTGGAACATTTATTGTGTTTTACAGAAGAAAACCAACCCTCCAGCAGCGCGAGCTGTGATTGGCTACTGAAACGGTGAACTGGAGGAGAGAAGATTGGCTCCTCCCACCAGCAGAGGCAGACATCCCCATGCACCAGGATTCCCACATGAACAAAGTCACTTTAGGATGACAACAAGCTTGTTTTGGAAAATAAAATTCATATAATTACATGATGATAAAAACAAGGTTTTCCATGAAAAACTTCTGTTACAGAAAAACAAAGTCTTACTTAATCATGTGTGGAAAAAAAACAGAAAACTTCACCGCCATGGCACAAATATCTTACAAACAATTTCTACACATTCTAGTCGTATTCATTTTCTCCACCAAGTTCAAACCTTTACCCACTAACAGAACTAACGACCTGGCTGGCGCTCCTGCTGTTGGCTGGACTTCGTCTCTGAGCTCTCAGAAACATGGAAAGCCGGACCAGAGGTCACGACCTTCAGCCGTGTCTCCTGCAGGTCACGGGACGTCACATTTAGGTCACAGACACACATCTTAATGTGAAGGTTCATGATTGCAACGTTGCGTCCAAACTACTGAGAACATCTTAAATTCAGTGCATTAAAAATACCAACGTTACGTCAAACCTCTGAAGTGCTTTAACTCATCCAGGAAACAAACGTAACGGCGACATACGTCATCAGCAGTCCAACGCGATGGCGAAGGGTCGGTGGACGAGACAATTATTAAACCTGGGCTGCGTCAGAGGATCAGTCCAAATTCTCAGGAACCAAACTTTTACCAGTGAGCAGCACAACTCCACAGGGATGGTGTGATTTGTAGTCCAACAGGAAGTCAACATCGCCGTGGTTCCTCTGCGAGCAGCCAATAGGATCGTTCTATTTGACTTTGGACGACTGGATCAGAAAATCAGCTGTGGAGAACAAAACCCCACTGACTCAGACACCAAGGAACTGCACGTTCAGCAACAGACTTCTGGCGTCCTGGACTCGTTCCTGCGTCGCTGGTTATTGAGCGGCGAGGAGTTCAGGGGTCAGAGCACTGATATTTGATGAATTCTGTGTGCAACCACCAAAGCTACAGTGCAGCACTCTCATCTCCAGCATCCACAGGCGGCGGCGCCGTCGAAGCTGTGGAGCGACGGATTCGTTCAAACTGGCAAAACAATGAGTCGCTCCACCAGCAGAGTCTGGTCCTCCTGGTCTGAAGACATCTGGAGAGCCTGAGAGCCGTGGGACTGCCGATTGAGCCAGAGAGAGCAGGGGGCAGACAGGAAGTGCCCCACTACAGCTTGAATCATACACCCGTTCATGTAAACGTACTTACACCTTTTGTACAACGAGAACAGGTCCAGTCAGTACTGCAGTGAAACCGTAGCTCCCAACACAAAGGGTTTGGACACCAGCCGGGAGTAAATGTTGCTCCCTTTCACCATCCACCAAAACAAAACCCTGCATGAAGGCTCCTCCCAAAAACTGGAACCACAAGTCGCAGGAACTTTACTGAGTGCATCTATGAGGGTGTGACGTGTGTTCTACTACTACACACCATCTGTCTACATGTATTTTCAGTCTGTGGGTAATTTGAATGCAGATGCCAAACAAAGTTGATCAGAAACTAACAGCATGGATCATATCGTGCTGATCAACAGTCAATGACACCACCAGCTACAGACGCATCCACCACGGGGGTCAAGTCCTGAACGAGCCCCAGCAGTAGCACACTGGCTCAAGGAAATGTGGCGAACAGGAGGTGAAGCAACAAGATAGGAGCGGGTCTGACTTTGATACCAAAAGAAGCTTCAGAGATGAACGAACACCTCCATGTTTGCATCTTTGTCCACAACCTGTTCACCAGTTTAGTCACAGAACAGAAGTTCCGATTATTTTACAAACAGAGGAAACTGTCTTTCCCACTTCCACAACCAGACACGAATCGCTCACAAGGTCCCGTGTTGCTGAGTGAATACTGGTGGTGTCATTACTGGTTGAAGCTTTAATATGCAGCACAATTCCAGCTTTGATGAGCCGTTTTAACGAGGGACGAGATTCATTTCTGAATTCATTTAAACCATGCGATGGTCCCCGATAGTGATCGATATATTCAAGATATACATATACACATACTGCATATACACATATATGTATATGTATACACAAGTATATACACACATTTTTATACATACATATATACACATGTGTATATATACATACATATATATATATGTATGTATATATATGTATGTGTATACATATACATACATATGTATATATACATATATATGTATATATACATATATATACATATATATGTATATATACATATGTATACATATATATGTATATATACATATATATGTATATATACATACATATATACATATATATGTATATATATACATACATACACATGTATATATGTATATATATGTATATATATGTATATATACATATATACATATATATGTATATATACATATGTATATATATACATATATATATATACACACATACATATATACATATATATATGTGTATGTATGTATACACACACATATGTATCTTGTCAATGAAAACTTTATGTAACATTTATCTTTTACTCAAACCCAAAGTTCATTACGGTTCAAGCTTCAAGGGATGAGCAAGTTCAGGATCACCAGGATGAGCAGACATGAGGGGAGACTATCAGGGCGCCAGAGTGTTCCACATCGTAGCAGTAGAGAGAGAGAGAGAGAGCGTGTGTGTGTGTGTGTGTGTGGTAATCATACTGTAACATTAATGTAAAGCAGAGCTCAAACTGAATGATAATGGAATGATGGTTGCTCTGCTATTAACATTAAACTACCAACAGGTCACCTGACTTCCCTATCAGATATTTTCAGAATAAAGTTCTCCAAGCAGCTGTTGTAATCAATAATAAAGCCTTATTTCCTTTATTATGAAGGCAAGATTGCTGCACTGGAAGTGATTTTGCAATTAACTGATCCAGGATCAGGCCTTACAAGGCAGACATACAAAAGAAAATATTTCCAACAAAAGTAGAAAGTCAGTTTTTGTTTTGACAAATTGTCACATTCCAAGTTTCAACAGTGATTTGGTGTCACACCACTTGAGAAGTCACGCTCCCTCCTCGTGGAACCGGAGCTCACTCCTGCTAGCTTGTAGTGCTTCTTTCAGGTATTCGAAGTATTCTTGGAAGTTGCCTCCATCCCAGCATGAAGGCTTTCACAGTCGAGCCAAAAGTCTGTTCCCCTCATCTTAAACCAGGCTTCCCTCCCGGTCCAGCAGTAACGGCGTGCTAGTTGCTAACAGTCGTATCATCTGGAGCGGCGCAGCAGAACGACGCAAATTGACGGGAACGATTCATCAGTGATCAATAATTTATTAAGAATTTTGAAGAATACTTGAAATTTCTTGGATCAAAGGAGGCCTGCTGGCTATTGTTGCGTCATGATGCCAGAGCAGTGAGACATCAGACCATCAGGGGGCGACGTGCAGCTAGTTTGAGGCGAGAGGAGGAAAGGGGAAATGCTCCCTACGAGCTGCTGCTGATGTAAACATTCAGAGGTCAAGGCGATGAGTGGTGCGGACCGTTTCAGACAGAAAAACAAGGTTCATTGTGAACACTGAAGCCGTGTAGAAGTACAACTACACAACAACCACAACGCTGTAACGTGTAACTGCAACGACGGGCACACGTCCCTGGTTAGCGTAGCTCTTCTCTGAACGCCAGATAAGATTAACATTAATTACTAAAATAGTTAGTTAACCAAGTTGAAATTGAGAGGGTGAATACTAATACTTCCATGAATTTATATCCCAGACCAGAGCTGTTTTTTCAGTACTTGACAATTAAGACGCTGGGCCTGACTCATGGAACGCTCGTGTGCACAGTCGCGCTCCTGAGAGCGTCCAACGTCTCCCCTGCACCTCTCACCTGTCAGCCACTCAGGCTTGCAAATACTTTGCAAGAGGTACAGTACTTGCTACTCTATCCTGGTGTTTCTGAGGTAACACCCGTGTACTACTTGTTAGCAGGTGCTACACCTGGCATGAATACTTCTCTGTGCTGCATCAGTGAGGTCATCACTACGTGAGGCGGTTCCTGGTCCGGCTGGGTCTCGGTCCGCTGCTCTGCTTCCCTGAGTGGCTCCTCTGCAGGCGTCTCAGTACAAGGCCTCAGCGTCTCTGATGCTTCCAAACGACAAACTGAAAGTGCTTCCGAGTCTCTTTGTCACTCCGCTGCCTTCCCTCTTCTTCTTCTTCCTGTTCCAGTTCAACAAGGAGGCGGAGCTCTGTCCCTTGGCCCCACCCATCACACGCTGCCGTGTGTTCTCTTTATCGCTGTTGTGAGACAGCATGATGGCTCTCCGCTCCACCTGCCACCCAAGACACACATGGATCACTATACAGGTGTGCACATACACATGCTGGAAGTGTCCCAAACACACACACACTCTTACCTGTGTGTCATGTGAGTGTAATGTGACCACGCTAAGCTCCACCCCCTGGTCGCTGCTCGTCTTCAGCATGTTCACCACCTCACTGTGTTTGGCCCACTTACAGTCCTGCCCGTCCACCGCCACGATGTAGTCCCCCTCCCTCAGTCCCGCCTCCTGAACCCCACATAGACACACACATAATAAAAACAAGTACAAACCAGAGATGGACTGATGTACGTTTAGTTACTAACAAGCTTGCAACAGAAGCGCTTGACGTCCTGTCAGAATTTTCAAGTTTCTCAGAGCAGCTTTGACAAAATCATTGTTAATAAAGCATCGCTGCTTTTCTTTTGAAGGCCACCCCCACCACTAGAAGTTAATTAGCAGGTAACTGATCCAAGATCAAACTTGACAAGGTCAAAAATAAAGAGTCAAGTTTCCTAATCCACCCCTCAAGTATTTTATTAACAGCAAGCAATCGGCCCTCAAATGCTCTGACCCACTAAGACCAAAATTTGTTCATTTTTCTTCAAAATTTTAAGCTATTACAGAAAACAAGGTCTGATTTAATCAAGACAACACCCAGGAGCAGATTTGGTTTTAGTTTGTTTTCACGAAGGCCGCCGGCTCCCAGCCACTGACCGCCTCCCAGCCACTGACCGCCTCCCAGCCACTGACCGCCTCCTACCAGCTCCTGGGCGTTACTCTTCTGCTGAAATCATGAGCAGCACAGCTGTAGATCTGAGCTCGGTCTCACCGCGGCGCAGCCTCCAGGGACCACTCCAGCAACCAGCACGGGGGAGTCTCCTCTGAGCGTGAGGCCGAGCCCACCCTCTCTCCTCTGCAGGCCGATCAGACGCACCGGGCCCCAGCGAGCTCTGGCACAGAACACCGACAGAGGCCCCTGCGGCCCACGGAGGCGTCATTCCAACATCAGCTCCAGAACAACAACGGCTCTACCGGGTCTTTGTTTACTCACCAGTCGCTGGAAGATATCAATGACTTGGACAGTGGAGAAGTTGATGGGGGTGATGTCTGGTTTCTGATGAGTGACAGCTGTCACAGACGGATCAGTTCGATTACTGACTGATAGATTATAGATGTGTACATTCACCTATGCTGCTGCATCCATACCACACTCACACTGGATCTCTGGAGCCTCTGCGGTTTCGTCAAAGTCGTCTTCACGGTCCAGCTCAGAGTACTTGTCCAGGGAGCGTCTGTGTGTGACAGACAGTACGTCCTGCAGGATGTCCATCTTTCTCAGGATTTTGCACAGACTGTGGACACGCATGGCCTCCTCATGTCGGATTACTGCGCGCCGCAGGTGAGCTTTACCTTCGCACATTAAAGGCCAATTAGTGTTTTTGAGAGTGTGAATCTTGTGGTTGTGTAGGTAGTTGAGAGCCGCATGGATACGCAGCTTAAAGCCAGACTCCATTCTGTCCATGGGCACTCACCAAACCTTCGTCTTTTCTCCGGGTCTCGTAGAACCTGGCTGAGCGGCGGTCCAACAGGAGTGTTGATGTAGAACGTGAGGAAGGCCTTCTCTGCTTCCTCATCACAGTCGCCTCCCTCCTCAGACACTAAACGTTCCAAAAATACACAAAGGAACAGCTGCCAAAATGTAAAGACAAAAAAAAAAAACACAACTGGAAGATCAATGCAAGCCGCCAACATGAGTGTGTCGTCACGTACACGTGTGGTCACAGAGTGCGATGGCGGCGTAGTAGTGAGAAAGAGCGCGGAAGTGTTCCGATTTGACCTGAACCATGGACGCCCACGAGAAAGGCACGTAGTCCTTCATGAGTGGCTGGGACATGGTCTGCTGCACCAGCAGGTAGACGTCCGACACCTGCGGGACGAGCAAGCAGCTGCACGCCTGAGTATCACCTGATCGCAACTATACACACCTCAACCACAGATCTGCACTCACCCGTGCTGCCTCTTGTGCCAGGCGGAGCTGGGAAATGAAGCGTGTGTCGTGTGTGGTGAGCGTGATGCGCTCAAACACACACTCCTGGACCTGGGCCACCATCAGCCGGACCAGCATGCAGAGCGAGGGCCCGCTCATGTCCAGACTCGGAGCGTTGGAGAAATTCTCTTTCAGGTAATTAAATGCACCTGAACAGAAAGCAGACACACAGATTTGCCAAATGTGTTTCACTCAAGCTGAAACAAAAGACAACTGACAGAACACAAATCCTTTATGGTTTCAATGAAACACCAACATGCCAGAGCAGCATGTCTCTTATTGTAAACTGTTGACATTTCTGATACAGCATTGCTCTGCTGCTCCTCCAGGTCTTCAGGTGGTTCTCATTTTTCTATCCAATCTCAAAAGGTTAATTTTGTGCTAAATCAGTTGAACAAAAGAAACAAACCCATGAACAAGCTGCAAAAACACAATCACTGCGTTTCCATGTCACTGTGGAAATGTGCATCTGGTGGGTTTCCATTAACCGGCATGGAGGGAATAAAATAAGTCAATGTTGCTGGAGAGACACGTGATCATTGCTCACAGATATCAGCTGGTATTTGACATGTTGCTGCTGTCCAGAGACGAAGACAAATCTGTGATGACGACTTTTAACGCAATCCCCTGTTGTTAAAAGAGAAGTCTGGATCCTGATTATCACTAAAGAGATGAACGAGTGATGAGGAGCTGAGGTCTGCTGGGTACCTGCAGCTCTCTGGAAGGCATCTATGGCTCGGTCGATGCCCGCAGCTGCAGAACGATCCTGACGTGCGCCGATCTGAGTGTACAAGGCCGCGACGTTGAACAACACACTTCCCTTCTCGAAGGCCAACGCACGCTGACACGACGGGACACCCGTCAGAGAGTCGTACCTGAGAGAGAGTGGGTATTAATGAATGGATGAATTCAGTCACAGGTTTGTATCGAGCTATAAAACTGCAGCTCTCTGAAAGGAAACGTGTTCAAGCGTTACCAGTGGAAGTGCACACCCAGGTTCCTGTGCAGGGGGAAGAAGCGCTGGTCCAGGTAGTACAGCTGGTTGTAGTACTCCATCAGCAACTCCAAGCCAGTCTGGTTACGACTGGGGGTGCGCATAGCCTGAACCCACAAGAGCAGCTCAATGTAGACAGACAGTAGCGAGGTCTTCGAGGTGATCAGTGACACCAGTGGATCTTTTTTACTTTGCCTTTTCTTTTTCAGATTTTCAAAAACATGCATCTATTTTGCACACAACGATTTTTAAAACGTGACAAACTAACAGATGCGCTACTGAACTACAAGTACGAAGCGTCACGAGTGAGTTCACGAACCTGTCGGAGCTCCATCAGCTCTTTGATCTCTCTGTCGTAGACGGAGCTGTCCTCTCCGTAGTGCTCACAGATGAAGTCCTGCCAGGACACGGACACACACACACACACACGGACACACACACACACACACGGACACACACACACACACACACGATTATAAACCTGAGTCACAGCTGAAAATGAAGAGCTAACATGTCTGTAGCTGAACTTTGATCACACTTTTGAAAAGTCATCTGGCAGCGATTGAACTAGAAATGAGTTTTTGTCTTCCGTGTTCACACCAGCTGAGAGAACGGGAGGGATTCAAACACTTTCATGGTACCTGAACCGAAAAAAATCCAGATCCCAAAAGCCTCATCACATCCAGATTGTTAGAAATGATGACTGGACCTTTTGACCACGATGACTTACTACTACTACTACTACTACTGATAATACTACTTATGCTACCGCTACTGATCTTTTATCAAACTGAGCCAATCAGGCTGATGGTAATCAGTGCTTCTGACTGTAATAATCACTGCTTGTCAATGATGTCAGAGGTTTTTGTTAACCGTGGTGCTCCTCTATTCTTCTGCTCAATCATCTGGCCAGTAGAAGAAGAGAAAATGAGAAGAACAAACGCTGCTGTTTCACCTGGATGGAGACGGTGAAGTCCACTTCTTTGGTTTCTTTCAAGCCCAGTGGGATCATGGGAACGTTGACAGCCTCACTGTGAAAAGATTTAAGGCAGTTTCTGTCTTCGTGTGTTCCAACTGTGTCACGAGAATGTAAATATCAGCATGTTCACACACATTACAGCGTGTCCATGATCAAGTCAGCTCAGCCATCTGCTTCATCCTGCTAACAGAGCTCGGGCCACGCATTAACCCTCACGACCCTGAGCCCCCCAGCACCATCGCCCCCCTCCCATTAACAGACACATATGTACACGTGCAACGGCGTCTCTAATGACCCTCTAATCAGGGGACTTATCCCTCTCATGACCCGCGGCTGACCAGGACAAATCTGGCCACTGCTGACAACAAGCACGCCTCCAGAAGTGTGAAGACCCTCGACGCGGTGCCCTGGAACGCTACACCAATCAGCTGATTTCTCAGTCAGCCAGTAGATAGGACATGACCAGTTATTCTTTTAAGTCATTCAAAATTTAAAAAAACAACAAAAAAAAACAGTTTTAAAGAGTCTATTCTCTGGTGCAGTGATGATCTGCTCCTTAACATCTGAAGTCAGAGAGACAGAGGAAACGAGGAGTTTGAAGAGGCACAATTCACTAAGAGGTTTGTGATGTTCGAGTGTATAAAAACACGTGCATGAATGCAGTCGAGGTCAGAGAAGAACTGCCTTCATCTACTATACAGCAGGCTGAGTGTAGTGGTGATGCCTGGGGGATGTTTTATGTCAATGCTAACAAAGATGGCCGTCTACCTGTCAGTCTGGTACACCTCCATGTTGCTGTTGAGCTCTTCCAGCTCTTCCTTCAGCAGCTGCAGGTTGGAGTTCACGAAGCTGAGCTCCAGAGCCACCGTCTCCCTCACCTTGTTGTTGGTCGTCGCCCTGCACATCAAGACACACACGGCTGCTCAGGAGTTCCCTGACAAGCAGAGTTCTCATTCTTCAAAACCACTTCCATCTCCTTGTGGTCACAAAAGAAAAAAAACATCCTAGCAAACGTCAAAAAATAAATGACAAATAAGTCCAGTTGCTACTGGGATTTTGCTCTGATTTATGGTCGCCACTGCTGGTGAGAGCTTCTCAGCCAGGTTGGCGCCGATGAGCCATCTGTGCTGTGCACTGCACGTCCATCAGGTACACACCACCCAATACAACTGCCACTGAACCTTGGGTTTTGGTGTTGAATGGATGGTTTTTTTGCCTCCCCAGTAGACATTCGTACAAACCAATAAAGGAACAAGCTTAAAACAAACTAGACTGTGCAACTAGAAATCCCCCTTGAAAACTGTTGTTCGTGTAATTCTGCATTAGAGTGGAAGATTACTGACACCACAAAAGTATTATGATGGAATTCCTTCTTTAAGAAGAAGCCAGAAACACAGCCTGTTCCTGCTTGTGCAGCCATTTCTGCAGCCTCAATCATTCATTCAAGCCAGGACTCTCCACGCCTCCTCTGGGCACAGGGGGAGGGGCTTGCTGCTGAGTAAAGCCGGCTCACACTTGCTGTGAGGTCTGAGGTCAACAACACACAATGTTCCTGGAAATGCGAGGCATCACTGTTTCTGTGGTAACTGATGCTGCACGCTTTGCTGGAACAGCAGACGCAGAAAATTCCCCCAATTATACTTCATTAAAGTTCAGCGGCTGGACAACGTGATGAGACGGAGTCTGGAGGACTACGAATCCTGGGTGACTCACTGAGTGAGCCCAGCTCAGCAAACTGCATTTAATCAGTTAGTTTGCAGGAAACTGTACTGATTTCATCATGACATCAATAGGACTTTCAACTTGAATGCATCTTTCAAGAGGACTTCTTGTCAAATGTTAATTTTCAACTTCATTTTCATGCCAACAACTAAGAGCAAGAAATGACAGCTGCAAATGCGCCGCCACAGGCTGAGCAGCCAGAACGAAGGAACTGTTCTTCTGAGTTCCAAGTAGCGAAGAGGGAACAGTGGAGGTTCTGAGGCTATGAGATGCAGCAGACGCATTTTGAGGTGAAACAAGGAAAAAGTGCAAGCCGAGCTGAGTTGTGGGTTCATGTGAGTAAAAGATAAATCAGAGGCACATCCAGTTCTTGCTTTCATTTCTGGTTGAACTGCTGTGGATCAACGGGACGACCTCATATTAAACTGTCTCCACACGAGGGTCAGTAAACAACTGAAATACGGCGGGGAGGTGTGTAGCCCAGCAGGAAGTGGTCATCTCCTGGTTCCTCCACCAACAGGAAGTGGTCATCTCCTGGTTCCTCCACCAACAGGAAGTGGTCATCTCCTGGTTCCTCCACCAACAGGAAGTGGTCATCTCCTGGTTCCCCCACCAACAGGAAGTGGTCATCTCCTGGTTCCTCCACCAACAGGAAGTGGTCATCTCCTGGTTCCTCCACCAGCAGGAAGTGGTCATCTCCTGGTTCCTCCACCAGCAGGAAGTGGTCATCTCCTGGTTCCTCCACCAACAGGAAGTGGTCATCTCCTGGTTCCCCCACCAACAGGAAGTGGTCATCTCCTGGCTCCTCCCCCAGCAGCCAATAGGATCGCTCCATGTGATTGTGGTGATTGACCAGTAAATCAGCTCTGGTGAACAGAAGTTGATGATCTTCCAGGTTCAGTTCATCAAGATCATCTTCACTAATGAACCAGCAGTTAGCAGTGCTAAGCTAACGTTAACGCGTCCTCAGCTTGTGTTTTCCTTCAGGTTCCATGACGGCACTCCGCTTGGCTAATCGACTGTGGGTGTTTGGGTGCAGCAGCGACTTGCAACACAACAGAAAGATTGAAAAGTGAGAAAATGAAAGCGGATGGTGGGGACTGTTGATAGTAAAAGAACAGGTCAGTTTTCCGGTATGGATTTCTTGTTTTGTTTTGTTTTGTTTTTTTAAAAAATCAGACTGATGAAGCAATTGAATTGAAAATTCTTCCCTGCGCTGTGAGGTAATCAATAATTATCAGCATCATCGGAAACCCAACATTTCTATCAGGATATCTCTGGGACCACCTGCCACTCGTACTGGCCACGCCCCTCATTGCCCATTTTTAAAACCCATCTCAAAACCTATTTTCATTCCCTGACCTTTGACCCAGCAAGGCACATTGCTTCTGTTGCACTGTTTCTAACTGGTTTTTAGAGTTTGTTTCATGTTTTCATGACTCTTCATGTACAGCACTTTCGTAAAAGTGCTTTCTAAATAAAGTTGAGTTGAGTTGAGGATGTATTCTTCAGGGATATCACCCAGGCCGAGGGGTCAGGGGTATCAGCCTCCAGTGGAGGGAAAAAAATGTAATTTTGTTGTTTTAGTCACATGACAAAATTCCAAACACCGAAAACTCCTGGATGAAGTTGCAGATGCAATTCTTTAAAACATCTGTCCAGTTAGACCATTTTACCCTCACCTCTCTTCATCTGTGCCTCCCTCCCTCACACACACACACACACACACACACACACACACACACACACACACACACACACACACACACACACACACACATATATCTAGGATCAAGCCAAGGGCAATCTGATTAGTCAGCTTTAAATGGGCTGCCAAATATCCCCTTCACACACACCCACTTGCACGCAACTGCTACAAGTTGTAGCAATGGAGAGGAAAAAAAAGCGTGTGTGTGTGTGTGTGTGTGTGTGTGTGTGTACACACTCGCAGAAAGCACTGATACTGAAAACCAGTTTTCTTCAGCTATTATTTTTGTGGTAAGAGCAAAAACTCACTGATGTGAAAGACAACAAAACCTGCGAGAGGTGGTTTTTGTCCTTCAGCTGAATTCCCACAGAGGAAAACCCTGCAGTACAACTCATGAGGTCTTCATCACCCAATCACAAGCCCTGATGAGTTACAGCCCCCCCATCTGTAATTAGCATCTTAACATCCCACCACCTCCCACCCTGCTACACTCATACCATGACCCAGTTCTACAGCCCAGTGAGTGAAAGAGACAGTGAGACATGTTTTGTGTGTGTCGACTATTCCAGTTGACCGGAAAGGGGGAGGACGAACACACAAAAAAAGGTCTGACAGTGCCAGACAAATAAGTGGGGGATGAGCTTGCCGGAGCTCCGCTGGGAATCTCTGCATGGGAGCGGGACGGGAGGTGGACACAAAGCCAGCTGATTACAAGGCGGCCGGCTGCGCGGGGGTCCCCTTTGTCTCTGTGACCCACCGTCCCAATAGAAAGGGCAGGAACGCCTGTTTTATTTCCCCTAAACTGAGTCATCACCTTTTTGCCTGTCAGCCTGCATCCAGTCAATAAAGGAGTTGGGAGAAAGTCCCAAATTAAGACAAATTCCTACCAGTTACAGATCTGAAGTGCTGGCTGGTTCTCACACTGGAACTGATACTGATGCTGGTACCAGGTACCAGGTACTGGAACCCAGCAGCATTTATTTTGTGTGTGGTGCTTGACTCCCTCTGTAACGCCACTCTAAACTGCAGCCACACATCCAAAAATGTGCAACTATCGTTGTGTGTGAACTTTTCACACGGCCGTGTTTGTGTGTGTGCACGATATGAATCGTGGCGTTCCTCCGCCACAGCTGACGGTGTCGGCCACTGGGGTTTAGAGCAGAACTATTGGACCTGGGAACCAGGCGACAGCAACCAGAGAGACACCAGAGATGAGTTAGCTTGACACCATCACGAGCAACAAAACTGCTCAACTTCTAACCAGGATTTTCAGAATAAGGCCCTCAAATCAAGCTCTGACAATAAAGGATAACAAAAAAAAACACAGCTGCTTTTAGTTTGAAAGCCAAATCACTAGACTTGAAGTAACAACGCCCTGAGAAAGCTGGTCATAGATTAGAACCTATGTAACAACCAAAAAGAACCCAACACGACTCCAGCTCTACGTGAGTGCTGTTGAGATCACGCAAGACAGAATGGCAACATTTTCACACTGTAATGTTTCCCCGTGAACAACACGACCACCGTCACGCTGAGGTTTCTGACTTCCTAAAACTCTCCCATCACATTACTGCTCGACATCGTCAGAACGACATGCTGGAACCTGCAGCAGGGCGACGCCACACGGTCTCTCTCTCTCTCTCCCTCTTACCGTGGCTTCAGTGGAGTTTAATTCTGATTGTGTCTTTCTAGATGCTGACAGGATCTGGGCTTCAATCACCAGTTCTTTTATGACACATCGATCTACTGATCAATTTTGCTGTCAGCCGTGTCCAGTCGTGTTTCTGTTAGGAGTCAGGAGTCCCGCTGCGTCGAAGAGAGACCAGCCGGTTATTTTCTAGTGTTGTAATTGACCCTTTTATTTTATATTTGTAGAGTTTAAAAGAAAGACGAGTGTCTCTGTTCATGATGACGATGGAAATCACGCGTTTTTCTGAATGCTGCCCAGCCTCCCATGTCCCTCATTCTAGGGAAGAACTAGTCCTCGTTGGATTCCTAGTGTCGGTATTCCATCTGTGAGAAACTTGATTAGTTTTCAACGGCACAAAGACGTGGTGGGACGATGTTTGGTGGCTGCCGTTTAATTAGAGGCAGCGCGGTCAACTGTTGACCTTATTACACTGGGATGCAGCACCGCTGACGACAGAGACGGTTCCTCCTTGCCTCCTTAAGTGGATCCTCCTCCTCCATCTTTATGAGAGAGGAGGGAGAGGCTGCGACGCCACGGTGCATACTCAGCTACTCATGTTTGAAAAGTTCTCTGACCCGTCAACATCAAAAGTGAAGTGCAAATATCTGAATACATATCAAATCTACCTGCAACAGACATGAGAAATGGTTGAGGAGGAAGAGGGCGAGAGCGCCTGGATCAAGGCTGACGCGAATGTCCACCGCGTGGATGCTTTGATGTTCTGCCATCATTTCATTAAAAGCAACAGAGCTCCAGACCGCCACCGGACAGTCGACTGCTAGTTGCTAAGCTACAACTGCTGCCTGATGTCTCAAAAGTCAAACACACCACCTGTAATCCTCCTCATCCTCTCTTCCAAAGTCGGCCATGATTAGTAGCAGCAGTCGTGCTTCTGACAGTCAACAAATGTTTGGTTTTGTTGGCCGCCGTTACGTTGGAGCTCTTCAGCATCTGCGTCAAGTCAGTGCGCCCAGTCAGGAAAGTAGTTCCGGCTGTGTATCGGACTCAAAACCAACAACCTCTTGTAGCGATCAACACTTTTTTCCCGGTGAATCTTAAACACAACTCTAGTTCTATTCCTGCAGGCAAAGACCTCTGTGGAGAAAAGTGTCTTGGCTGACTTTTGAGAGGTCCGTCTCTCCTGCCGCGCTGCCAGCGAAGCTAACAAGCACTCAGCTGTAGAGTTGTGATCCACAAAGCTTCAGACGCAGAATGAGCTCATTTCCAAACGTCCGCATGCTCCTTTTATTTCCCTCGTTCCTGTTCTGTTTTTGGGGATCAGCTTGTTGCTTGAGGACAGTAAACCAGCACTGCTCTGGGGTTCTAGGAGAGTTTTGTTATTGTGAATTTAGAAGAATAAACAGCATCAGGAGACAAGAACACACACAGAAAACACACAAGCACCAACACATGTTAACGTGTGTCTGCACAAACAGGGAACACAAACAGCGCCGTAAAACTGGGCGGTGCTGGTGTGTGTTTTGGAGGCGAGTGACCTCTGACCTTTTGCCATCACAGGATGCCACTAGAAATGTGAGGGAGGCAGCAGATGAGCAAAGAGCAACAAACCCGGCGAGTCCTGATCCGCTTAAACCTCCACGTGCTAGGAAGAAGCTGGTCAGACTTTTCCCTTTCAATCAAAAATGCATAATAACGGTTTCCAACTGCCCGTGAGAAATGGAACACAAGGCTTTTCTCTGGATGTTTACATTTATTATCTATTATTTTGTTCATTTTAACCCCTTAAACACAGGCCAACAGCAGCACATCCTTCTACCGCTAATCCTCAGACGATAACTTGTGTCTGGGATTTGATAAATGATTCACTCATCCGCCCTTCAAGCAACACAGAGCAGGAACGCCTGGCTAAAAAGAAATTTAGAAATGAAGAAGAATTTTTTGAGAAAATGGGCAGATTTTGAGCTGATAAATGCTGGGCGGCGTTTACTGTCAAAAAGAGCTCTGGCCGAAGGAGGAGACCAGCGGAACCGGCTTGTGAGAAAGTGTTGAACGCTTCAAAGTGCAGTTCTGCTGAGGTGCATTCAGATTTCAAGCACATGCTGAGGTTGACAGCCAGAATAATACACCAGAACATCAGGGTAGGAAAGCGCTTGACCCTCACTTGAACAGGTTCTCTGCTCCGGCTCGCATGCGCATCTCTTTGTTGATTTGCTGGTTGATGCGAGCTCGCCGGTGCTGAAGTTTGCTGCGCTGCGTCTGGGCCAGAGGATCGCTCCCCTGCAGAGACAAATAGAGGAGAAAAAGAAAGTAGGATTACCACCTTGTGGTCGTACACCGCTGCCGGCCGGTCCTGCTGTCTGCCGTGCTGGTCTGGACTGGTGCAGTCCAGTGTGCTGCATGTGGTGCGAACCAAGAAAAGGTTTTAAGGGCTCTCACAGAAACACGGATCTCCTCATTGTTCCCTCCAGTTGCTCCTTGGATGGCGTGGAATGACAGCCAGACAGGGATTTTCACACAAAGTTATGATGAAAATAAATTTGTAAATAAAATGTCACCAATGCATTTCATGCTATTAGACTTTTGGGTGGAAGTTTGTCATCGTGGGTTCAATGTACTGTTGGAGCAACCACACCCTGGTGTCCTGATGGGTGCCAGTGACCTCGCTGGGTAAACAACATGGGCACTGGGCTAAAAACAACAACTGAGTCAGTTGGAAATGAGCAGCGCTTGACGCTTGTGTTCAGCTCACAATACCTCAGAAAAGACTGAAATCACCCGTTAATCTTTTGTAATCCAGCTGGTCATCGCCTAACCTGATGATTCCGTTCTCTGTCCAGCACGTTTCTGAAACATCAGCATCCGATACAGAACCCGCACGTTCCTGTCAGCACACACCACGATAACGTGCACCAGAACCACCAAGAGAAATGAACTCAAGGGAACTTTTGCTGGAACTTTCCCGGCAGCTTCAGCCTGGATTCAACCCAAACATCAACCATGAGTAACTCACCGCCTGATTAGTAGAATTTGTTGGAAGCAATCAGAGGTTTATCCTGGACAGCAAACTGCCGGGGAAGGTTACCTCAGGTGAAAGCGTCTGTGCCTGCCACGGATCCTGAGAGGGAAGCTTAATGGTGCTGGTAATCTGACGCGGTGCAGCAGGAGGGGAAGCTTCTCCTCAGCAGGACATGATGTTTAATAGAGAAATGACCTTGTAAGATGTCAGACAAGGTATCTGTTTGAAGATTTACAGGCTTCTTCAGGCAGGGTTCAGCGGGCAGCGAGCCAGCGACGGCTGCCCTGCAGGTCATTATTCAATGTCTGCTGAGCGAAAACCAACACTGTAAAACACGGAGCATGTAAATATGTGAGCGTGACTGATGCGGCAGCCCTACTGTAAACAAGAGGGGTGCTCCCTCCTTCCCCCACCCCTCCCACCATCGCCGTGTCTCACATCAACTTCAACATGAACAATTCTCCTTCCTCTGGCTCATTCCCTCTCACCCAGTTCAAGATGTTTGTTTAGCAGGCACTCTCGTGGAGTAATCCTCCCAGTGCCAGTGTGGATTAGACTCCTGGCCGAGTTCCCTACCTCTGCTCTGTCGTCAGGAGGGAGCAGGACGGAGGCGGCTCGACATCTGTGCACATTAAGCCCTGATCAAAAAAACCTTCAGGTCCAGGTGACTGTCCCTCCACACGCATGTTGTTTCATAGCGACGCCGGTCGACCAATGCAAAGACGTTAAGAGATACAACGTCTGTGTTTCCGCTTTCATGGTTTCCTGAGAAATTAAACAGTAACTTTGTTTTATTAGCATGATGTGAATTCTTCAAGGACGACGATAATATCAGTGCGTGATCAATATCAGCCGATATCGGTCGTTTATCAAAAATGAATCTGTGTCTTGCCAGTCTTGCTCAAGCCTCCTCATCTTTGCTCAGGAGGAAACAACAGGGATGACATGGCTTTTCCTAATGTTTTGGAAATGGAGGAAAATGTCTGTTTTTCACATTCACAGCTTGCATGTGGTTTTCAGCGTGAGCAAGCTGTGAATATCATGGAATCTGTGTTTGCACAAAGCATCTGGAAGGAAAAGCGATCGGCCAAATCTACTCCACACAGGGCTGCAGCTCAGTCTCATCATCATTAACCTGCCAGTTATTTCATCCCATAAAATGTCAGACAAATGCAAAAAAATAAAGAAATAAGTAAAAGCTCATCTCATTTTTAAAGGCTGTAACTTTACCAACCAAAGTGACTGTTCACGCAGCTTCTTCTGTCCAACAACTCTTCACTTTGTGTTATAAATAACAAATAAGTAGCACAAATGCTGGAATATGGGAGTGTGGAACCAGCAAAAGTTTTAAATTTAATTTAACAATTAACTGATGACAAAATAACTTCCTAACTAATGACTAACTGATTGTAAAATACAAATGTGAAAGTAGTAACATCCAGCATCACTAGAAGTTCCACACTTCTCTCCGTCCCGTGGCTACAGACGCCGCAGCACCTCCTCCAGTCCGTTACACGCGGGTGTGGATGAGTCCGAGAGTCCGGTTGGGTGTCTCACCTTTCGGATGCTCCCGTTGTAGCTGCCGCCCTCCGAGGGCAGAGTCAGGAGCATATCATCGTCCGAACCGCCGTCGGACGGGGACACCTCGCACTCCCTGTAGGAAATGACCGAGGTTCTAGGGTCACTACCTCCACCACCACTTGCGTTTTTCACACTTAGCTTGTAAAAGTCGACTAGCACTTCTCAACTAGTTAGCTAACGAGTCGCGTTTCTTCCCACTTGCCTCGTCGCGGGTTCCTCCATCGTGAAGCAACAACGCCGCCGGACAAACGGCTCCTACATTCCGCCAAGTCGCCCTCCAGCTCCTCGGTTAAACACGGGAACAAACGAACCTCCCAGGCTGAGCCCGAAGTACACTGGAGCCCTCAGAACAACAACTCCTGGTCGGTCCACCTCCTCAGCAACGCGGCTCTCGGGCTTGTGTGCAGCTGCTAAGGCTTATTCACGGAGGATGGCGCGAGGTGCGGAGCCGGCCAATCACCATGCAGGAGGCAAGAGCGACAGCGGTGCTGACGAATCACACGGAGGATTACGACTGAGTGACACCCCAGTCCGGCCAATCACAAGCCATTCAAAGCGTCCCTCTGCTACCCTCGCCGTTACTATGGCAACGTCAGGGCTGTGGCTAGTGTGTACTGAGGATTGTGGAGGGGCACGAAACATAAACTTCACATAGTATACACAGGTTATTAGTAGTAGTAGTAGTAGTAGCAGCAGCAGCAGCAGCAGCAGTAGTAGTAGTAGTAGTAGTAGCAGCAGCAGCAGCAGCAGCAGTAGTAGTAGTAGTAGCAGCAGCAGTAGTAGTAGTAGTAGTATCATAGTACTACAAGTGTCTTTATCTAATTATAGAACCCCTTGTTGCGTTGCAGTGTATTATTGCAGGGGTTCACAAAGTAGGGTTCGGGACCTCTGAGGGGAGTCGTCGGGAATCAGAAGATTTCTACGTATTTAAAAAAAAAAGATATAAACATTTTTTTTTTTTAAAGTCTGGAATAAGAGACTAGAACGGAAGCGTGGTCCGGCTGAGGCAGCAGCAGCATCCTCTCCTGTAACGACTCATACTGGAATGATAATAATAAGTTCTACTTCATTTGAAGAATGCAAAACCGTCAGGAAATTAGCAAATAAAAACACTGTCAATCAAACAACGCAGATATGAAGCACATGAACGTTCTTTAAGAACCAACGTGTGTGTCTAGTGGCACCTAGTGACCAAGTTTCAGATTGCAGCTTCTTGCAGGTTACTTTGGTGTCACTGATAACATCTGGAAAAGGCCACGCTGATGTTTGTCAGGGATTTTTTTCCCGAATGTTGTAGTTCCATTTTATATCTTCTGATGTGTTTCTAATTTCTGTCTTCTAACTGATACACAGTCAGCGGCCTCAAACCCAGGAAACAACAAGAGAAAACACAAAGAAATACACATGATGCCAAAGGAATATGGAATAAATGTTTGTTGTTTTGGGGGGTGATGCGAGGAGGGAGACGACTCCTAACATGGGGTTTTCCAACGTTTTTATGGTCTGAAGTGTTTTAGCTAAAAAGAGACCTTTGAAATTTGACACAGAAAACAAAGAGAAAAAAGAAAAAGGTTTTACTCAGAAAGTCTCCTCACGAGATGGACATCATTCCAGAGTGGGAACTCCTTCTCCTGTGTTCACTCCACATGGTGTCTAACACAATCCAACAATATCTTCATATTCTCTTCACGTGATGATTTCTAAGAATAAAAGTCTTACCAGGGGTTGAAATACAGGTGCAGTACTTGCCTCTGAGATACTACAGCGGTTTGAGGGGCGGGGCCGTGCGCTGTGTGACATCACAAATCCTGAGACAGTCGGACGAGCGCCAGCAATGCACCCTGATGAGCGGTTGTAGAAAAAACGGAGTCCAAGACAGACGGAGACGTTTGAGGTCATGATAATTTAGGGCATCGGGGTTGTGTTCTGCTGTTTGTCCACTTGAGGGCACTGTTGTCACTCTCATTTCCTGTCACAACTTCCAGATGCGCCCCTGCAGGGTCTCTCTCTGTCCGACTGCATGATGAGGGAATTGACGTGCTGGGAACTTTACAACTAAATGGCGTGTCGGGATTGTTGGAGGTCAAACTGATGATGACGCCTCAGCCCGAACAGAGTGAGCTGACTGATGAGGCAGGCGACGGAACTGCCGGAGCCTGGTGACCTCTGGCTCTCACACGCACCAAACTGTCATCCTGCGATGAGGATTTCAACCAAAGTGATGACATTCAAGTTCCGAGATGTTCCACGCTCAGAATCCAAACTCTCTGCTGCAATCACAGCTCGCTCGTCTGTTCGTGTGCCTGAGGGACATTTTCGAACAATCAATAATTGAGTGCGCTTTGCTCTCCCTCTAAGCGGGGAGGAGGAGCAGCTGTCACAGCACAAACCTCCGTGTTTAGTTACGACTCTCCCCCGAGCCAGGAGGGACGACGCATTTTAATCACCGTCTTTCCAAACGCCACCAGAATTTGAACCCTTGACATTTATGACTGCTCCTGGCCGTGAGGACACCGTGGACAGGGACAACTATAAGCTGTGGGACAGAGCAGGGTTGGGCTCAGCGACCCGCTCTGCCTTCTGTTTGATGACGACAGAGGAGAAGTTGGTCTGGTGAGATAATTCGAACGTCCTCAGCTCAAAATTCAGGCTCTGATCGGATAAACTCCATCGGTCAACTGGCAAACGTGACGTCATCCCACGACACGTGTCTCAGCAGAGAAACTCCTCTGGTTCACCCAGCTGTTCTTGAGTCTCCCTCTGAAAAAACAAAAACCTGCCCTTTCACAAGTTTTTATTGCTTTGCCGTCTGTTGTTCCCAGGGACGCCGCGTGTCCGCCGTCATTCCTGCAGACTGACTGTGCGACTGAGGGATGAATCAGTCAAGACGGGCTTCCTCATCTCTGGTGTCCAGGCAGATTTGAGCTGCTGCTGCACCAAACTAATTTCCTGCTAAAAATCCATAAAGTATCAAACAGCAAGTGTCTCAGACATTTTACAGATATTTTTGGCTTTAGTGTCTCTGGAGCTGAGAGTCTGGACAGAAGTGATCAACCACACAGCAGAGTTCAGTCACCAGTGCATGTGTTGCTCCACAGTTGGGAGCACAAAGGAGCTCTGCATTTGAGCATGAGCTTAAAAAAACAGGCATTAATCACGACTGATTGGAGCTGCAACAAACCTCAAGAGAAGAAAGAACTGTCTCACCTCCCTGAAACACAAGAACATACAAACGCTGCTGAGATGCAATCAAACACAGACAGGCAAAGCTGGGAGTTGCAGATTCGTGGCTGCGCAGCGAGGAACCAGACCAATCATGATGACGGCGCTCGGGACGAAGCTGCTGGGGGGTAGGAGGTGGGAACAGATGGTTACCTGGGCGGGCGAGGCCCCGGGCGATCCTCGCTGCCCTTTCATTAGCTGCTGTGTCCTTAAAGCTGACATGCACCGGCCGCAGTGAGCGGAGGGGGCACCAGCTGCAGCAGGCGGCTGTGGAGGTGCAGCACTCAGCCTCAGCAGGCCTCACCAAACCCTGGCCTTCGTCTCTGTTTGCCGTCGCTGCAAATGAGAGGTGAGATTGAATCAATCAGTGTCACCACAGAGATCAACCAAAGGGCCAAGTTGCTCCAGCGTTTGTCCAATCACAGCTTGGCAATCACCCCCATGTACATGGAAAAGCTTTTCCTTCTCCACGTGCCGACCACGTGGCATCATTCCCATCCCGTGATGCACAGACGTGGATGAGGAGCCGATCAGGAGCTCAGATGAAGCTCAATCAAAAGCCGCTACCGAGGAGGCGAAGGAACTGGATGTTCAGCGATGACAACTTCTGATGCTGACGAAGCTCATGAAGCACCTGCTTGATTAAAGGAGCTGCAACTCCTCTCTGACACGAGGCCAACATCAGCTTTTCTACCCTGAATGGACAGCAGAAACACAAACTGCACATTGAAAGGCAGTCACTTGGAAATGATGAGCCACTGAGACACAATTCCACTTTCATTTATTAGACGACCCCAAAGGAAATGAGCTTGTTTGCAGGTTCCGAGCGTGAGGCTTCCCGTGGAAGAGGGTGACTGCTGCAGAGCCCAACACCTCATGACATCACCCTCAAAACAGGAACCCTCGTGTACCGTGTTGGCACGTTCAGCCACAAAAACATGACACCAGGGTGGGACGATCCATCCATCGGCACGACTGCAGCAGGATGCAGCTTCCCTGCTCGCCTGCACGTCATTTTACTTCCTACCTCGTGCGAGTTGTCTTTTTTTACCATGAATGACGACTGTGTTTGTCTGTGTTGCCCCCCCCCCTCCCTTCTTGGTGGAGACAATTAAAGTTTTGGTCAAAAATAAAAATAAAAACAAAGTTCTCTTTCTCACTTTAATTTCACAAAAAAGAACTAAGTTAAATCATGAAGGTCTGGTGATGGTGACTCATTTGATGGGTCTGCAGAACGTTCTAGTTCCCTCCTTGAGTGGTGCCCCGCTCCTCCAACAAGTCTGGTGAAAACCGGCCTTTAAGGTTTGAGGAAATCCTGCCGACAGATAAACAAACGTCACAAAGGACGTGTCCTCTTTGGCAGGGCTGGGCAATAAACGGTACATACATGAAGTTGAGCTGATGTAAGATGATGGCGCTAGAGCTGAACACGCTGACTCAGACCTGCAGCAGAGACGTGTCAGCATGGAACTCCTGAAGCGTAAACGCCACCATTCGGCTCTCAATGAAAATGAGAACAACGGCACAAGAATGACGGCTCCGTCCAGGAACAGGAATCCTCACAGCGACGACGTCAGTGGTAACGTGCTGTTCTCCATCTGTCGGGCCATGAATCAGAGCGATCCCTCCATCAGCTCCACCAAGGTTGATCCCTTCCCTTCGATCGTTGAGCAGCTCTACTGCAGCACTGGAGCTGCGGCATAAAGAGTATTAAACGATTGTTTATTCGTCTTAATTGAGGTAAGGAGCCGCCCACCGCGCAGACACGCAGAACTGTGACAGACGCATCTCTTGACTTCCTGTCAGACTGGATTCTGACTTTAATCGAGGCCCTGATTTTTGAACGTTCCCTCTGTTTCTGTTCACTGCACCCCAGAAGCAATGAGCGTGTTTCCTTAAATGCCTGGTTTACAAGAGCGGTGTGAGCGGAGTGTAACAGTCACAGCATGCACAGAACAAAGCGCCACTAGTCGCAGCTCCGAGCGGCGTCCCAGACTCAGCAGCCGCAGCACGTTAGCCCTTGACAGTGAGGTAATACAGGTAAACCAAGGCCGTCTCCATCAAATATTCAACGTTATAGAGGATAAACACACACAGAAGTCAAGCAGTCAAGATGTAAGAGAGGAGCTTCAGTTTTTTAAACCTGGGTCCTTTAAAAGAACCGTTATGAAACTGCTGCAGTCGGGAGCAGAGCTGCCTGCAGCCCCAGAGCTCGCCAGCACGTCTTCCAAGGGAGCAACAGGCTACCGTCAAATTATGACTTCTAAAAGTTTCTTTGTTCCGACAGGCTCAGGTTGTCATCGTGATTGTCTGACAGCCCATCGGAGCGGAGGAATGAACGTCTGCAGCAGAGCTCGCTCCTCTCAGAGCAGCTCTGCTGCAGGGTTTCTCCTCTTGGCTGACCGGTGGAAGCGTAGGCAGCACAGCCAGCGTGCCAGCATCCACCGCTCGGCTCTCGGGAGACTTCAGAGCGAGACGCCACAACACAGACCCCAACAAACACGGACACACTCAGCTGAGGGTGCCCACAGACACTCACACAGCCTTTAAATTGGAAAAATGAACACCCACTGGGCGACATGCTGGCAAGCTCTGGTGCTGCTCAGGACTGCGGCCGTTCCAGGACTGGTTGTTTCCTTCACTCAGTAAAGAAGTCAGGAAAGTAGGGCCCAGCTCAAAGTTCCTGATGAATGCAAACAATCTGGAAGGAACTTCAGCGTTGCCTGGATGAACTCATTGGTCTGTTTCTTCTCAGGAGTGCGATGGCTCCATGACGTTATTGATTTTTTGCATTAAGGAGAGCTCTGACAGGTGCGCTTGTCTTTGTGTAGAGAAGCATTACGACACAGAAAGTAGACAGAATGAAGCCTTCTGTGTCTCTGCAGGTGATACAAAGTATAACATCATTACACATCAGGTGCGTTCCAGTGTTATTCATCAAGGGAAATAAGAAGGTTTTTCATAAAGGTGACATGTTTAACCATGCTAGCAGCAACATTACAAGAAGCACGGACCGATGTGCTGTACATTGAGACTGTCTGTGTTTAGAGCGGCGGTCTCCCATTAAATACTTCAAGTGATAATTCCCCCCAAAAAGCAGATTTTGCCTTTCAGGTACTAACAAATACAAACCTTGAGCTTGAGGTTTTTTCTATCCTGCATTACTTGCTCTCATTAAAAGTGCCTTGCTTCCCAGCCCTGGAACACAGTAGCAGGTTCCACGAGGGAATCACCAGCTCCTGCCAGGAAATCCCAAGTGTTCCCGCCGTCCATTTCAGACACCTTTGTTTTGGTGGTGGATATTTATACTATGGAGGATATTTTTGATAGTATAAGCTTGTGATATGTGTCAGTGTACGGTATGACGTTTCAGGTACTACATGCATCTTGGCCCTGTTGTGCAGTAAAATAACTTCAGTATATCGATTATGATGATTGTTGTATTTCTTCTGTCTTAGCCTGGTGGCTAAAATCTGTCATATTAACACTGGATCGTGTAGGTGTCCACGGTGCGTTTCCCCATTTAAAGAAATAAATCTGAAACCTTGATGACCTCTGACGGCAGGAGGAGCCTGGTGGCGAACCACTCCAACAGCCGTCAGTCTCCATCGGCTTCCAGCTAAACGCGTCTGGCTCTCTCTGCATGCCAGAGCCACCAAGAAGGAGCAGGAGGAGAGAGATCTTTTTGATGTCAAGAAACCTGTTAGTGACAACTTATTAGTCAAAATGCACTTTTTGGGTGGAGTATCACTGGAAGGGTCGCTAAGACACGAATAAGAAAACACTTTGACTGCTTTTCCAAAAACGCCACGGCCTTCTCCTCCAGTCAGCCCCCGGGGGGGTCAGATGCTGAGCACCGCCATGGATCGACGCTCCAGCACAGCCTGACAATGGAAAGTCTCCTCCTGCCCAACATTTCTCAGGTGGTCTAGCCCACCTGCAGGTGATGACACAGTGGGTAGAGCTTCCGCTCATAAAAGACGTGTAAATCCACTTGGACAAGCATTATTCCTCCCTAAGAAGGTCAGAAGGTCACGTTTAAGTCCCGGAGTGAGCGTCTGGGGGTCGGTGCTGTAGCGTCTCGTCCACGGTGACCACGGTCTCCTCCGTTCTGGTGGGACTCAGGCAGTTCGTGTGGTTCAGGGATATGTAGCTCATCTCCACCAGCTGGGGCGTCTCAGCCAGCTCGTTCATCTCGTTCAAGCTGGTGCTGATGCAGTTGATCTCAGCTTTGCGGCGGCTGGCACCTCGACGAGAGCCAAACACCCAGTCTGAAGGACGAGAGAGACGCGGGTGAGATGCAACAAGAGAGGGAGACCCTGACACAAGTCGCGAGTGACATGGCGAGCTGGCACGGAACCGATGGTTCGCTTCCTCTCATTTTGTTGTTTTCTGTCAGTATTTAATATAAAGCCTCTTTTCTACAGACCCAACAGATCCACGACCACCGGGTTTTGAACTGCTGTGGGAAAGTGTTCAACCCTGGGTCACATGACCTCACAGCAGACGAATCAGGAAAAAGTCTTTGTGAGTATTTACAGTGTGTAAATTGTTTGTGTTGTTATTTTCACCCCTTTGTGCCACTGACAGGAAGGAATTTCGGTTCTAGAGTCTGAGTCAAACACACATTTGGAAGACCATCTTTGAATCAACATCATGAGGCTCTTTCTCTCGAAGCGGTCGTTTCAACCCAGTGTTCGTCCCGGCGAGAGCGCCGCGGTTGCTGGTCACTGTACGATGAGCGGAACCTCGCTGCCATGGAGAGAAATACAGAAATGTATAATGTGGACAAAAGATAGAAACTGCTTCTTGAATTCATAGCTACAAAATATAATTCGCTCCATCACAGTAGATTTTTTGAGGCCACGAGATATAACTGGTTCCCTCAATTTAGTCGTTCCTCAGACATGGAGTTGTGTAGCTGTCCTCAGTCCTCAGGTGCAACTCTGATCTGCAGTCATTCATTTAGATTTGGAGTTTTATTGCTGATTGAATGAAGTGTTGGAGTTCCTCCTCCACAACTACAGGTCGTGAAAACCTCGGCGTCCCCGGGGGGGCGGAGCTGTAGAGCGTGACCACACACAAGCTGGAACACTGACGTACGGGGCGGAAACAAGCAGGCCGAGTATTTAGAACATGCTGAGAACAAGAGTGCCAAATTAATCTGACGGAAAGTTATGACGAGTTCAGCCTCTGTAATTCCATTAGAGGCAAAGCAGCAGAAAATTGTTTCTGGGGGAGACGTCTGCTGCACAGAGCCGTGTTGAACTGGGACACATCAATCATGCTTCTGTCAGATGAGGAGCTGAGATTAGTCCTGACAGTCGTGAGAGGGAGGAACGGACAAAAGGTGGAACAGGATTCCTCAGAACCGATTCATCACCAGACGGCCTGGACAGCACCGAGCCAGCGGGGCGCTCCAGGTCCCAGCACCAGAGGAGCTGAAATGACGACCAACCAGTCATGACCGACTCTTAGAACTGGGAATCATCCAGATTTGTGACAAACGGAACAAGAACCCTGATTGGTCACATGTGAACAACTGAGGCAGCAGCGAGGCCAGATTATCCAAACCAGGTCAGCTGAAGTCTTGTTTTAATCTCTCACTGCTCGATCAGACGGCAGCAGGTGCGTCGAATCAGCCAGAAGCAAAGCTGGCGAGGGCAGAGACAGAATCAAGCCTCAGAATCACTCGCTCGACACCAACAACAGGCCCTCGCTGCTCCGCCACGCCATGAGTGAAGCATCACATGGATCCCAGGATACCACACACACACACACACACACACACACACACACACCCTTCACATTTACACCTCAGCAAAGTGCCCAGGAGCCCAAACGCTGTGTGTGAACGTGTGTGTCGTTGGAGGTCAGACGTGCTGCAGCCCAGCTGGCTGAAGACGACACCTGAGCTCCTCACACGAGGTCAGAGTGTCTCTGTGGCAAAGCTAAGTGCTGCAGGCTTCCACCCGTGTGTGCTTTGCTTTTTACCTGGTTCACTGCTTTCACCACCACTGCCGCCGCCGCCGCCGCCGCCGCCGCCGCCGCCATCACCTTCAGCAACCATCGACCTGCCTCCACCTGCGAGCAACGAGCAAGTGAAGCAGTCAGACTCCCTGTGTGCCTTGTGGAAGAAAAGCGCTGGTGGGAAACGGCTGAGCTAGAGGTCACTGAAGCTGGGCAGGTGTGATGATGACGACGCTCAGGTGTGGGGCTGCTGGCGCCTCAGAGCAGCGGGGGGGGGGGGCGGGGTAGTTATTTTCCACAATCAAAAAGAGATGCAATTTATTACAAAGATTAACAGGTAAATCAGCCATGCCTCAGAGTCGAGATGCTGAGACGTGGTCGCTACGTCTGATCCATTAATCCTGACATCCTTGAGGACCAGAGCGGGAATTCTGGAGAAAGTCTGCATCAGGACTGAGTGCCTGCTTGATTTGAGCCTGTCACAGTGACCTTTGACCTCTACAGTCTCTCAGTTCATCCTTGAGTCCCAGGGGACGTTTGTGCCAAGTTTAAAGCAATTCCTTCCCGTTAACGGCCAGAAAATACAATCCCTCCAGTCAACAGCCGTCACCGGCAGGACAGCCGCCCCTGGTGACCTTTGACCTTCAACCACTAATCAGTTCATCTTTGAGCCAAAATTTGAAGACTCTCCCTCACAGCGTAGCTGAAACATCCCAGAAATGCTGTGACGGCTCAGCTTGAGGTGATTTACAAGCTGATAGCAGTTGTCAGGTCATGGGGGGACTCGTGCCCCGCAGGGGTCCTCACTCAGGTCAGGCGTCCTCATCGGACCCGGTAGAAGCACTGAGTGACATCACCTGATGTAATGAGACGACTATCAGGTCAAATCATCGCCGTGAGACGAGGCAGCTCCTAAAAATAGACTCATTGTGTGGTTGATTCATTCATTATGTATCGCTCACAGGAAGTTCTTCAAAAATAGAGAAACAGCAGACCTGCCTCCGCCCCCCACGCAGGTATCAGGTCCAGCTGAGTCATGATCCAGCCGCTTGGATGTCAGGTTCTCCCTTAGCTTTGGAGAATGGTGAATTACTCTTTTGATGGATTCCTACTTCATCGATGCTCATCTCACCGGAGGAACCTTCAACTGCTGCTGATGCAACGTTCACACAGGACAGGAACCTGATTCACGTCAGGATGCGTGAGACAGGACCTGCTCTCACCAACATGCTGAACTCAATCCCCCAGGCCCGTATCCATCCCATCATGAACAAGTATGACCAAATGTCCAGGTTTAGTTGATACCAAAGGAGCTTTTAAAACAGTAACAATTCTGTTTATTTCCAAAAACGTTTGTTTAAACACAGAAATCTTTTGGTGTCCTGGTCAGGACGAGACTTGTGAAACTGGACAATACACGGACCAGTGACACACACACACACACACACACACACACACACACACACACACACACACACACACACACACAGGGGGGTCACATACCTACAAAGTCATTAACCACATCCTTCACCAAGTGTCCAACTATCGCGTACGCCACCGCCACCACCACCAGCGCCGCCATCACCAGGTACAGGACCGCCTTGGGCAGCGGGATCGGGTCCCGCGCCGGGGTCCGGTCGTCGGTGTACACCAGGTCACCCTCCGAGTACGAGTACTGGAAGACGTGCTCCATGCCCGAGGTATGGTCCGGGTTGAGGGGTGGGTTGCTCGCGCTCACGGCGCCGTCCGGCCGCAGCGCCGTCACCACGGTGGTGGTCACAGCCTCGGCTCTGTCGAGGTCGACCAGGCCGGTGGTTTTGTTCACGAGGGGCAGAATCTGAGAGAGGAAGTAGCTCCAGTCCTTGATGGCGCTCGTGTTGCATAAGAACATTGTTTCGGGGAGGACAAAACACGCCGAGGCTCCAAACTTGGCTGGAAGGTTGTTTTAGCGACCGGTCCCCCCTCAGCCAGAGTCCCCGTCCCACAGTCAGCTCATCCGGAACTCGCCCCGCTGTCACTGCTGAGACGCGCGACGCGTCAGTCACAGCCCGGTGGCGCGGCTTTTACGCGCCGGCAGAGACGGATTTTCGCGCGTCCGATCTTCCCCCAAACGAGGAAAAACAACGCAGAACCGGAGCAGCGGTCGATGTCACCCAAGGAGAGCGACGAGCCTCCCGCTCCTGACGCGCGTAAACGATGGACGGACGCGCGTCTGTGACGGTGTCTCCGGCGCGTGGCTCGCACCCACCGAAGATGATAATTACACGCCGGTGCGGAGGATCCGGTAAACCCGCAGGAGTCACGACGCCTCTGCTGAGGTCCGGTGGGCCGGCGGAAGACCAGAGACTCCGGCACCCCTGGCGGAGGAGACTGCAGCCTGCGGTGAGTCCAGGTCTCTGTACTGGTTTGGAACTGAATAGCAGTCACTTGGATGTCTGGTGGAGAGATGAAAGAGATGAGAGAGATGAAAGAGATGAGAAGGATGACAGAGATAAGAGAGATGCCGCTCTGTGACGTCACCTTCTTAAAATAATTGACAAACTCATTTTTTGACAAAAATGAAATGAGAATTTTTTTTTCCCCAAAACAACTCCTTACGATGTTTTGCCTCCAGGTTTTTTTGTGTTTTCTGAAAAAAAAAACCTTGAAAAAAATGACTCAGGAAATTATTTTAAGAAGGCGACGTAATGTTACACTCAGCAGGCAGAATTTATTTATTTATTTCTTGGGTCATAAAAATTACACAACTCAAAACTGAATAGCAAAGACATTCAAAGACAAACTGAAGAGTGAAGGGAATGTCAGGAGAGACGTTTGTCTGAGGGTTTGATGGAGTTCCTCAGTCTGAAATACGGATAAATGAAGCTCGATGAAGCCGGCGAACAGCAAATGGAGGGCGTCCAGCCTTCGACCAAGCCAGGAGGGAAAATAACAGGGGTTAAGGGCTACAGCGGAGACCAGCTGGGTCTGGAGGGAAAGTGTGGGCTCTTTTATTGCTACAGTTTCACGAGGGCGCTTGGTGTTGTAGAAATGTGAGTGACATTTTTCAGGAGCGTGTTGATTGTGAACCGGAATGTTTGAATGTGAGGCTTTCTGGGCCTGCACGCCATTGCTGTGACACCACTCATGAAAACGGCCATTTTGGACCTGTTGGAAATGCAGCAGGTCTCTTAAGACCCAAGATGTCTGTCTACCTTGTGCAAGATGGCAACCAGTGACTGACTAGCGAGCAACACGGTGAGGCGTCGCTCCTGAGGGCGAGGCAGACGTGAACAGCTGAAC
The DNA here is from genome assembly GCF_037954235.1 of Aulostomus chinensis. NCBI lineage: Eukaryota > Metazoa > Chordata > Actinopteri > Syngnathiformes > Aulostomidae > Aulostomus > Aulostomus chinensis. The sequence continues at coordinate 1,866,337 of NC_141333.1, read as the reverse complement.
AAGTCCAGACTGATTAGCATGTGTGCAAAGACACAGAGGACCAGAAATTTGTAAAGTCAAGTGTTGAGTCGCTAGAAACTCCAAATGAGAAGTACTGTGACTCTCAAGGTGACCTTTGACCTCCACCTTTTTTTTTTAGGTCATCATCACAGTCTGTAAACATGTGAGCCAGAATTTAAGCTGTTAACTCAGCGTTCAATCACCAATAAACACCAGACTGGTGGATGGTGGAGGTTCAGGTCTACATCAGATCCACCAGTAAACACCAGACTGGTGGATGGTGGAGGTTCAGTTCTACATCAGATCCACCAGTAAACACCAGACTGGTGGATGTTGGAGGTTCAGTTCTACATCAGATCCACCAGTAAACACCAGACTGGTGGATGTTGGAGGTTCAGGTCTACATCAGTCCACCAGTAAACACCAGACTGGTGGATGTTGGAGGTTCAGTTCTACATCAGATCCACCAGTTACACCAGACTGGTGGATGTTGGAGGTTCAGGTCTACATCAGATCCACCAGTAAACACCAGACCGGTGGATGGTGGAGGTTCAGTTCTACATCAGATCCACCAGTAAACACCAGACCGGTGGATGTTGGAGGTTCAGTTCTACATCAGATCCACCAGTAAACACCCGACTGGTGGATGTTGGAGGTTCAGTTCTACATCAGATCCACCAGTAAACCCCAGACCGGTGGATGGTGGAGGTTCAGTTCTACATCAGATCCACCAGTAAACACCAGACCGGTGGATGTTGGAGGTTCAGTTCTACATCAGATCCACCAGTAAACACCCGACTGGTGGATGTTGGAGGTTCAGTTCTACATCAGATCCACCAGTAAACCCCAGACCGGTGGATGGTGGAGGTTCAGTTCTACATCAGATCCACCAGTAAACACCAGACCGGTGGATGGTGGAGGTTCAGTTCTACATCAGATCCACCAGTAAACCCCAGACCGGTGGATGGTGGAGGTTCAGTTCTACATCAGATCCACCAGTAAACACCAGACCGGTGGATGGTGGAGGTTCAGTTCTACATCAGATCCACCAGTAAACCCCAGACCGGTGGATGGTGGAGGTTCAGTTCTACATCAGATCCACCAGTAAACACCAGACCGGTGGATGGTGGAGGTTCAGTTCTACATCAGATCCACCAGTAAACACCAGACTGGTGGATGTTGGAGTGGTGGAGTCTTAAAAACCTGGGTTGCTAACAAGAGTCTAGAGGAGCCAACAGAGGTCATGGTGGTCATTAAAGGTCATCAGAGGGAAAACACAAGAAGCCTGAAGCTTAGTGGTGGTGACCTTGAAGTCATGTGACCCTGGTGTAGTTCCTTCATAGGCTACCATTAGCTTAGCACTGCTAACCGTAGCATCCAGGCTTCCAGCATCATCAGAGGGTTCATTAGTGAAGATGATCTTGATGAACTGAATCTGGAAGATCATCAACTTTTGTTCACCAGAGCTGATTTACTGGTTCAATCACCACAATCACATGGAGCGATCCTATTGGCTGCTAGGGGAGGAACCAGGAGATGACCACTTCCTGTTGGTGGAGGAACCAGGAGATGACCACTTCCTGTTGGTGGAGGAACCAGGAGATGACCACCTCCTGTTGGTGGAGGAACCAGGAGATGACCACTTCCTGCTGGTGGAGGAACCAGGAGATGACCACTTCCTGTTGGTGGAGGAACCAGGAGATGACCACTTCCTGTTGGTGGAGGAACCAGGAGATGACCCCTGCCTGTTGAACAACAAACGAAGTGTCTGTCACCGTGTAGCTATGATACATATTTTTATTCTTGTGGGAAAAAAACGGAAGGGAGGGGCTTTTCAAACATGGGCGATAACGGATGTTTCCATGGTAACGACTCCCAGTGTAACACACGTTGTTCCAGATTCCAGACGTCCGTATGTGGGTGCCTCCTTAACGTTACATTACAATAACAATAAACATTGAGCTCTGAAGGCCGCGCTGGCGTACCCTGTGACTCACTGGATGTCGTGATTGATTTAAGGGTCAGAGAGTCTGCTGCATTTCCTCTGAGCCGATCGTCGAAGGGCTGATGTGATCTTAATTGAGTCCGGGTCGTCCTCCCAGGAGAAGAGACACCCTCAGACCTGCCGAACAGTCCAGACAGAACAAACACCACCGGGATCCAAACACCGACGAGTTCCCTCTGGCGTCAGCAGCGCAGCGACAGGAGACTTTGCTCTTGTGGATGATTTTTATTTTCTTCTCACAGTGATTTGAGGGACGCCTAAATAGCCGCCATGCATGTCAAAGAGGCCATCACCACGGAAACCACGGTCATTGAAACTCAGTCAGAGTTCATTTGAAATTCCCAGTCTGATGCTGCATTCTAGGCATCACGGAATTGGGAACTTTCCAGTTGAAAGAGCCGATCTCAAAGCGATCCTGGTGGTTTCCAGTGCTTGAAAAAAACCTGAACATGGTGGACTGGAACGCACTTGATCTTTGTGGCAAGTGGAAGGAGCATCCAGGAATGCAGCCATGTTGCCTGGATAGAACGACGAGCGCCATGGCACGCGTATGAATGTCAGGAGCAAATGTTTGTGGTCGTAGAAACTGTTCATCGCAGCTGTAACGGGGATCCACATTCACGTTAGCTGAGGGCTAAGTGGGCGTAGCAGGTCTCACGATGGAGCGCGCTCAGTACGCATCCACCTGTCTTTAAACGATTCACTTGAGCTTTCGGTCGAAATCATTTTTGTGTTGATGTTAAATGTGAAACTTGGAAAACAAACAACCAATCAAACAGCACAAACGTGAAAGTCTCAGTTGCCGCTCCCTCCCTCGCCATCTCTTCTCCCCGTCGCTCAACCGCAGGCATCATTTTACTTTGGCTCAGCTGCTGAGTGCAGTTTGAAAGCAGCAATGAAAGAGGAAAGAGGGAGTAAGGAGTGAGCATCCTCTCTGTTCCCGTGTTAATCAGCAGGGATTGAGAGCCTGTGATCGAGTCCTGCTGAATAACAAAGAATCTGTGTCTGCGCGGCTCAGGCTTATCTGGCAGCCTGATGAAAATTACCCCTCGTACTGGACTCATATACTTTGATCAGATATGACCCGAGCCAGACAAATGCTCGATTCCACCTCCCCGCTCATCCGTCCCCTCCCCCCCTCCTTCCACCCGGCCGGCTGAATGAAGCTCTCTTGTGTCACTCGTCTAACAGGCGGCGGGAATGAAAGTCATTTCCTCTCCCTAAAACCATCAAGGTCACTGTGGCTCTCTGGTGGCAGATCCTAATCCTCAAACCCTTCAGGTGAGCTGAGAAGCAGGAAGTGGATTCACTCTCAGCTCACATTCTCCGTCATCCTTAGCCGACCTTTACGTTGACATTTCCTCTTCTTGTGCTTCTTTACTGCTTCAAACACAGTTTCTAATACACAGAAGGGAAGTTCCTTTTTTTTAGGTTCGGTTTTCTGATCCATGTGTTTGTCCGCCCGCAGTGTTACTGGGTGGAGGGGTGAGGAGCGACACAGCTACATCTCACACAGGAAGCCCGTGTTCTCCAGCGCCACCTAGTAGATGCAGGAAGCGACATTTGCACCGAAGCGTTCATCTGCTCCTTCATGTACATTCGCATCCGATCAGGCCTCTCCTCCCTCGCTCCTCCCTCAGGGCCAAAGGTTCTGTGCTCTCCGATTCCTTGTTTGGCATGAAGGTCGGAAAAAAATCAACCTGAAAAAATAAGCTCTTTCGAGTACAAATGAACCAGTTAGTATTCGTTCATTCCCCTGGCTCACTCACTCACTCACTCACTCACTCACTCACTCACTCACTCACGAATCCTTGAGGGTACAAACGGATGCCGTCCTTCACTCCTGCGACGTGTCAGGTGCGACAGCCCTGGTCTCTGTGAGGAGTCGATGGTGCAGATGTAGCTGATGGAACTATTTACAGTTGCATAGTCAAAGTTTAGTTATAGTTTTGATGCTTACGCCTGCCCCCAGTGCTCCGCCTCCATCGCTCTTCTTTAGTCCTCATCAGCTGTGTAGATTTAGCTTGGAGACGTTCCTGGTCAGCAGCTTATTTTCCGCCATGTTGTGACACAGATGTAGAGGTTTTGAGGCCAGCTGTGAGGCCCGAGGCCGTCCTGGAGGACAGCCGCGTGCCGGTGTCAGGGAGAGGTCACCCTTCATCTTCTCCTCAGTGTCTCTCTGGATATTCCGCAGGTAAATAGGACACTCGGCCATATTGATTTTCCACCAATGAAATGAAATTGGTTCGATGCATATTGAGGTTCTCTATCAAATCCTCGGCATCGGCTTCACACTGGAGGTCAGAGGGACGTCGGCCTCCCGAGTCGTGTTTGCACCGACGCTCGTCTGATCATTTGACCGCGAAATGCACGAACACACAAAGCAATAAGAGTCCGACCCGGTGAGCATCCTGGGCCTCACATGAATTTACATCTGCTGGCTTGCAGCATCGCAATTCAGATCTGTGAAAGGATTTGTTTGAGTTTTGGTGTCTGTCAGCTGGACGCCAAAGATTCAACAGCTTTTAAAAGTTTCTGATCGTGAGCAGTGAGAGTGGAGAGAAGTTCTCACGTTGGGAAAACGCACGATACAAAGGCCTGAGATGAAGCACTTCATTCTCTACTTCTGTTTCCTGCAGCTCTGGACTTCTGTACAGTAAATTCATTCAACCTGAATCATCTCTGTTGTATGAACAACGCTGTTGTTTGTGAAATGGAATTGATAAGAAGCTTAATATCTGCCACGTATTAGAGTGGTTGTTTATCTTACTTTGAATAGTTTGGGGAATATTTAGGATAACACACTCCAACTGAAACCACAGGCCCGGTCGTGTCGCTGCTAACTGACGTGTTCTGCGGTCCGACGCTACGTAGACCTGGTTCTCCTCGGTGGAGGTGTCTGGCTGCAGAACCACAAGATCCCAGTTTGTCTTCCCAGCGCTGCGGGAGCATCAACGATCAGGTTTCTTGTCTCGCTCGTGATCGTGTCTGTCACTCCCGTCTTTTCGGTGGCACATGCCGGCCCTGAGGAGTTACAGGTGACACTAAATCGGGGTTTAACTCCTGATCATCATCCTCTGCTCTGATAAAAAGACAATACTTCTACTGCAATAATCTCATGTCAGGGATCTCCTTTCAGTGGGAGATTAATTTAAAAAATGGCTCTTTGTATTATGGGCTTAATTTTTCAAATGGAAAAACACAGGGGAGCATGAATTTAAGAAGTGAGTGAATGTGTGTTGTATTTGATTTTCAGATGAAAAGCGGTGAGTGGATTGTTTTCAGGTCGTGGCAGCTTTTCTAAAGTCTCGTCCCCATGTCCTGCCCAGGGCGATGGCCTTTGCTGGCGCCAGGTGGTCTTTTTATGCCGAGGACCAGCTGACACTTGGCGACTTGCCGCTCACCTTTGAACTATTGTATCAGCGCTAACACCTGCGACCTCACGCCGGTGGCAGCACACTGGGGGCCGGCTCAGAGATTAAAATAAAGCAGCCACTGTTCAGTTCCTGCATAGACGATGAACAGCGGCTGCTAATGTTCAGACATCCTGCTGAGACCATCCGGTTTGTGGCCAGAGAGACAACTGGAAACCTCAGCATCTCCTCCTCTTCCCATCCACGGTGGTCTTGCTGATACGGGACATCCGTTCACGAGCGCCGTCCAGGCGTCCCAGACCTGCCAGGGCCTGCCAGTTCTGCGGACACATGCCAGTCTGGACCCAAACCCGCTGTTGCTCCATCCAGTGCTGAAGACGTTTCTGCGTGTCTGTGTATTAGTCGGACTCGACCGACCCAACAACCGTTCATGCGATTGGCGCTGAACTCGTCACGGTCATCGTTGGCGCCTCAAGGATGTGAAACGCTCAGTCTGAAGTCTGGGTTCTAGGGGGGTGTGGGGCCTGAGGGTCTCGGGGCTGAGACAACAGTCAGGATTTTGGATAGTTTTGATTGTGTCTGTAGGCTTGTACACAACCTGCGGCCCCGCCCTTCAAATAGCAAGCACAGCTCTTGATGAAGGGGCGGGGCTTAACTACCACTTGGGAGGTCATCCCTCTGACTTTGTTGAGTTCCTAAGCCTTTAAGTCAGGATGTGGACGCAACATGGATGCTAGAAAGAAGATGAGATTGTATCCAAAAGGTCATTTGAAACTAAAAACCCTTAAAGTTGCCGCCACTTGCAGTGTCTCGTGAGTCCAGACGAGCACTGAGCTGAGAGCTGGAAAAGACCGCATCAGTCTGGAGAACTAAATCCTCTCCAGGCCTTCAGAACTGATCTCATTTTATAGTCTGGGAACCGAAGTATTGTGAATTCTTGAACAGTATCGAAGACTCACCCCTGCACTCTCCCTTTCTCTCCAGCCGAGGCTCCCACGGGCGCCTCCAGGATGATAGCGCTAATTACTCTCAGCGATGAGTCCATGTCTGTCCCACAGTTGAACCGGAGGCTCGGCACAGCTGGCACAGGGAGTCCCCCTCCCTCGGGTCAGCTAATGCTCCCCCCATGCCTGCTCCATAACCGAGCTGCTTCCTGCAGAGGTTGGGTGATCGGCAGAGGTGGCAAAAGTACACGTGTGTGTGAAAACGAACTCTGGTGAAAGTAGAAGTACTGCTATCAAATAAAAGCTATTTTCTATTAATATTCAACAGACAAAAGTAATGAAATGAGATATTACAGAGTTATTATACGTCCAGTGTGTCTGGGTCCTTCTTGAGTCCCAGTGAATGTTCCGGTTTCCTCGAGGAGGGACCGTGGTGAGTCAGATTTTGCCACGTGAGTTGTGATGTCACAGGGAATGTTTGTTCTTAAATCTCTGCTCTCGAAGCTGATGGGGGGGGGGGGGGCATTTGAAAACTGCAGTAAGACGTACTGCGATTACTTTGAACCAAAGGTGAACTCTTCGTGTGACAAATTGTTAGAAAATCTGTCAAGATGTGGTGTTGACAAGTGAACAGCACGAATGGATGGAGCCCACAACATGACGGCGTCGCAGAGGCAGCGATCAGTCACAGGATTTTCTTCTTATTTTGTTCTCCTCTTGAGGACAGCAACATCTGGCGTGAGGTCCGGCCCTCCGCAACAGAATCAGGGGCAGTTTTTATGTCTCCATCAGCGTGAGAGCGATGGTCACGCACAGTAAAGTCCCAGTGAATGACTGCGACCTTTCTCTTCATCTCAGCTGATAGCAATGTCAGTGTGATCGATACGGCATTAATGCCCCCCCCCCCGTGCTGTCTCCTTCCGACCTGATCAGCAAAGTCACACTCGGTCTTGTGGCACCGGCGTCATGAATCATTAAAGAGTCCATCTCTCTCCTGCTGCTGCTCCTGGCCCCAGGGTGGAGGGTCTCCCTGACATCAGCCGGCAGCTGAGGAACGTGAGGACGTTTCCAGCTCAACAGGTGGGCGTTCATCACGCGCTGCCTGTCCGAGGTTAAGCTGTGAGAATGTTTAATTACTAACGAGGAGATCTGTTCAACTCAATATATGTTACTGCAAATGTTTCCATGTCTGAGTCAGGAGTCTTTCTGCTCATGTAATTGAGGGTGCGAGGGGGGGCTCGCTGCGTCGCCCCTCCTCCTCCATCACAGATGTCATAATGGAAACCTCCAGAAAATGGAATTGTTTCCAGGCCGTCTTTTCCCTGATGGAACACATTTGTTTCAGCACTCTTCCCCCTCAGACGTCCTTGCAGGGAAAATTGTATGAGCGAGACAAAATCTGTTCTCTGAAAATTTAATTATCACAAATGGCGAGCTGAGGGTTTGCACAGGAGGGCGGCCGTGTTCACTGGCTGAGGGAGATTCCCCCGATCCGGGCGCGCACAGGCGTCACCTTGAATCAGCGTTGAGGCCGAGGGCGTCTCTCTATCAGTACCCTGACGGCATCTCACACCGAAAGATTCATGAGCCACAAAAGCAGTTGGCAGTCATTTATTTCTGGTGACAGCAGAGCCTCTGAAGCCTCAAACCACCAAACATTGCTGCCTACATTACCCACAATGCATACAGAGCACTAACAGCATGGTCAAAGCATTATCATGAGGACATGCTGGTGATGTCCATGACCCCCGTGTGCTGGGGGGTGCGAGGGCCCACAGCAGCACTCTGTAACAGCCCACTGGGAGTCAGCTGGAAGCTTCCGGTGCGTGGCGTCCTAAATGTTTGAGAGCTTCAGCGCCTTCAAGTGCTGACGGTTCCAACTTTGTTTTCATTTTCAGAGGCAGATGAATCATCAGGGAGGAGGGCAGAAACAGGACACGGTTAATTAATCATGTGATCTCGTAATTGACTCGTCCTCATCAGGATTCTGTTCAGCAGCGGCGCTGGTGTGGTTGTTATGTAACCGGCTGCAGTAGAACTCATCTCTGTGTGCGTGGAACCTTCCTGGCGTGGTGGTAGTGGTGTCAGGTTCCCTCCAGGTGAGCCGAGCACACGCTCCTCCATCCGTCTGCTGCCGCGTCTGATGGGGGATAACGGTGGTTAGGACAGAAATAGCAAGCGTACGCAGACCAGGATGTCAGGACGGCAAAAATGATGTTCGGTAATGTGGATTTACTCACAGCAATCACGTCGGTTTAATTTCATTACGGTGACACTGATGGAGGGAGCCGGCTGGCCGGCCGGCGGCAGGGAAAAGTCCCTGACCTTGCAAAAGGAGTCGGACTAAAATTGGATCCCTGCAGGAAACGTACGCCGCCATGATCTCCCCAACAACCATTAACATCTCAATTTGATGTATCTGCTGTGGAGATTGTGGATTGTGTGCGTGTGTGTGTGCGCGTGTGTGTGTGTGTGTGTGTGTGTGTGTGTGGACTCAGTTGGAAGGTGTTAATGAGCTCAGATACCCGAGTGGAAAGACGCCACGCGACGGTGCGGCGAGGGAGCTGATGAGCTTCATAGCTTTGTAGCGTCCACATTTCAAGACTCAGTTATTTTCTTGTTTAAAATTCATCTTCTTGTGGCGTTGCAGTAGACGGCGTGTGATGGAGCTTCCTGAGGGAGAGGATGTACGGACAGTTAAGTGGAGTCTTGTTCTGACTCCACAGAAACCCCAGAATGGATCTGAGGTCAAGTAAGAACGTTGAGCTCAGAGATCTCAGCCGGATGGTCGGTGTTCGGTTTGCATCGCCAGCGTTTTCCACCTGCACCACCACCTGCTCTGAATGATCAATACTGCTGGATATCAATACTCAAGGATTGTTTGGAAAAGCCACCACCCCACAGGCTGAGCCGCCACCTCTGGTACCGGGAGCTTCACTCACTTAAACACCTGTTTCATTCTCACAGCCTGGCGGCCGTCACTGAAGCGGCTGAGTCTGGGTGTTGGACGCGCAGAACAGACACGTGGCTGCATTGTGCGAGCCGCACGAACCACTGCTGCCTCGTCCTGGTTCTTTTTACCAGGCAGGTGTGCCTGCTGCTACAGGAAAGGCAACAATTCTTCAGGTAAATTAAAGATTTTTCTTACAACAAAAAATCCTGCAGACTTTTACAATATCACTTCAAGAACATAACTTTTAATCGGTTTTCCTCCAGAGAGTTCAAACCTGTTCAGTTTGAGTAAATTGGCCTACTTGGAGGCAAAAAGGGCCAAAGAAGGAACTTTTATCAGGCAAAACAAAACAAAAAAGAGGCTGTGGGCTGCGAGGCTAATGCTAACGCTAACTTGTTGGAAAACAAAAAAAGCAGTAAAACCCTGAACAACCCTTGGAAGAGTTGCGTAGTTTCCTGTCACACAGCTTTTAGCTGGGATTTTAGTTTGAAGTTAAAACATAAAGTTGTATTTTTGCTCTCTACTTAACTCCAAAACTCTCCTGTGACGTTGGAATCGATCCGCTGACTGACCGCTCTTACAGTTGAGACAAAAATAAAGACAATTCTAAGAGGTTTTCGCTCAGTTTCCAAAGAAAATGTGGCTGTGTTTGTTCAGTTGAACTCACTGGTGGAAGCAGACGGGGAGCTGTGAGCGCGAGGCTGCTGAAGCCGGGGAATGGAGGCTGCTGCTCCTGTCTGGCTCCCAGCCACCAACTCACAGCGCTGAGGAGCTGTAAAAGAGAGTTATAATGTTGTGGAAGACCTCCACTCGTGTGCTTCATCGACTCTCACCTCCAGCAGTCGTTAAAGTCACGATGGCGCAGGTTAAATCACCGAGCAAACTTTAGAAATGGTCACAAAGCCAAAGCGCATCATGACGTCACCTCCAGGAAACGGCAGGCGTCAAAGCCTCGGACGCGGCAGAAATAAAAACCCATGTCCAGTAAAGCTGGTAATTGTTTGTTTTTTTACATGAGAGTCAATTGTGAGATGGTAAAAACCACCGAGCTCATGAGGGTCCCAGGTCCTGACCCAGCACGAGACCTGGACCTCGGACTTCCTGTTTATGAACAATAACTTGTTAAGCGTAAACATAAGCAGACGCCATCTTTAATGACTTCAGTGGCCCGATGTGTGCTGAAGGTGTAAAGATGCAGTGAGATGTTGGAACCCAGGGTGAGGCGAGGCTGTGGATGTGTCCCGTCTAACAGCACAGAGATGCTGCACCCGAAGGTGGCGCTGCGGAGCAGTTGAAACCCGAACTGAATTGAACTGAACCTCTGAAGACTTTAGAGACGCAGTCAAGATAAAGTACACATTTTCATCTCATAGTAGGTTTGCGTTTCCTCCAACGGGGGCAGACGTTGGGTTTGGAGCGTTGGCTGGAGGCGGCAGCTCCCTCTGGCTCTGACGTACGGCCCCGTTGGCCTGATGACCAGCGCGGTGCGGTTGTGCGGTAGAGTTTGGAAGGCGTTGCTGTTCTGCAGCCTGACCTGATGATCATGTAGCTCAGACCTGAGTGACATTCATCCATTCTTAAACTCACTGGTCCAATTAATAAACACATGACTTCTGATTGCTGAACTGATGAGCACGCCGACTCCTGCTGCACCAATAAGTGACAAAAGGCAGGAAAAAAGGTGGAACAGGAGGACGCAGCATCTGGCTCTTTCACACCTCATCGAGTTGATGGAATACTAATAAAAGCCATATGACAACAGCATACTAAGTGTGCAATTAATATTCTAAAATATTCCCACGCCGCATGTGGCGGGGACCTGCTCGAGACTTCCTCGCTGGCAAAGTGACGGCGCTGTCTCTGCAGGAAAGAGGAGATGTCCTTATTCACCTTTTTCCCGGCCTCCTCGGTCCTCTGCTGCCGGATGCTCCGAGCACACACCGCCACGTCTGTTGTCCCGTCGCCTGACAACCGTCCCTACAGCAGATAAATGCTCTCCCCTGACAGCTGAATGACCAGAGGGAGCTGATCGGTTGATTTGGAGAGGAATCAAAACCCAGACTGGAGAACTGTGGTTACAACTCAACCCAAGAGAGTCCAGGTGAAGATGTGTCCATGCAGACGAAGGACGCCACTGAAGGAGGTTTTTAACGATTCAGGAACCGCTGCACACCTCGTGACTGAGGTGACCTGACAAAGTCTGCATCAGGGGGCAAGTTAGCCTGGGACCACCAGGTCAGCACCTCATACACCACACGTTACTGGTTACTTTCATTTGAAAGTAACTGCGCCAACAGCGCTCAGCTTCACAGGCCATTCCTCTCCACAATAAAGCTGTAACAAATGAATCTGATAATATAAGAACAGAAACTCTGATATTACCAAATTTCTGCTGGCGACCCGTCCAGGGTGAACCCCGCCTCTCGCCCGAAGTGGATGGATGGATGGATGGATGAATATTCCTCTGTACTCTCACTGTCACGATGTACATACACGCGTCCGTCCCCTTGTCATCAACGCCACATCTCCAGAAGATAATTTCTTCACATTCATGGAAAAATGTCCACTGGGACTCAAAGAAGATATTTTGGTGGTCAAAGGTTCCTGTGCCAGGCGCACAACATGGAGGCAGGTCACAAAGACGCAGTCTTTCTGGTTCCCAGGCCTGGAAGGTGCTGACTTTCTGTTGGCATCGTTTCCATTTGAACAGACGCCGCTCCATCTCAGCGTGATGTGGCGGTTCGTCGTTTCACCTCTTTTCATGAGACACAGTCACAAGTCACAGCCGCCACAATAAAATACACCATCAAGCCTTTCAAGCAGATGTTGAGCAGATGTATCGGTTGCGCTTGGTTTGGTTTATGATGCTATTTTTGATTATGATGGGACAGTTAAGAGAATCGTAACCTGTGGGATTGTTTTTTTTCTGCATCCGCTTCTCTCTAACAACTCTCACACAGCAACAAAAGAGGTTTGGAGATGTAAGAGGACAATCTCTGGAGGCGCACAGACACATTTATTATGTGTGTCGTCTCCCGGGATTCCTCTGCTCCGCCAGACAGATAAGAGGCGGCAGAAGAAGCCCGGAAAGGCCTCCCATGATTGTCAGCTCCTGAAATTCAGAGCAGATTTACGTCAGTCTGCCGTGAACGGGAGGCGTCCTCTGGGCTCACCCCTCCCCCCCGTGATGTGCTGGTTTAATATTTCAGTGTTTGTCCATGACAGGAAGGAGACTTTATTAGTGAAATCTAGTCCCATACTTGCCGGGGTGGAGGAGAAATGAGTCTGCAAACTGCAACCTGCACAGAGAGGCTCCTCACCCTGATGAGTCCGAGATTTTCTCTTGATAAGTACGACTCGGCTCTGTTAGCGCCAGTGACATCACAGCATTCCAACCTGCTGCTTCATCCAATCACTGACGAGTTCCCCCCCCCCAAAAAAAACAGGGAACACTGAACTAATAGAAAAAGAGTAACCTCAAAACCCAGCTAGAATAAAACATTTGAGTTTCATGTTGGACTGAAAGCAGTCTGATATAAACCTGATTAAGACAGAAGAGGAGCCCGGGTATGAGGTGTGTTTGTAGTCCAACAGGAAGTGGTCAGGGATGAGGTGTGTTTGTAGTCCAACAGGAAGTGATGATGTCAGGGATGAGGTGTGTTTGTAGTCCAACAGGAAGTGATGATGTCAGGGATGAGGTGTGTTTGTAGTCCAACAGGAAGTTAGCCTGTCAGGGATGAGGTGTGTTTGTAGTCCAACAGGAAGTTAGCCTGTCAGGGATGAGGTGTGTTTGTAGTGCAACAGGAAGTTAGCCTGTCAGGGATGAGGTGTGTTTGTAGTGCAACAGGAAGTTAGCCTTTCAGGGATGAGGTGTGTTTGTAGTCCAACAGGAAGTTAGCCTGTCAGGGATGAGGTGTGTTTGTAGTCCAACAGGAAGTTAGCCTGTCAGGGATGAGTTGTGTTTGTAGTGCAACAGGAAGTGGTCAGGGATGAGGTGTGTTTGTAGTCCAACAGGAAGTTAGCCTGTCAGGGATGAGGTGTGTTTGTAGTCCAACAGGAAGTTAGCCTGTCAGGGATGAGGTGTGTTTGTAGTCCAACAGGAAGTTAGCCTGTCAGGGATGAGGTGTGTTTGTAGTCCAACAGGAAGTTAGCCTGTCAGGGATGAGTTGTGTTTGTAGTGCAACAGGAAGTGGTAAGGGTTGAGATGTGTTTGTTGTCCAACAGGAAGTGGTCAGGGATGAGGTGTGTTTGTTGTCCAACAGGAAGTGGTCAGGGATGAGGTGTGTTTGTTGTCCAACAGGAAGTGGTCAGGGATGAGGTGTGTTTGTTGTCCAACAGGAAGTGGTCAGGGATGAGGTGTGTTTGTAGTCCAACAGGAAGTTAGCCTGTCAGGGATGAGTTGTGTTTGTAGTCCAACAGGAAGTTAGCCTGTCAGGGATGAGTTGTGTTTGTAGTCCAACAGGAAGTGGTCAGGGATGAGATATTTCATACTACTAAGAATGAATTCCTGTCAAAGTGACTCCACTGGCTTGAAGGTCCGCTGTGAAGTAGAATCCTCTATTTTGGTGCTTTTGCCAGCTGCTCTGTTGCCGCGGTTATTATCTGCTAAGCTGTCAGCGCTGCAGCATCATAGCGAGCGGCCTTTTAAAGCAAAAAGCAGGTCACTTTGAAAGCTACAGGCGCTCCCTGTCCACTGCAGAGGGGTCAGGGAGAAGCAATTTGCATTTTAACAGCGAGAACAGTGTCAGTGGAATGTTGCTGCTGCGTGGAGCTCCCTGAAGGGCGGAGCTGAGCCCCCGATCACGTTTGACATCCTCTTAATAGAGAGGCATGGCCACGCCGCACTGATTTATCACATTTAGTTGTTTACTTGCCTGAACAGACGTCGCCTCTGCACATTCTAAATTATTTTAGCTTAACTGGAATACAGAATATTCTGATTTGACCTTCAGCAACATGCCGCCATAGCGCTCCGGTCCTGCTGCTGTCTCTCCAGGTCAGGAGGACGGAGGCTGATTGGATGGGTGCTGCCATCGGGAACACAGGATGTTCTCTGAATAATGAAATTTAACCGTCATCACCTTAATTCAGACGACGTCTGAGGGATGAAAGTCTGTATTGCTCAGGTCATGTCAGAAGGCCTGTGGGAGGACCTGAGCTGCTGCTCTCATGGTGATGGGATTGAACCACAAAACACAAGTTCATCTTCTGTTCTGAAATTGTGCCGCAGTTTGAACTTGAATGTGACATTTTCAAACACTTCCACATCCAGGATGCAGGATGCAGGCCTGACAGGTATTTTTATTATTTCTTATCATTTATTATCTTTAGTTGGACCTCCTTTGGTAGAGCTGTTGTTTCAAAGTCTGAAACTCCTTCTTACATCATGAGTTCACAGCGAACCGTTTGGAAGACCTTTGATGGAGCTATGCTAACACTTCCCACCCACTACCATTCATTGTGCTAAGCTAACTAGCACAGCCCTCTGCTCCCTGACGACGGTGCTCTGTCTTCTTCTCTGTCTCTGAGGACAACTTCCCCAAAACCTTTAATGTTTGAGTTCTCATAAATTCATACTTTTTTTTGTGTCAAAGAAGTACTTCAGCCCCAGCGGTGTACTAATACACAGACGTTTTGCAGTCCCACACACTGAAGGACATGATAATGTCACATATTTCCCGAGCAGGTATGTCGAGCAGAAGACATTTATAAAAATGTTAAACGACGCTGCCATGTGGGTCGGAGGGACCGGTGATGGATGGCTGCGCCGCGGCGGGAGAGCCGGAGATCCTGGACGTGACGCTTTGATCAATGCGTCTCTGCACAGATTCAACCAGGAGACGTAGCGGGAGCCATGTTGAGACCCCATCATTTAACCCCACGCGTCATTTGCACGCAGGAGAAGGTTAACGAGACAGCGATAACCCATTACGTGATCAATCCATCACTCTGAGATGGATCCAAAACTCTGAAACTTCGGATGAAACCCCGAGGAGCTTTTTTCTGTTTTGTTTTATTCCTCGTTGTGCCGTCCTGGTGTGATTTGTCGGCTTTATCTCGGCAGAGGGGTTGAACAGGCTCCTGGGAGCATGTTTAGACAGCCCGGACATCCATTATCGGACCGAGGCAAACCCAATTTAGAAGCTGGGCGAGAGAATTAGTCAGGAGGAGAGGAGAGCGCCGTGATTCTGAGGCCTCCCCCGCCTCCCGTCGCTGCTCTTTAATTGGGCTGCTAATCAATTAAAGCTTGTGAGCAAAGATCCTCTGAGCCCAGAGCACAAACGAGGCTGGAAGCCCAGTGAGAGGCGACTGAACGCATCAGTTGGACACGTGCCCGCTCACTCTGACCTCCGGTGTGAGCAGCGGCTACGCACGGTCACATGACCTCCCTTCAACCTTCCACTTCCAGTATTTATTGTTGCGTTTATCTTTTCCTGCTATCATTTCTTAGTGTCTGGAGCTCTAAAGACATGTTGTAGTTCTCCTATTGTCTTCAAGCTGAGAGCGAAGGAGGACTACTACTACTACTACTACTACTACTACTACTACTACCACTACTACCACTACTACTGCTGCTGCTGTCTCACTCCAACATTTCACTCAAATAAATCAGTCCATCTGCTACAGAAGTCATAAAATTATAAATTACAACACTGCTTCCCACACATGGGGATGGCTAATGATACTACGAGTACTACTACCAGTACTACTGGGGCTGTGCAGTAACATCAATACAGATAAATATCACAATATATCACAGTTCTGGAACAAAAACATCGACGGTGGCTACACTTTATGTGATCAGTAACTATGTACAGCCTCATAGAAGTAACAAGGTATTTTTACTTGTGTACTGCACTAAGTATTGTACAGATACCTCAACATGAACGAAACTCAGTATCAAAGTTTTGACTCAGTGTGTGTTGATTTGTAAATATACTTATATTTTCAGCTCTGGTACTTGTTAAATTATGAGCAGTATTGCGATATTTATTGTATTGCAGTAGATTGCATAGCATGATAGTATTATATTGTGGGGTCCTTGCTAATACCCAGACCTGAGTACTACTGTCATTGTAGTAACTCCATAGTACTCCTCTCTGTGGTTCACTGATTTGATCTTTTCAGGCATAAACAGAATTGCGAAGGACGACCCGCCAGTGGTCACATGACCGTTCCTGAGCCCTGCATCTCCACGTCCTCCAAGCAGCAGACTCTAAATGCACTGCAGCGTCATGTGAGCGCGCAGAAGCAGCAGACGCACCTGGGAGGGTTCCGGTGTGGTTCAGCCCGGGTCCAGGTCTCAGTCCTGCAGCTTTTCAACCGTTTCACCATTAACACTTGTGACTTTACCACTGGAGCCATAACCAGACATCCAACTGTGTCTGGACCGCCGTCAGCGGCCGTTTCCACGCTTATTAAGACGGTTTAGTAATTCCTGCAAATAGCGTGGCGAGCCGGCGCTGGCGGCGGTCCAGACCCGAGCTGAAGAAGTACAGTGGTGCGCTTTATTCTCTGAAAAGATTAGAGGGCTGCGGGACTGAGTGACTCTGATTTCTCCTCCAGGTATAGACTAATTAATGTAATTAGGCTCTCTATCGGCGCTCAGGCCTCTTATCAACGCCGCTTCCTTATCGCTCCTGGAAATTTAATTAGAAAAAAATCCTCTAATTAATGATTTTGTGAAATTAAAGTTAACTTGAACCAGTTCAGTCCCCTGTCAGAGCTGTGGACCGACGCGCCTGTCCAGCTGCGGTACTTCTCTTCCGCTCAGGTCAAAGGTCAGATTACTTTGCAGATTAAAATTTTACATTCAACATAAATCAAACTCGTAAAAATATGGCCGTAAAAATTGTGTGTGTCTTGAATGTCAGCCTAAAAATGGGTTTGTTTACATGTTGGCCCTTGTGAGGTCATGAGGCTCTTCAGCTCTTTTGCCTGGGATGTTTTTGTGGCCTGATGAACGCTGACCTGGATTCTGCAGTTCGTCGCAGACGTTCTCCTCCCTCCCTCCATCTGTTCTCACCCTCTCTCTTCCTGGTCACTTCTCTGTTCTACATTTTCACAAACTTTTAATAATGCCAGCAGATTCAAGCGCAAAACACACAACCATAAATCATAGGAGTGTGAACTTGAGAGTCCTCTGCAGAGCGCTGAAGGGTGCTGGAGGTGTGTGTTGCACTATGAATTGCCCTGTGTGTGAATGGTGCTATACAAATAAATTTGCCTTGCGTGTGTGTGTGTGTGTGTGTGTGTGTGTGTGTGTGTGTGTGTGAGGTAACCATGGTGCAGAGAGAGCAAACAGGAAGCCTGCCACCTCAGGGAACTTCCTTGGAGACAGACGAGCTGAGCAGGAGCTGACGGTACATGTGAGCAGAGGTTGTTCCAGAGGTTTGGGGAGACCAGTTTGCTGCTGCTGCAGGTGTGACGGCGACCCAGAGACCGGAGGTTTGAGCGCCTCAGGCCAGTGACCCCACCCCGCCCCCCCATGGCTCAGAGAAACTCTCCTGGAGGTAAAGCAGCTCCCAGACTTGTCGTCAAGATCGTCGGAGGCAATCAAGTGCGGCGGTTCGTTGAGGAGCCAGAAGTGTGAGTCTAACGACGAGGCTGATTCAGGATCAGCTGAGGCGATTTAGTGAGGTGGTGTCGCGATGCGTTGGACCCCTGAAGCGATGCACAGTGAACGCAGTGAGGTTCACTTTGATCTCTCTGAAAATGCGTCATGAAGCTGCTTAAGAGAAACGTGTGTTCATAAGAGAGGAAGGAGGTCGTTTTATGATTCCTGGTCATTTGGGAGCTGGTTGAGGTTGAACTGGGATCTCAGCGGTCCTGAGTGAGCCCACTTGATTTACTTTGCCTTGCATCAAAGTTTCATCGTAGCAGTGTGGTGCTAAACCGACCTCAGGAGTCAAGTATTCATGTTACCGCCGATGTGTTGCTCCTGGGCAGACACACACGAGACACGGGTGAAGATCCTCTGGTGGAAGCTTCCATTTACGACTTCCAGAGACCGTCAGAGAAACTGGACGTGTCACACCGAGTGGAACCTGCCCTCTGGGCCGCGATCACTCAGGTAACTGACGAGACCAGAAAAAGGCAGGGAAAAAAACGAGTTCAGACTCAACAGTTGTTTAAAAAAATAAAGTCCCACAATGTTTAAACCGCTTGACTTTTAACTGCCGCAGTAAAACATTTTAACAAAGTTGATTCAGCACAAAGGAAACAAGGAATAATTTAAAATACGAAGAGAGAGAGGAAGGATGAATGAGCAGTGTCTGAGAGAACACACAGAGACTGAGCGTTAAAAGGAGAGGAAGATGAAGGCAAAATAAGAGAAATAAAATTAAAATATGGGAAGAAGAGGAGAAAAATTGAAAGCAAGATGAAATGTCCAATTAAACAGACACATAAACGTATAAAGTATAATAAATTGGATTTAAAAGGTCATGAATTTGCTTTTATCACTTAAAGAGAAATAAAGGCTGCATGAGGGGAGGGTGAGAGGAAGATCTGGACTCAGTGATGGAGGGGAGATGGATTGAAGTCTGTATCTATAAATGTGTCACTTTAATTTTGCAGTCTGTCTTAATATTCATTATTTCATAGCTGATATTTTCTTCCTTTACATTTGTCGTCACTTGGTTATAGATATTTAGTTGATTGGCCCTGCTGTTTTCATCATATTTATTGGTATTCTCATTATAATTGGTGGTATTCATATTATAATTCATTCCTATTCATTTGAATGTTGGGCCGTGGGCGACCTTCTGACATGATCATGAAGGAAGTGAAAGAATCCAGCAGCAATGAATCACCGCATCAGCGAGGAGCGCGTCTGTTAATTCAGAGTAAAACAGTGAATTCCCAGCGGCACTCACGGTGTGGTGACTCCTCACAGGTTCCCGACAGGCTGTGTGTGACAGCGCCCTCCGGTGATCGCTCCCGGTCCTTCATCCACCCCAAGACTCTCGGCACCACTGATCCCAGTGCAGCAGCACTGGAGACACCAAAGCCGGTTCTTCTGGGAAGTATAAAACCTTAACTTCTGATTCTTCTCAAGCACTCACATCGAACTGAGATGTTTTCCTAAATCTCCCACCGCGGACCAACCTGAGGTTAACGACAGCAAACTTAGCAAAACCTCCTTCAACAACCACACGTCGGCCTCTTCTTCTTCAGCCTCTGCTCACGCGTGTCACTGAGCACGCATGGTTGGATTCAGCTCAGTTGGGTTCATGGCACAATTTTCCTTCCATGTGAATGCGGCCAAAACAAGGAAACGGAGTTCTTTAGGAACCGTGAAGCCGAGTCAAGTCCGACCTTCTGGAGATCAGTTCATAGATTCTGAGGGCAGCTGGAGGAAGAAAAGTGTTGGTTCATTTGATGAGGAGAACAGAGATGTGGAGGAGCCGATTGCAGCAACGTTTAACAGTAAACATGGAGAAAACGATTAAAAAAAGGGGGGGGGGGGACCTGCCTTCATCTCCCAAGGTGCCGAGGGCTACCTATCCAGACCTGTAGTCAGCTTCCTTCTGTGGTGCTGCTGTTTGTTCCGCCATCACGGGAGATAAAGCTGGTATTTCTCTTTGGGTTTTCTCAGAGAGGAGCGTGCGAGGAGCCAGATAAGGCTGAGCTGGCCGCAGCTATCGGTGCCGAGCTGTCTGATGGGCAGCTTTCCTGTCTGACATCAGCCGAGAGCGAAATGGCATCTATTGATGGAACCGTCCGAGGGACACTCAGTCGCTCAGAGATCACCCACTTGTTCCTGAAAAACAATGTTCCTCTGAAACTACCGACATTTTCTCTGCTCCTCCAGATGTTTTCCGATAAAACTGATCCGGACCAGGTAAAGAAACGGAGACAAGACAAATGCCTGCACTCTGTCTCTAAAACTGTTTAATTGCAGTCATTGAATCCTATTTAAAGTGACGATAATCTAACAATGGCCAAAATAGTCAGAATCTTATGTAATACTAAATTGTCAAGTTTAAGGCAAGTTGAAGCTACACTCCACAACTACAGGGGGCAGCACATTACCAGGAAGTGGGAATATCCACCACTTTTCTAAGAATGCTAACTTCCTTAGCATGGCTGGAAAGCCACGATGTGAATTTCAATTATTTGTCATGGCTGGAAGAATTACAGGTAGATGGCAGACAGAGGCGGCTGAAGTTAGCTTCCTCTGTAGCATGGTGAACAGAATAGTTGGAGCACAACCTCAACGGTTCTCAAATACCGTTTGTGCTGTTTTACCGGGTCTTAGTGCAGTTGGAGCAAACCAGGCTGATTGGTCAGATTACCAGGATCTGTTTGGGCTTCTATGACAGGAGAACACCCAGCAGAGAGGCGAGGGAATCCATCAGGGCTACATGCTAAGCTAAAGGCTACCATCCTCCTCACGGACATGTCAGCTCAGAGCAGTAAACTCACATCGATGCTCAAAAACGGACACATTCTGTAGGTTTCGGGTGTCAATGAGACAAACAGGAAGCATAATGGTGGTGACCCTGAGGTCATGTGACTGTGGTGTCGTTCCTTCATAGGCTAATGTTAGCTCAGCACTGCCAACCATTGCTTTTACACTTCAAACATCATCAAAGCGGTCCGAGAGTGAAGAGGATCTTGATGAGGAAAATAATTAAGCTGATTTTCTTGAATACAAAACCAGTTTACCGTCCCACCGGCGGCTGGTGTCACCACTACAATACTGGTCCCACAGTGCTCTGTGCCCACAGAACCCAAAATTCAGCTCACGGTGGCACTGGGAGGGTTGGGTCGTAGAGTTCCACCCTCGTGCTCATGCTAAGGAAGTTAGCATTTCACTCACACTGGTCTGATGAGATTCAGGGCTCAAATGTTCAGGCGCTTGTGCTTCACAGGTTCATTACAGAGAACTGCTACAATTCTTACGGAGCTCTGCTTCCACGGAGGAACGCTGGCCGTGACTGAGAGGTAAATCAGGACGCTTCTACATCACCTGCTAACGGACGCCACACTCAACCTCTTCATCTCTCTGCAGCTGAAGGGGAATCCCAGAATCTATGAGGCCGGCAGAACCACGACCATCGACACTGTCCACCCATGATACCGTTACTGATACATGAAACCATTGATCTGGATGATCTGGACATCGGTTGTCTTCTCCCCTCATGGACATTTGTGGACGTAGGGGAGAACAGGGTTAGTTGAGCCAGTGGGTATAAACCAGAATGATCATGTGACCACAAATTAAGGAGGTGCACTTCACGTTACTCAATTCCTCCTGGGCTGAAGCGCATGGAGAGAGAGGTGAGAGAGCAACAGGGTTATTGTCATGAGAGGATTTACCGTGTCTTCAGTTCTGCATCTTAGATCAGATGGATGATTGGCGTTCTTGTTTATTCAAGACAGCAGAAGCTGCAACCCTAGAATCACTGCCTCACTCCTCTGCCCTGCTCTCCCCTGCAGCAGGAACTCAACGCCTCACTAATTACATTCCTGAATATTAAAGATGACCTGCCGCGTCTTCAACACTAACTGGCCACTTGATGAGGGACTCTTCGGTCGTGCCGGCTCTCTTTTCCCCTCAGAACTGCCAGGATTCTTGGTGTCGCAGACCCAACAAGGTCAGACAGGGAAACGATACTCAAAAGATTTCAGTGAAAACTGCTAGGAAAGCCTCTCCCATTTGCTGCCCATCCAAACACAGCAGTTCAACATTGGCAGGACTCAATGAACCTTCCGTCAGCGCCCTGGAAGCCGCGCCAGGACGTCCTTGAGCTGCTGCTAGTGAGTGAGCGTACCGTTGGGTTTGTGGAACTCCGCCGCGGTAAGAAGTGAGTAAAACTTTAAACTTCATGACCTGCAGAGTGGAGCCAGTGAATGTTGAGCTTGTTCCGCTACAAAAAGACCAGAGGACGAATCGGGAAGAAACAAACGGTGCTTCGTTTCTCTATTTGTTGCAGGTGAGAAGAAAAACAAAAAAAACAACGTGTTTGCTTTTTTCTTTATTTATTTTTTTGTGTTTTTAAGATTTTTTTCCCTAATATTTCTGATTTTTTTCCCTTTTTCTTGCTATCCCTGCGTTTGGCACTACATACTTAGGGTGACATGTTAGGTTGTTTTTAAAACAAACGTCTATTCAAAGCCTTCGTCTTGCGGCAAGCAATGTATGAATACAGCTAATAAAAATAAAGGTTTACATTTTTCCTCCTTACTTTACACATAAAATAAAAACACTTTTTTGGACCCCCTCAAAAATGGGGGTATTAAAATATTTGACATTTGTATCACAAATCAATGTAATGAGACAAAAAATAAAACATAAAAACTGTACAAAAATGATAAAATTCATTTTAAAAATCCTTGTGATCAAATGATGCAAAGAGTATTTAATTGAGTTTGCTTGGTTATGTTACTGACCAGGAGCCTGATTAAAAAGAGACGCAAGTTCACTTCTTCTGTTGGATGAAATTCAGATTGACTTGATGTCTGACGTGAGGGACCAGAGGGAAGTTGGGGTTGGGATGCACCATGGAGCCTGAGGACAGAGGGGAGAAGAAGCACGTCAAAGGACAGGTGACTGAGTGAGGTTTAAGGTCAGTCCTCAGGTGGGTCACCTGACCAGAAACCATCAGGTAACCCGGGTTCTAAAAACTGTCCACGGGTCAGGAGAGTTCCTCCGTCTGGGTTGTGAGCTCCGGCGAGTTCCTCCTGCAGCTGCTGGGACTTCTCGTTGTTTCAAAGGGAGTGTCACATTTTTACTGTGACAGAAACGTCACTGTCCCGGTCATCCAATCACTTTTGAGGAGTAGCGGGACAAATACCAGGAACACCAACCCTCACGTCCTACACGTACAAGTGCAGAGCAACAGTAGAAGAGCTCATGAACCAGAAGTCTCTCCTCCCACTAAATCTCCCCAATGAGCCGGCGGGTCGTCTTCCCTCCACCTCTCACAGATCAGAGGAAGGAGCTTGTGGCAACACTTTTCACTTCCACAGACATTCCTAAAATAGCAACTACAAGACACAGATCCTGCAAACACTCCCAGCTGGGCCCTTCAGAACCAGCACCTGCCGCCTCCGCTGAAACGCAAAACTCGAGGCCTCAGCAGGTCCAGGCTGCCGGTCCCTCTTGTGTTGCCCGTCCTCGGTTGTCCAAGGCAATCCATGTTGCCATGCGGGACAAGGAACCACACCGAGCACAAAGGTCATGTGCTGAACTATGTCATTACAGGTCAACAGTCCTGATGGTGGCGCTACAGCAGCCATCTGAGGTTTAAAACTGACCAGAATCAATCAGTTCCTCGTGTCCCAGTGCAGTTTAATACATCGAACTGTTGACTGGGTTTTGCTGCTACTGGAGACAAGAGAGAACCAAACCATCACTTTAAACAGCAGAACCCAACCCTGCTGGTGTGTGGAACTCACCGCGCTGGATGAAGTTCTGAGGCAGTCGGTAAGGCCAGGAAGGAGACAGCGCGAACGGGGGGGTTTTATTGTGCTCCCATAACCGAGACCCTTGGCTCACATCCAAAAACTGGGCTGGGTGACCCGATTCTGGACAGGTGAGATCAGAACACAGACGGTCAAACACTCACAGAGACCACAAACACAGAGACAACCATCAGCTCTCCAGCATCCAAACAACCGGGAGACTTCCTGGGGAGAATCTGGAACCTTGTAACCACCTGGTGCCCCAACTTTGGGTAGTTTCAACTCCCGATTTATCATTTCAGGTTAGAATGAATGAAATCTGACAGAGCGGCTAAAACACTGCGGCAGGTTAATACTGTATATTGTACAACATACAACAATCCCTCATCCCTGACAGCATCACTTCCTGTTGGACTACAAACATACCTCATCCCTGACAGCATCACTTCCTGTTGGACTACAAACACACCTCATCCCTGACATCATCACTTCCTGTTGGACTACAAACACACCTCATCCCTGACATCATCACTTCCTGTTGGACTACAAACATACCTCATCCCTGACAGCATCACTTCCTGTTGGACTACAAACATACCTCATCCCTGACATCATCACTTCCTGTTGGACTACAAACACACCTCATCCCTGACAGCATCACTTCCTGTTGGACTACAAACACACCTCATCCCTGACATCATCACTTCCTGTTGGACTACAAACATACCTCATCCCTGACATCATCACTTCCTGTTGGACTACAAACACACCTCATCCCTGACATCATCACTTCCTGTTGGACTACAAACATACCTCATCCCTGACATCATCACTTCCTGTTGGACTACAAACATACCTCATCCCTGACATCATCACTTCATGTTGGGCTTCAAAGACACCTCATCCCTGACAGCATCACTTCCTGTTGGGCTACAAAGACACCTCATCCCTGACATCATCACTTCCTGTTGGACTACAAACATACCTCATCCCTGACAGCATCACTTCCTGTTGGACTACAAACACACCTCATCCCTGACATCATCACTTCCTGTTGGGCTACAAACATACCTCATCTCTGACATCATCACTTCCTGTTGGGCTACAAACACGCCTCATCCCTGACATAATCACTTCCTGTTGGGCTACAAAGACACCTCATCCCTGACATCATCACTTCCTGTTGGACTACAAACATACCTCATCCCTGACATCATCACTTCCTGTTGGACTACAAACAAACCTCATCCCTGACATCATCACTTCCTGTTGGACTACAAACACACCTCATCCCTGACATCATCACTTCCTGTTGGGCTACAAACACACCTCATCCCTGACATCATCACTTCCTGTTGGGCTACAAACACACCTCATCCCTGACATCATCACTTCCTGTTGGACTACAAACATAGTTCATCCCTGACATCATCACTTCCTGTTGGGCTACAAACACACCTCATCCCTGACATCATCACTTCCTGTTGGGCTACAAACACACCTCATCCCTGACATCATCACTTCCTGTTGGGCTAGAAACACCTCTCTATTGATGTTCATCTCACATTTTCCTAAATGAAAATCAGAAGCTTCTCCTGTTTCCACCCAGGAAGGCACCCAGAGACGGACCTTCACCCACACTGTGCCACCACACTTTACCCGGTGAATACCTGACTTGACCACACTTCCATTGCCCATCAGTGACCCAGGTTGTGTCAAGTGATTGTGCCAGTGGCCTTCCCGTCCCAGCCCTCCGATGCCTAGCTGCCGCCCCGCGGGCTGGGCGAAGATGATGCTGGGGTCATTCAGGTTCATGGGGTTTCCCCCGGAGCCCGTGGGACTGCCGTTCCCAGATGCTGACCGCAGGGCAAATTTCAGGCCAGGCGGGGACGGGGCGGTGGGAGAGGACGTGGTGAGGACCGGTCCATGAATGGGCCAGGACGTGGAAGGGATGTGAACGGGGTGATGAGGCTGCCCCTGTGACTGGTGCTGGTGGGAGGAAAGAGGCCCCAGTGCAGTGAGCGTCCCTGGGTGGTACTGGCCCGGGTGGGAGGTAGGGAAGCTGAAGAGAGAGAGGGGGACCTGGGGGTGAGTGGGCTGTTTAGGGGGACCTGAAGAACTGGTCTTGTTGTGGGAGGGCTGGGAGGAGTTGGAGGATTGGGAGGAACTCTGAGGGACAGCAGTGGGCTGTGGAGAGTAGGGCGGAGTCTGGCGAGTGTCCGACTATCAAGAGGAGGAAAGTACGAAAATACAACAAATGAGACCATCTGACAAAAATGTAAGAAGGTAAAACACGTGGCTGTTGTACTCACACTTTCAGACGGTAGCCGGGTCCTTCCAGGACAGTCCCCCCCCGCCTGGGGAATGGGGATGGACTGGGAGCTCACCATCGATCGTACCATGTGAGGAGCTGGAGGACAGCAACACCAGCTTCATTTCAACAGCTGTGTTAGTTTCAACATGGAACATCAACTTTTAAAAGTCCCTCTAAGTCAGAACACGTTCCCCCAAGGCAGAAATACCCATGATGGGATTTTCTCATGAACTGATGAGTACCTCCGTGGTTACCTGGCGCGCCAGTGCTCCTCTGTTTCAGATGGCGGTACTCGGGACAGTCCCGCCGTACGTGGCCAGTGTCCCCACACTGGAAACAACGTCTGTCTTTCGGCTCGCGCTCTTCTTCCTTTACGTCTTCGTCTTTGTCGTTCTCTTTCTTCTTCATCCTGACAGAGAACGCAAATAAAATGGTTACAAACGTGACACATGCAGACAAGATAAACGGCTTACACACGTAACAACACTTGACTACACGCGTGTGTACGTCACCTACTCTACGAGCTCCTGTGGGTGCAGGCTGGGTGTTACAATCACACAGTCGAAACACACAAACTGAAAAGTCAGAGCTGCTGAGAGGTTTTTACCTGGTGACATTCTTGTCTTTTAAAAAGAATTTATTATCAAAAGACAACACGCATCAGCATCTTGACACAGCAAGACAATCAACCCATGATTACGGGACACTTCAGATGTCACCAGGCTTTGTTACCACATATTCCCCTCTACTGTGTTCATTACGGTAAAATACGTGGATGCTCCTTGAACTGGGGAACACGTGCGCTGTGGCCTGGATCAGGACTGATGTGTTGATGGGGTTTGTTTGCTGGTAGCGAATAAAAATGTGCTCAAACGACGAAATTGAGTTTGTCTGAGTTACATCTTCGCTTCCTGTAAGACTGAACCCAGGGGTAGAAAACCTCACGTAGTGAAGAGTGCATCTGTGCACCGCAGCGTTTCATGAAGGAGGCCTGACGTCGATCCACTCCATTCTCAACCCTAATATCCTGGATTTGATCTCCCCAGCACAAAACAGTACTTCATTACTCCTCAGTACGGCCTGAGTATATCTTGGTGCTCTGCTCGTACAGCAGCATCAAGGACTTCTGCGATTGAGGGAGGGGGGACAACCTGCGTCTCTTGGGACAGTCCTTCATGTAATGTCCAATCTTCCCGCAGATCCTGCAGCACCTGTCGTTGGGCGCCAACTCGCCGTCTGTTAAAACCTTTGAGTCAAAGAAGTAGTCCTGCAGCAGAACACAACAGAGGAGATCTCAGCCATAGGAGCACTCTCGCTCTCTTCTACCGTTTATTCAAGTGCGTGTGTGTGTGTGTGTGTGTGTGTGTTTGGGGGGGCAGAACGTACCACTTCAGTGCTAGGGACGGGGTAGAATGGTGTTCCAAACAACTTCCTCCCATTTATAAAAGCCTTCATGATGAAGTTTGTCACTGGAGGAGGAGAGAGTTGTGACGTTATCACAGATTTGAACCTACGATGACTCAGAATGACCCTTCAGTTTTAAAATGGCAACACCGCTTTTGAACGTTTAATAAAGTTTTTGTAAATTCTTGTGGAATATTACTTCACAGGCTCCACCGTGGCCTTCTACACCCTTCGCCACAGCTGGAAGACGGTGGGTAAAGAGACTTATTTATTTATTTTTAATTATTTATCCTCATTCAAGTTAGCGGAGAGCTAACAGGAAATAGTCAGCGTAATGCTTTGGTACTCTGGCCATTGAGCATGCTCAGTGTATCCTCCCTATGTGGCTCCAGACAGCCTCCATCGACTGGGAAGCACAGAGAGTTTCACCAGGCAGCGATGAGCCGGATGAGCACAGCGAGAACTCGTCTACTGAGGGATGTTCACTTATACCAAAAACAGTGCTGCATTAAATTATGACCAAAGAAATGAGCGCCTGGTTTTGATTGGTTAGAATAAGGAACTTACTTTTGCGAGAAACTCCAGCACCAAGATTGTGATTTAGATCAAAAGGATCTGAGAAGGAAGAAAGACGAGTGAGCAGAAACGGTCAGAAGATCAGGATGTTTGTAACGAGAGCGGGAGAGGTGGTTCCACGCCAGCACCTTCGATGGCGATGCATTTGCTGGTCCACTGTTTCTCAAAGGTGGTGAGGCGTTTCCTTTGGCGGATGCTGATGACGTGCTCTTTGAAGTCAAACTCCTCCGTGTAAAAGCGAAGGAGGCCCAACCACAGCTCGCCCACTGACTCCGTGTTGGGCTGCCGTTCCGCCAGACGGCGACGCTGTGGAGGCGTGGACAGAAGCGACACACGTTGTAATCAGGTAAACAACAGGATTGTGTGAAAATGGCAGCAGCAGATTAAAACCCCGTCAAACCTGCAGTTTAAAGACTCACCAGATCGTCGAGGTCATCAAAGAAGAAAGCATTCCAGCCGTCTACGATCCGCTGAGGAACCGTTTTCCCGTCAAAGATCTACAGGGAAACAGGAAGTGCTCATGATTTTCAGCGCAAACCAGTAAACGTCCATTAATGGTCTAAGAATGATTTTGCTCGTGTATAAAAGGTTTCGCTGGTTCATCGAACCTCCTGCAGGACGGGGATGACGGGTGGCTGCCTCTGCTGCAGGAAGTAAAGCACCATCAGGATGTAAGCGTAAGATGAGAGACTTCCTCTGGACGCATCGCCGATGTCACAGCGCTGTGAGCAAAGAGGCCAGTTAGTCACGCAGCCGCACGTCGTCAACACAAGAAAACTCACCATTCAGCTCATTACTGACTATTAGCAACCGCTTGATTTATAGTTGTGCCGTAGCCTCATCACATGCCCAACGCCACCTGCCCTGGCGTGGCTGCAGGAACCTCCACATGCTGCTTGGAAGTGGGGCTTCTATGCAGGAGTTTCTTTGAGTACTTCAACAATGGCGGTTAAAAATTGAGCGAATATTTTTGGAGTCTGAGCGAATAAAAAGTGGAGGATGAAATGTAACGTAATGGCGTCCATCAAGGTATCAGGCGGAGGCTCACACATCTACAATTACATCCAAGGAGACACTCATCGGTCTGTGCAGCCCCGCGTACCCACGGATTAAACGCACAGTTCTAACTCAGTGCTGTTTTGATGTTTGGTTGTTCCGTTAAAATGGCCTCACTCACGCCGCCAGCTCACTTCTACATCTACAGGCTCCAGTAAAATGACAAAGCTGAACTGAAATCAATGAATAAAACTCTGGCGTAGTTTCGCCAGTGGCATCGTTTAGCCACTTGAACAACTAGAGGGCACTCAGAGGGCGTGTACCTCCGCCGAGGCAACCTCAAGCGAACACGTGTTAAAAAATATTTTAAAAAACGTTTAACAGATCTGCCCCAAAACGTAAAGACCACCCCTCCACATTCAGATTCTGTTTCCTCTTCATCCTGATGACAGACATGAAGACGGCGTCTCTTTGGCAAACTGATGCTTGCATCATTGGGAACTCTTGACTTTATTTTCCAAGAACTTCAATAAGAGTTGAGGGACAAATGGATGACAGACGGATTTGCTGAAGGCTGGTAAAATCGTGCCGACTGGCATACAAATTCTGGGATGTGGAACCGATATCAGGTCTTCCCCGATGGCGCTGGGCTGTGAGGCGCAGGCCGGTCAAGCGAGAGATTTCTCAGCTACCTTTGCAAACACCTTCATGGTGTATCCCAGGAACTGCACTCGAGGGTCCAGGGCTGCGTACGTAGCCAGCATTCTGGTGTTATGTTGAGCCTGCAAATGAAATTGCCAAGAGCTCTAAATAGATGAAAGCAGCTGACATGGCAGATAAAGACAGAACAGACAGTGGAGTGAGGTCTCGGTCGCTCACCAGGGTGTTATAGAGGCTGATGTCTCCCTCCAGGCCACTCTGTCTGTGTTCAAACTTAACAATAGGCACTTTAGCTGTTGTGATAGGCAGGATGTTCCTCAGACCTGAGAGGTGGAGCCGAGGACAAAGCACAACAGGTCAGATTCAGTTAAAGAAAATGTTTATAAATGGAGCAATAAACATCCAAAAAGGCAAGTCAAAATTTGACAGACCGGAGAGGTTTCTCACAAACCAGATACTGACTGAAAGGTTTACTGACCTGTATGCTTCTTTAGTACTTTGGCGAGGCCTTCAATGATCTCCTTACAGTTCAGCCTCTGTTAGATGGTCACAAAATAAAATTGGACATCAGATGAGGCAAACATTCACATCTCTAATCCCAGAGAGAAGTAACATGAGTAGCCTGCCCACCTCCGCCGTGTCATGACCCTCCAGAGTCATGCAGATGTCAAGGTCGCTGTCGCGGAAACCGAAACCATTCTTAGAGGAGCCGAACAAGCACAGCTGAGCTTTATCTGCACATCCAGACACGAGAGGAAACTCACTGTTGCGTCATCACCAGGGTTTCAAGTAATACAATAATATATATGATAAATAATAAATAATAGATCTCAAATAACAGCCAGAGCTTCAGTCTGCTCGCTGGGTTTGGAGAACAACCCCCCCCCCCCATCCAAATTCAAGCACTCTCAAGGTCCCAGACAGGCCTGGAAATTACACTTTTCAACTTCCATCACCTATCAAGGTTTTTTACGACCATGTGAACCCTGAAAAACCATGAAAACAGCAACAGTAGCAAAGTAACGTTTAGCACTCAAGTGTAGTAAGCAGTACATAGCAACAACAGACCAGCTGGTCCTCGGGCCCGGTGCTCACCGTTGTACTCTATCCTGATGAACCTCTCCAGGCTGGCGAGGATCTGCTCCCTCTTCTGCTGCTCAGCATGTGAAGGCGACAGCTCAACTACAACAGACGACGCGTTCAGTCAGACGATACTGAGGATGTGACACTGATTCTCTTATACAGTTTACTTGAAGTGTTTCGCTCTTCCTGCCAGCTTCAGTGATACTCAACATGACAACAAGTTCACATTTATGCTTTACTCTCCATTCCTGATCTCTCTGGGAAGAATCTCTTCAGTGATCGATCCTCTCAACACACACAGAACAGACTGAATGCGTACAGTAGCAGAGTTTGCAGAGCCCATCCAGGATCTCTCTGAAGCGGTCGTTCATAGGAGGAAGAGGCTTCAGCTCAATCTTCTTGAAGTCATCAGGACACTCGTCCTTCAGGTGACCGTCTCGTTTGCAGATGCTGCACACCACATTTGGAGGCTGCAGCAAAGAAGAGCAGGAGTTAAATCACTTAACAACAAGATAATGGATTAATTTACAATTTAATTCAAATTGATAATTTAACTAATTCATTAAAAACTGTTGCAAACATCCTCCAGCTGTGGCTAGACTGTGTGAGTGTTTTTATTCTCCCTGTGGGAGGAAATCCTTTGTGATATGAAGCGAAAGCTCATGATTGACGTGTTCTCATGGCGCGGCTGTGGGCACCGCGACCATTCTGGCTCTGGACCTTTGCTGGAAACATTGTTTAGCACCTTGAACGAAAGGAGGAAGTTGCTGAGGCCTAAACTTTCCCTCATTCATGTCCGTTATCAACGGAGGAGCAAATGGTGCGAAGCTCTCCCAATATGGCCTCCTAATCTTCTGTCCACGTGATGTACGTGTCACCTTCGCACTTTCAGACACTAAGTCACGTAGGTTGAGGAATCGCCTCGTACCTGCGCCCCACCACACGTTGCATCAAAAACTGAGCTCAAGCCATCGTGAACATCTCACCTACGTGGCACGCACCATCATAGCTGAGGGCTGCTAAACTGAGGTCAGCAGTTGGGTTTGAAAGTCTCAGGCTGAGATCTTCAGGGACTTTGAAGGCAGCTTCACTGTAGTTCGTGTTTAGTACATCCAGAAAGGTTAAACATGACACTGACAAGACAACACACTGAGGTCAGTACACTCATGGAGAACTGTTGGGTGGAGGTTGACTGAAGGTGTGAGGTGCTGGACCTGCTCTGCTTGGAAAGAGTCAGGAGAGAACTTTTGGTGCAATATGGAACTACACAAATAAACCTGACCTGACTTGAAGAGTAAGATCATCCAACCAGGTTAAAGGTGCATTACAGCCACCCAGGGACCTGGAGTTGCTCCACTCCCTTCAAAGAGATCCTAAACTTTAGTATTACTTCTTACTCCACACTTGCAGCTGCTGAAATTCAACTACCAGACAGTTTAGCTCTTGAAGGACATTTTATTAAGCAGTGGAAGTGAATTGAGAGGTGCGTTAATCACCTCTGAACAACAAAAAGAGCCTCCATCAACTCAGCCCCAGTTGGCAACCCTCAGAGGCAAATTATACACATGAACGTGGAGGAATGCGCCTTCTGGCAGCGGTGCTGTCCTCGTCCTGACAGGACCGGGAGTTCGTCATCAAACAGCCTCCGCGAGCAGGAGCACCCTCAGCAAAGCCCTGACGACCGAGCTGCTGCTGCCCGTTTCCCTCACGGTATAAAGCATCTATTCTGCTTTCTACAACCTTCAGGTTATTCCAACAGTGTGGCACTCGCATCGTTTTCTCTCAGGGAAGTGCTCGTTCTACTTTTTCACTATGTTCAACTCAGGAGGGGCGGGTGTCATGTGTGGCACCCAGCTGGAAAACTGAACCGGTCGGTGTAGTCACAGCACAATCTACCGAACATGTACTTTGTTCTTGTTTCTAACTGATGAAAGGGGGCCTTACCTTCCCACCGGTGAAAATCATCTTATCAAACACATAGTGAAGATCGTCTGACGTCACGACCCTGTCTCTGTCAGAAACACTGCTCTCCTCTTCTTCTTCTTCTTCCTCTTCCTCCTCCTCCTCCTCCTCCTCCTCCTCCCCCTCCTTGTCACTGTCCAGCAGGCCGTTGGGGGAGAGGGAAGAAGGCATTGATGGTTGCTCTGTGGGTTTGTCCCCTTCACTGAGGACCATGTCCATGAGGCTGGCATGTAACATCACCTGATCCCTCTGAGTGAGATGATCTGAGCCATCCTCATCATTGCTCTCAGGCTCCACCTCATCCTTTGACCCCTGGTGCCCCCTCTGAGCTCTCGAGTCTCCTTTCCCATCGTCCTCTTCCTTATTCACACATGCAGCCTCCTTCTTCTCTGCTCCTTCCAACTTAGCACCTTGCTTGCCAGCCCTCTTGCTCTTCTGGTGCCCCCCAGTGCCTTTTCTCTGTGGGCAGGCAAAGTATTTATAAGCAGTACGGAATCGCTCCTGTATGTACTCGAACACCATTTGGCTGTTCAAGCTTCGCGCGACATTCCTCTTCAAGGCAAACGGGTCTTTGCAAAAGAAAAAAAACAACAAAAAACACTCAGAGTCAGTTTCTTGCATTTATCTGGACAAGCATGACCAACGTGCTCGTGGGCTTACCTTCAATAGCAAGCCTGCGACGGGGCCAGTTCTTCATCTCCCTGGAGAGGAGCTCCTTCAAACGGATGCTGATGATGTATTCTTCAAGAGCAAACTCAAGCGTGTAGAACCGCAACAGCTCCAACCACAACTGGCCCAGGGACACCTCTTTACCCAGGTTAGAGGACAGGTTGGTCTTTTAAGAAAATCAATGACACAGTTACCATCATTATTCACTAGATTCTTCTCAAGCATCCGCGACAGTCGGACTCACCAAGCCCTCTGAATACTGAGCGTCCTCAGCTTTATTCTGCTCTGGTTTGGCTCTGCCGTCCCCCCTGGACTCACTTCGGTTCTCCCCCCGTCCTTCCGTGGAGCTCGGAGGTCTGTGCTGCCACTTGACAAACATGTCCAGCACGATTCCAGTCAGGTGATACTCATCCACGCGTTTCACATCAAAGCCCTGGATCTGAAACCGACAAACAAAAACCAGACAGAAAACTCAGCGCAGTTTCTGGATTAAACAGCAACCGCAGGTGAAACAGAGCTGGGATCAGATTTATCTTCTTGTCAGTGAGAAAGCAATAACTGGAAACGCTGCTGCCAGAGGAGATTCTGACGGAGACGCGGGTCAAACTGTCCATTTTACTGAAAAATGATTTCTAAGGCAACACAGACTGCTGACTTTCCTGCAGTTGATCATGAGCGTACACACATGACATGTCAAAGAAAAGGTCTCTGAAATGTCATATGATAGAGACACCAACTAGAAACTGAGCTCAGAACAGCAACTGAACACACAGACTGGTGGGGGACAGGAGCCAAAGATCATAGAGGGGGTGGATCATATAGAAGCCGTGAGCTCAGGTGAGCGCTGGCCACACTTCAGCCTCCCTGCTTGGTTTAAAGGCTTTTGCAGGGATGCACAATATTGGAGCTTTGGCCAACATCCGATATCCCGGTGTTTTACAGCTGATCTGCCTGCAGACGGGATAAACTGATAGATATTTTCTGTGCCAAAAAGTTTAGACCACATACACTTTTTGTCAATTATTTGAAAAAGCCCAATAATCACACTTCAGAACTGTCTGCAGACATCAGAGGAGAAATCCAACCACCGAAAGCCGGGTTTGCTTAATTTGTCATTTGTTCACATCTGTCCTTTTTTTAAAAATTAACTTTATTGTCTTTCCCAGGTGGGACAGACATCCGCCTTTGACAAACCTCATTTATACACTCAACTCACAGACACTCAAAACACACGTTGGAGGCAAATGAAAAGAGAACTGTTTGAAAGAGCATGACTGCGAGGTGGCCACAGCAGAAATACAGCAGACCCACCCAGTAGCCCAGGTAGACCGGCAGGATGGGCTCTCTCCTCTGCTGCAGGAAGAAGATGACCATGAGGGCGAAGGAGTAGGAGGGGATGCCGCCTTCCGCCTGGCAGTCAATGTGACACAGCTGCAGGGACCCGAGAAGAAGAATCAAAAACCAAACCTAACCCAAACTCTCACGCCTTCTCAGACGAAATCCACCGTGTTTAAGGAAATATGTGTGTGTCATTCAGGGCTTCTGTGTGACGAATGAAGTGTTTAGGTTATCAATCCAGCATCATCATTATTATTGTTGTTATTATAATTGTTATTATTCAGCTGTGTTTATTCATTTACAAGAAACATTATGTGGAATTTTATTTATTTTAATTTTATTCTTATTCATTATTTGATGAAAAAAAGGGCATATTTTTATATGACGTTTTTACTGTGAGACAGAATTCTAATACTTGTATATTTTTCCAGACATGTTTGAGTTAAGGATTTACAAACGTTAGTGGGAGGAGCCAGGGGCCTGTGAGCAGGTCTGTTCTCTCTGAGTGAATTTCTAGTATTTTCATGTCATTTGACAAAATAGCAACAAAACAACGATTCTCAAAGGAGCTCCTCAGCAGGTTTTCCACATCATCAGTTCGTGTCAGCAACTGAGCTCCATCAAAATAGTCTTGCACACATAAACGCTCTTTAACAGCTCTTCTTTTTCAGGCAAGGCAGCCTCACCCTCGCCCAGTAGCGGAAGGCCAGCACCAGCGGGACCAGCCTGGGCTCCAGCTTCGCCAGGGTTGCCAGGTGATTGGTGGTGAGACAAGCCACGTCGTTGCCTGCGCTCACTTTGCACAGCAGGCCACTGCACAGGAACAGACAAGTGTCGTTAGAACGAACCCCAACTTGACGGTAAACTAGAGGTTGAAAACTCAACTGTGTTCTTGTTTTAATGCGGTTTACATCCAATAAGTGGCTGACAATGGAATCATGGATTTCTTGGGACCAATGCCAGCCTGACTGCCAATTGGAGTTGGGAGTGCAGGCATCAAAGGTCAGGCCAGTGGGAGGGCTTATGCACTCCAACAATGTGCAGTTATACTAAAATGAGATCATCCCACTCAGCTGACTGAACCCAAAGGTCCACAGGAAGCTTGCACAACCACATTCCCTTCTTACATTTCATGAAAAGCAACAAAACTGTTTTCTACATGTAAAACTTGCATGGGCTGAGACGTGACTGCTTTCATCCGAAACCATTTCACAGATATTTGTTGATACACACCAAACATCGGTGAGGACTGAGTGACAAACATACACGTCAAGAACAAGGACAACTGAATTGAAACCAACACTAACCAGCTGACATCCCGACAGAAGACGGCAGGAACTTTGGCATGAAAGTCTGACACAACGTCAGAGAACTCAGCTGGAGGACAGAGAGACGGAGATATTCATTACATGGATTCAGACGACTTCAGACCAGCACGTGTTGTGCGGCTGTGTGCTGATGAAGCTTCCTGCCAAAACATGGGATGGGACTGTTTTCATGTAAGCATTAATACAGTTAGAGCAAAAAAATATCACGAAAAAAATACAGTTACTAAAGGCCACCTCTACTCAGCAGTTCCCAAACCAGCAGACCACATACGTGTCCGAGTACAAGCCGGCGTCTGAGCCTGTTCAGAGCTGCGGTGCACCACCGAGTCATCATTCTGACAGGTTAGCTTTGTAACAGATGATGTGTGAAATCAATCCTTCTTGATGATGTCGTAACTCTGGGGACGTTTAAAAAGACTCACGGCTGTTCTTGAGGATTTCCAGCACTTGAATCAGGACCTCAGGTTGCGTCATCTGAGCAGAGAACAACAAGGTGAATGTTCAGCCTGACACTCGTCTCAGTGTGTGTGCTGCGTGTGTCAGATCAGGGGCTATTCTGATGGCGGCGTCATGTGTTAGCGTTCCAGGCAGACTCACCGAGGAAGGATAGGTGACATCAATGTTGACGTCACTTGTCTTAAAGGCAAATCGTGTGAGACATGAACCATAGAGACGGAGAGAACAAGCTGGAAAGCCAAAGAGGAGGTGTCAATATTCACCAATGACAACATCTCTCTGGACTTCTGGAGCCGGTCAGGTGTCAGAAACCAACCTGAGAGGTGCTTCTTTATGATCTCCTCCATCCTGACCACCACGGCCTTCCGCACCTCAAAGTCCTCCTCCGAGATGCCGTGCTGCCTGGCGGTTTCCTGGACGGCTGCGTCCACGGCCCTCAGCTGCGCGGTGGAGGGAGGCGGCAGCGCACGCAGCTCGTTCTCTTCCTGCTTCTCCTGCAAACACCAGAACCAGAGAAGCTTCTTACTCACTGGGACCCACATTTCTAGCCGTTCAACAGTCACCCGTGGTTGGCGGGTGAGTCACGTACCATGATGTTCTTCTTGTGTCGCTTCTCTTTGATGTGTTTGTGCGCTCCTTGAATGTTCTCGATGTGCACACAACACAGCTTGCATAAGTACTGGTAGTTTGGGTACTCGGGGGACTGCTGCAGAGACACAGCCAGGCAAAGTTGGTTAGCCAGGTTTATATCAACAAAATAAAACCCTGACAGACTTAAAGGCAGGTCATTGTCTTCACAGTCCCATGAAATGAAAAATCAACGCTCCCAGTTTCGATCCTGTGTTCACTGATCCTTTATCTCAAGAAACGGCAAAAACAAATCAAAGCGATCAGAATGAAGGCTCTGAATCCCCGTCTTCTCTCTTCCTGTACAAAAATCTCACATTAATGCCTTCAGACGTTTCCATTTGTTTGTCCTGAGGCAACACGACCATTCCTGTCAGTGCTGATGTTTGGTGGGATGAAGTTTTCCTTTGGGAATCAAACTCTACCACTGTACATCACTCTCACATCACCACTGCAAAGAACACAGGAGAACACTGATGAGGTTTGGTGTCACCCACTTCTACTCTACTTGATGAATGATCTGAGATTCCTCCCATCACAAATGCCTAATTAATCAATTAATTCCAGCAGTCATGTAACTCGTTACTTTTAAATGTAATATTATAAAACACTGTTCAAGACCTTCCGTGAGTTTGAGTTAAGTCTTTTATTGAAAACTAAAAGTCTGGTTGAAATCAGGACTACAGTTAATAATAGTTTTAATTGCTGATTTGATGTGATTAATTATTAATTAAGTGATTAATTATCCATCTGAGGATCGTTAGAAACGTTGTTTTTGTCCCTCAGACGTCCTGAAAAGCCAAAGCATCTCAGGTCAAAATGATTCGCTCCCTGCGGGGGCTGACAGGTCCCCCCATCACCAGACGCCTGGGTTAGTTCCTCACTTTGAGCAGCCGGTGGATGTAGTCTCTGTAGAGGCGCTCCTCGGCCTGCCGGAGGCCCAGCTGCTGGTCCGTCAGCAGTCCGTCCTCTAAATTGGGCCTCACCTCTGAAGCGCCCTCGACACACTGATGCATCAAAGCTGCTGCTTTCACTCCTACTGACACAAACAAGACAAACACTTCACCAGAGAGTCACAGAGAGGAGCGTGTGCAGAGAGAAGAACCGCCTGGCGCGCCCACCATGAGACTTCTCCTTGGTCAGAGCTGCTGTGGCGGTCCTGGTCTGCTCCGTGAGGCCCTTCTCAGGTGTTCTAGGCACTACAGGAGAACTGGTCAGTCTGTTTGTGGAGGGGCTGCTGTCTGTAGAAAGAGACGCCCTGGAGTCAGGAGTCGCCAGCTGCTGTTGTGGACCTGCCACTTTTCCTTTCCCCCTCTCTCCAGAACTAGTTCTACCAGTCAGTCTGGTCAGCCTGGTGGCCCGCCCCCTCCTCTTGTCCTGGGCATCCGTGGAGGTCTTGCCTGGCCCACGCGGTGTTACCTGGTGGCCTAAATTATGTTCATCCTTCGCAGTGGCGGGGTTGTCTTTGCTGCGGTAGGCGGACTTGGAGCCCTCTCGCTGTGCGGGAGCGTCTTTGTTGGGTTTCTCGATGGGTGCAGCTTTGGCTCCTCTAGGCTGAGACGGTTTGACTGATTTTACCGGACTTCTGGACTCATCCATCCCTCCTGCACTGCTGCTGCTCTCGTCCCTGGTGAGTCTACACCACGTTGAGGACAACCAGGGAGACGGTCCACCTAAAGTCTGCGTTAACAACAAAGCATGGTGATCACTTCCTCTCATTTGAGGGAGTTAAACAACCAAATATTAACTTGCTGTTTGCTCAACCCGAGGGTTTCCCCAGGGCCCGACTAACCATCACTTTCACCATCGCCTGCTTCGCTGAGTATTTTCATGACGTGAAAATATTAAGAAAAAGACATTCTTAACCCTTTTCCAAGAGCCCAAAGTCACATGTTTACAAGGCTTCGTCTGTCCATCCAACAGTCAGAAAAAAAACCTGAAGACCAAGAAACAGATGCACTCGTGCTCCTGATCAAGACGGATCAAAGTGTCCCGGGTCATTTCAATGTCATCTCCAGGGGAAGAGCGATGGCTGAGTAACAGTGAGTGTCGACCGCGCCTCAGCAATCAACCACAAACACCTCACGGCTGGCGCGTGCAGTCCTCGCGTGCACGTTTATTTCTCTCTTCTGGGATTTCATCTTCTAATCAAATCAGAAAAGTTGACAGCTGGTAATAAAACGGCAGCGGTGGCAGGGGGAAACCCTGCTGTGCATGTAAATAAGGAATTATTTCTTATTTTCTGCTGGAAAACAAACAACTCAACTCATCGAAATCATCCAGCAGTCAAACTTTCCACCAAACGTGGGATTAAACAAGCAGTTTTTAATTCTGATGCTGTCCTCTCATCTATTCCACACACAGTGTCGCTGCTTTAAAAACAGTTATCAAACTTCCCATCTGTTGCTTGTGAGGCGTTTATTTTTTCCCAGCAAAATAACAGACGAATTAAAGCAAGAATTTTCAATCTGTTGTGAACAAAATCAAACAAAAACTGTAAAATATGAATCCCTCTTGCCCTTAAAGAAGGCACACGCTCATTATCAGCTTCAAAGTAAAATAGCAGACGCCGACAACCAGGCCGTCCAACATCACCAGGACTGAGACGGAGGCATGAAGCTTGGCTACGCTGTAAAACTGTAAAGTGACTCTTGACCTGCTGGCAGTTGCAACTTAGGTTCTATTTTGATTAAATGTGCAGCCAAAGATGACGACGAGCAAAGACTTATAGGCTTCAGCACAGCTGTGTGCAGAACTACCGGGGGGGGGGGGGGGGGGGACTGATGCGTAGTGGATCTCTGAGGGGACCACAACAAACCCTCCAAGCACTTCCCCGACCTTGAGTTCCAGAATCTCCCAGACATTCCAGGATCCGTGGGAACGCCGATCCTGCCGTGATTCTCTCTCTAAGTCACGTCTGCCGAGGAGGACTTGGTGGATCCTGAAACCACTCAGGGCCCCGCGTGGATCCCGCACAGGTACCTGGCTCCCCTCCGCGCGGGCACACGCAGGTGTTGCGCCTCGTCGCTGTGCTAGCTAGCAGCTAAAGCTAGCTCTGCTTTTATCCCGGGTTTGTTTACAGTCGGGATTTCGAGTAAACTCGGGCTAATGGGGTGGGAGGGGGCGCGCCATTAAAATGCGTGTGTGTGTGTGTGTGTGTGTGTGTGTGTGTGTTGGGGGGGGGGGCGCAGACTTCGACGCAACACCTGTATTCAACGCTGAGTTTGCGCTCAACTTCCAAAACAAAAGCGAAAGAAGATGAACCGCGACGCGGATACTGGCAACCTCCCGGGACAGCTTCTCCGCCACCGTCCGAACCAGTTCCCCGCGGTACCAAAACCATCACGCCGACTTCTGGAGACTCTCCGCTGCCTCAGTGAGCTAACCGAGCTAACCACTGTGCCCGGTTATCAGGCTCAGCGAGAACGGGAAACGGGAAATTAATAATACTGGCACCTTGTTGCCTCGCAGCGGCGAGCCTCTCCCGGCAAAACCCCGGCTTCGGCTGTCAAAAGACACAGCGGCGCGTGCTAACTTACTGTCGAGGTCTGAGGTCGGTGTCGGATCAGGGTTTAGTTGGCTCCATGGTTCAGTTCTGCAGGATGTTTTTCAAACCCCACGGCCCTGGTCAAAACAGCAGTCGTTGACGCCATGTTCATACATTACCCCGGTGCATTGTGGGAGCTCCCTGATGACGACTAGGAGGGGCGTGTAACCGTGCTGCGTTCATGGTCACGTTCAATATTACCTGGTTGATTTATTTTTATTTTTTTGTTCGACAAACGCCACAGAAGTTATGGAAACAAGTATTTTCGTGTTGATGCGGAGCTTCCAGGCCCAGTCGGGGGCCGAGCCTCTCCCCGCCTCAGCCTCCACACCTTCCCCCTCAGTCCAAGTCTCACAGTTGGGGCACAGAGAGGTTCTACGAGCCGAGGGCGCAGTGTCCAAACAAGATTCTGCAGCTGCCGAGCTTCGACTGACGTATATATATATATATATATATATATATATATATATATATATATATATATATATATATATATATATATATATATATATATATATATATATATATATATATACACATACACATAGGGATGAGGACCCCCCACCATAGACACCACAGTATAATAGCAAATCAAATAGATAATAAAATAATAAAATAGATATAAAAGCATATACTAACAAATAAGTAGAAGAAAAGTCCACTCGACCAAACACAACAGACTCGTTTACAAGAGTGAGTACTTGAAATGTATGCAGTATTATGCAGTTATACATATAAAACTATATTTAATTATGATGCAAGACAAGAGCACAAAGGAAGAAAAATCCAAGACAATATTAAATTATAAGTTGAAAACTGTCACGAATGTCACACTATAGATGCCATTCAAATTCTCAAAAATGATCAGTTTAGGCAGCGATACTCTCCTCTTGTGTTCTACACCTCTGGTGGGAGTGTCAGGTATAATTACGGTGACCTGGATGACTGACAATCTTCACAAATACATGATGCCATTCAAACATAAAAATTTTACACTTTTCTTTTCCGTGTCGTCGGCCTGAGACTTGAATGACTAAAAACGAGGCTTTTATTGTGTAAATGCAGCGTGCACTTCCTGCTCTTCCGGTCCGTGGCTCGGAGCGGATGCGCAGCCTTGGAGAAAGTTTGCCTTGTGTTGCGTTGGCAGTCTGACCGCGAGGATGCGCGCCGGGACGCTCGCCGTGCTGCTGACGCTCCTCAGCCTGGCCGACAGCAAGCAGAAGGACTTCTACACCTTCAAGGCGGTCAACAGCCGCGGGAAGCTGGTGGCCTTCGAGAAGTACCGCGGCTCGGTGAGTTCGGGGGGCCGAACAGCCGGGTTTTTGTTTCCACCCCGGTGATGCCGCTGCATCCAGACTCCCCCTGCATGTACAGGCTGAGTGAGTGAGTGAGTAAATGAGTGAGTGAGTAAATGAGTGAGTGAGTGAATGAGTGAGTGAGTGAGCAGTGTTGGTGTGATTTCTTCGCTCGTCACGTTGTTGTTTTTAGATACAAACGGATGTGTTGCAGCGGCGCCTCAGGTCTGCAGCTCGGGTGTCCCCCCACAGGAATCCCCGCCGGTCTACGTGGCAAGAGGCCTGCTGGAGCTCGTAATTCACACCAGTAGACGACGCGACCGCGGGTTTGATTCAAGCTGGAAACTCAGACGTGAATCAGCGCTTGCAGAAGGCGGCGAGCTGCGGGGGAGGTGGAGCTGAAGCAGTTAGTGGCGAGCAAATGATGTCTTCTTGCTGGAACAGGGAAGATGAGCCTGTCTAGTTTAACGTTTGATGAGTTCAGAAAAGAAAAGTCTGTCTCTTGTCAAGCAGCAGCTACGATGCACGGCTCAGGTTGTTCGAGAGCTGAGGGCGCAGCTGCTGCTTGATGCAGAAGCCACACCAATCAAACTTCTTCTTTTTCACAATCAAGGCCTAAAGTTCTCAAAGACAAAAGCTCACACTTGCACATCAGGCCGTGCTGGCGTCTTCCTTTAGTGCCAACTAAACGTCGGTTCAGTCAGCTGGGATCTGTCGAAGTGTTTGGAGCACAACAGCATGGATTGAGGGCTCCTCACCAAACCGTAACCTCAATGTTGAAAATGGGGGAGGGTACATGTAAGTGAAGTAAAATGGCCGCATGAAATGAATTAAAAACCTGTTTATAAAGCACATCCTTTGCTGTCGGCTCAAACTTTTCAAATCTAATTACAAACCTGACAGTAAGAAAGCAACTTTAGTGTGAAGCAGTGCCTCCACAGCCCACCAGGGGGCCTCTGGATCCCACTCAGATAACCCAGATAAGAAAATTAGGATGCCGTTCCGCCATCAGATCCCTAGAAACCTCCAGCTCTGTTGTTGATCTCTGCACTGTGAAGCTCTCACGGGAGCGTGGACTACTTTCACCACCAGACTTCACCTGACATAAAGCTTCTCCGGCTGAGCTGAAAATGTCTATCTTTAAAAACCCGAGTCCGAATACACCGGCGACCTCAGTGCCTGAATTGATTGATCGAGTCTGAATGCTTGAACCGACTCTTGCTGCTCTCGTCCTTTGCAGAAACTCTCCCTCAGTCTC
Source organism: Aulostomus chinensis (assembly GCF_037954235.1). Taxonomy (NCBI): domain Eukaryota; kingdom Metazoa; phylum Chordata; class Actinopteri; order Syngnathiformes; family Aulostomidae; genus Aulostomus; species Aulostomus chinensis. Next base: position 1,823,133 of record NC_141333.1, on the reverse strand, counting down.
TGAAGCATGAAGCCGTACTAACCTGCACTAACGTCCTGCACTCTCTGTGGCGTGTACCTGCACAGGTGCATCCGTGACCTCTACTAACACTCAAGATGACAAGGTAAACAACCAACTGTGAAGGAACCCTGGAGCTTTTGGGGAAATATGTTAATCATCTAATCTGAAGAGCCAGACCAGCAGACAGAGACCCGTCCCTCCTCTCTTGACGCATCAGAGCTCCAGACCTCCACGGACAGCTGACTGCTAGTTAGCTTAGCTGCTACGAACGCTAGCAGTGGGGCAGCAGAGAAGTACATCTGTAAAGTCATACACTTAAATCCAAGAATGGTCTTTGCCTGCTTTAGCTGAGCTACAGTTGTGTTTAACAACAACCCGGAGAAAAAAAGGTGAAAACTACAAGATGTTTTATCAGAAACGTAGCTGAGCCCACAGTTCCTCCTCATCCAGCAGGGATCCTCCTCCTCCTCCTCCTCCTCCTCCGTAGTCCCAGGTTTCTGATAAAATAACAGCATCTTGTACTTTTCAGCAGTTTTTCCCAGTGAATGTGAAACGCAACTGTACTTCTACTACAATACTGCTAGCGTTCATTGCCGCTCAGCTAACGAGCAGTGCGGCTGTGGGACCTTTGACAACCGTCATTGATTCAGTTCGCACTTGAGTTCCAGTGTTTTTACTTTACTGGGGGGAAGTTCAAACCAGTAGACATCCCCACAATGTGTTTGGGAGCCATCATGTGTGTGGAGCCTCATGTGGTCTGTTTGATGGCTTCAGGTGTCCCTGGTGGTGAATGTGGCCAGCGAATGTGGCTTCACCGAGGAGCACTACCGAGACCTGCAGCAGCTGCAGCGAGACTTCGGCCCGTATCACTTCAATGTCCTGGCCTTCCCCTGCAACCAGTTCGGGGCGCAGGAACCCGGCAGTGACAAAGAGATCGACAGCTTCGTGCGTAGAGTCTACGGAGTCTCCTTCCCGCTCTTCAGTAAAATCGCTGTGGTCGGAATCGGAGCCAACAATGTCTACAAGTACCTCGCTGGTGAGTCAGAACACAGAACCGGTTGACAGTACAGCGAGTAGATGCCAGGTGTGGCTGGTGATGTCGGTTTGGTCTGGATGTGGACCTGCAGATTTGGGCAAAGTGCTAATTTTCGCTGAAGTTTTGATCATCTTTGACAGGAAAAGGTCATCAGGGTGAAACCCCGTGTCCCGCTGGACGCCTGAGCAGAGGCGTGGAGAAACTGTCTCCCAAATCATAGTGTAGTTGTGTCCAGAGTGTGTGTTCCTGGATGTTCTCTGTCCTTATGTCCTCTGTATTTGTTCAGTAAAATTAGTCCCTGAAGCAGCAGAACACAGAATCTGGTTCAGCTAGAGATGTTCTCAGTGCAGCAGGAAGAACAGAACGTGTCACTCCTGTTTTCAGAGCTTTGATTTGTGTATTAGAGTTGGGTTCTAAGAATGCCTCTCTGAGATTAGTGAGCCTTTCTTTACAGCTTCAGACAGAGGTCTTGTCTCTGTCCTTTTGGACTTCAGTGCTGCATTTGACACCATTGACCACAGCATCCTGCTACAGAGACTAGACCATGAAACTGGGATTAAGGACCTGCCCTAAAATGGTTCAAGTCCTACTTATCTGACAGGTTTCAGTTTGTTAATGTTAATAATGACCATTCAGAGTACAGCAGAGTCACATATGGTGGACCACAGGGTTCAGTTTTAGGACCGATTGTCTTCACTCTTTACATGCTCCCATTAGGTGACATAATCCAGAAGCACTCGATCAACTTCCACTGTTATGAGGACGACACACAACTCTACTGGTCGATGGAGCCAGACGACACAAGCCAGCTTACTAATCTGCTAGACTGCCTGAAAGACATTAAGTCCTGGATGTCCTCTAACTTCTTAACGCTAAATTCAGATCAAACTGAGGTCATCATGTTTGGACCTAAACACCACAGGGACACCTCTCTAACCAGATCACTACTCTAGATGGCATCACCCTGACCCTGAGGACAACTGCAAGGAACCTTGGAGTCTTTTTTGACCAGGACCTTTCCTTCAGCTCCCACATAAAGCATGTGACCAGGACCGCCTTCTTCCACCTGCAGTATCACTAAGATCAGGAACATCCTTTCCCAGAGTGATGCTGACAAACTGGTGCATGCATTCATCACTTCTAGGCTGGACCACTGCAACTCTCTCCTGTCAGGATGTCCCAACAACTCTCTAAAGAGTCTCCAGCTGGTCCAGAACGCTGCAGCCAGGGTTCTGACGGGCGTTAGAAGAGAGAACACATCTCTCCACTTTAGCTTCTCTCCTTCCTGTAGGATCTAGAATCCACTTCAAAATCCTTCTGCTGACTCATCAGGCTCTCAATGATGAAGCTCCATCCTCTCTGAAAGAACTCATTAGTCCCTACTGTCCCACCAGAGCACTCTGCTCCCAGAATGCAGGTCTGTTCGTGATTCCCAGTATCTCTAAACCAGACTGGGAGGTGGAGCCTTCAGGTACCGGCTCCTCTACTGTGGAACCAGCATCTCTCCATGGGTCAGAGAGGCAGACACTTTAACTACGTTTAAGTCCAGGCTTAAGACCTTCCTCTATGACAGAGCCTTCAGTTAGGACTGGTTCAGGTAGCTCTGAACCATTGATAGCTATGCAGCTACAGGCTGAGACTGCTGGGGGACACATCAGGTTACATGGAGCCCTCCCCTCCTCTCCTCTCTCCCCTCCTCTCCTCTCTCCCCTCCTCTCTCCTTTCCTCTCCCCTCCCCTCCTCTCCTCTCTCCTTTCCTCTCCCCTCCTCTCCTCTCTCCTCTCCCCTCCTCTCCTCTCTCCTTTCCTCTCCCCTCCTCTCCTCTCTCCTCTCCCCTCCTCTCCTCTCTCCTCTCCTCTCATTACTTGTTGCACTTTGTAGTTTAGCCTTGGTGTCTCTCAGTCTCTCTGTGTTTCAACAGATCCACCAGAGCTCCATCTTTCTGCTCCAACCGCCGCCTGCAACGCCCCCCCCCCCTTATCCCCTACTTTTACACCGGCCCGCGCTCCCCTCCCATGAACCAGTCTACCATCCAGTCCCCCATCAAGCTGGCTGGTGGTCCACCATATGTGACTCTGCTACACTCCAAAGCAACTCTGTAGTTGCTTCAAAGAATGATGTTGAAAAATGAAAAGCTGTTACTTCATTTTATTGTCTCATTCCCCACAGAGGCGTCTGGAAAGGAACCAGACTGGAATTTCTGGAAGTATCTCATCGACGTAAACGGAAAAGTGGTGGACGCATGGGGACCAAAAGTTTCTGTTGCACAAATCCGCCCCAGAATAGCTGAGATGGTGCGGCAGATCATCCTGAAGAAGAAAGAGGAGCTTTAACCTCCTGTTGGCACAGATCTGCGCTTTGACATTTCATTGAATCTGCACATGAACCAAAGAGCGAAACCACGAGTTTGAAGTCCCAGGGAGGAAACCAGCTTGTTTTCTGAAGCACTGATGGAACGCCACTACGATTTTCAACCCAATGTTGAGTTTCCAATCTGATTCAATGCAGCCACATTTGATACCAAAGAAGTCCCATCGACCTCTCCGTGTGGATTATGTGTTGTTGTTTTTTTTAAGTAATTGTGGAATAAATTACTGTGATGAAAACACTAACGTAGTTTTGAGTTTATATTGGGTTTGCTCATCTGAATTTTGCCAATTTAAATCATGTTTTTCTTCCCTCTGTGTTGGAGTTGTGTAGAAACGTAAGTACAGTATGAACATGGCAAGGACAGGGGTTCTCAAAGTGTGGGATGGGGACCCGTGAAGGTCCCTGAGAATCGACACAGAACCTGACTGCATCCCTGGTCTTCCCGTGTAAACGCTAGCACTTAACTTCAAAAAAGAATTTGTTTCAAACCCCTTTTTTTTCTTGCTAGTTTCCTCAACATTTTATCTTGACTTCAGTATTTGCAAATTTATGTTTAAAAATGTAGTTTTGTTATTTTTCTTGCTAATTTACTCGTGGGCCTTTTCCCATGTTGGTGAAATAAATCAGCTGACTTTGCTGAAGAAAAAGTGATGAACAAAATTAGTAAATAACAAAATAATATTTCATTAAAAAAAAAAAACCTACAAATATTACATTTAGTTTTAATGCCCCCCCTCAAAAGAAACAACAAAACATCTATACAAACTTTTAATGGTACATTATGGATTTTTCCCTCTCACAATGTTGCATTAATTTCAGACATTACAATTATTGGTGTATTTGTTAGTTCCCCTCTTCTGTAGGCCTGTCCCCTCATGCAGGCACATTTATTACATTGACGTCATCTGGAATTGAATGTATAAGTAATCTCACATTATAAATAATGTTGCACCGGTATCTTCCTCACCTCCACTCTGACTCCGCCCCCCTTTCATCCTGAATGTATGTTTCTCAGCTGACACTGATGGTGCTGAGCTGTCGGTTCTTAAAAGGGACATTTCTGAGCACTTCAGGAACTCACCGGTGTTCCGGTGAGTTCCTGCAGGTTCTAATTGAAGGAATGAGTGAGGAGGCCCAGCAGGAGAGGCATCAGTCCCAGGCGCAGACAGCCAGGACCACTGTTGCTGGTGGAGTTCCTGTCCGACTGTGCTGTAACGGGAATGCCTGATGGTGGGGGAGGGAGTGATGTTAGGGTTGGAGTAGCTGAGGTTGGGGGTGGATTGGGTGAGGTCGGGGGTGGAGTGAGTGATGTTAGGGGTGGAGTAGGTGATGTTGGTGGTGGTGTAGTTGAGGTTGGGGGTGAAGTAGATGAGGTTGGGGGTGGTGTAGTTGAGGTTGGGGGTGAAGTAGATGAGGTTGGGGGTGGTGTAGCTGAGGTCGGGGGTGGAGTAGATGAGGCTGGGGGTGGTGTAGCTGAGGTCGGGGGTGGAGTGGGTGAGGTTAGGGGTGGAGTGAGTGATGTTAGGGGTGGAGTGTGTGAGGTTGGTGGTGGTGTAGGTGATGTTGGGGGTGAAGTAGATGAGGTTGGGGGTGGTGTAGTTGAGGTTGGGGGTGAAGTAGATGAGGTTGGGGGTGGTGTAGTTGAGGTTGGGGGTGAAGTAGATGAGGTTGGGGGTGGTGTAGTTGAGGTTGGGGGTGAAGTAGATGAGGTTGGGGGTGGTGTAGTTGAGGTTGGGGGTGAAGTAGATGAGGTTGGGGGTGGTGTAGTTGAGGTTGGGGGTGAAGTAGTTGAGGTTGGGGGTGAAGTAGATGAGGTTGGGGGTGGTGTAGTTGAGGTTGGGGGTGAAGTAGATGAGGTTGGGGGTGAAGTAGATGAGGTTGGGGGTGGTGTAGTTGAGGTTGGGGGTGAAGTAGATGAGGTTGGGGGTGGTGTAGTTGAGGTTGGGGGTGAAGTAGATGAGGTTGGGGGTGGTGTAGTTGAGGTTGGGGGTGAAGTAGTTGAGGTTGGGGGTGAAGTAGATGAGGTTGGGGGTGGTGTAGTTGAGGTTGGGGGTGAAGTAGATGAGGTTGGGCGTGGTGTAGTTGAGGTTGGGGGTGGAGTGTGTGAGGTTGGGGGTGGTGTAGTTGAGGTTGGGGGTGGAGTGTGTGAGGTTGGGGGTGGGGTTGTTGACGGGTCGGTGGTAGGTGTTGATAGCGGTAAACAAAAATTGGTACCACAACAGGTGGGTCCACCGCTGATGTCACCGACCACGTTCAGGAAAGGTGACGTGCCAGAGGCTGCACACAGATTTGTTGAAGCGCAGCCCATCACTGTCCGGGCGCTGGTCCCCACTGTCACTGTGAGCAGAAGAACTACAGGCTCACTGACGGTCCACAAACGACCCTGGACAGAACCTTCACTTGAAGAAGACCCAACACCTCAAAACGGTCCGTCACACTGAGAAACCCCCAAAAAAAACAGACCAACTAAAACCTCTCTGGCTTCACGGTGACGCAGAACCAGAAGTGTTCTAGAGGGCTTGTGTTTTTGTTTACTAGCTAGCTTAGCTGTTGTTAGCCCTCAGTCTCCTTTAGCTGCGAGCTACATAAACGTGGCTGGCTCCTCCTGGAGATACAAAAACATAACACAGGAGAGAAAAAGGTCTTTGTGAGGTCAAAACTCCCGTGCGTGAGAACTTGAAAGACAAAACACCATTTTTTTGGGGGGGGGGGGGGTGAAGTCTCACTTTGAAGTGAGATAATCGTGTCTTATGTCAAAAGATGTGGCTGATGTTGGTGTCAAAAGTGTCCATGACCAGGTCTGTGTTTTGGAGGAGTGATACGCTGCACCGCTGTCACACCTCATTAGTCACTGTGACTGCGGTGCTCGCCACTGGACAGACAGGTTGCTGACAATAATCACACGCCGTCATGCAGCATCTCAACATGTTGCGCAAACACACTAAATAGGTCAAAACTCAAACTCATTTGAGGTCAGAAGGAAATGGTTTAATTGGCCTAATGGTGTTGTTAAAAGGCCTTTTCATTGCGCATCCCCGCCTCCTCCTGATCGGTGTTTTTCTTGCTTCACTCTGACGTAAAGTGTCACTCTGCCACCCGGTTATGAAAAAGTAATTAATTACTAGGGATCCTACATAGTTAAAGAAAAATATCAGACAAGTGAAGTAGCAAATGCGGTGAGTTACGTAAGATTGTTTTTATTTACAGCAGTTATTTTTATGATGTTGGTTTGCCTGTTTGTTTAACCTCTTGCAGGCCAAACTGAACATCGTGCTAGGGTGCATTTTGCCCCCAGGCGAAAAAAAAAGTCATTTTGAGGCAGTTTGAGTTCAAGATGTCGAGTAAAGACTCACCAGTGGCCTCAAAGCATTGGTCCTGTTCTCCTTTACATTGTAAAACTGTGGTGCAGTTGGGGGTGGCGGCGTCACATGTGTAACACTGGAGGTCGTTGCTGGCCTCAAGGCGTGGGACTGAAGAGAAGGATGACATTGATTACAGCAAGAGTAGAAAACAGTGAATTTATTGTTTACCAATCGCACATCATGAGGAAAAATGCAGTTTTCCAAATGTTTTAGATATAAATAAATGTTACTTTTTCAAATTAATAATGTTAATATGGGTTTTAAATGGGTGGCCCGGTGGAGCAGTGGTCCTCACTGTGGCCCCCAGCAAGAAGGTTGAGGGTGGAGCCCCGGCTGCAGCACGGGGTCTTTCTGGGTGAGTCTCCATGTTCTCCCTGTTCCTGCTGGGTTCTCTCTGGTACTCCAGCTTCCCCCACAGTCCAAAGACATCAAGAGGGACCAGGTTAATCCAGACTCTAAATTGACCGTAGGCGTGGCTGGGAGAGCCAATGGTTGTCTGTCTCTATGTGTTGGCCCTGCCATGGACTGGTGACCTGTCCAGGGGGAAGGCTGCTGGGATAGGCTCCACCCCCACCACCGTCAACAGGAGAAGTGGGGGAACATGGAGGGATAGATGATGGATGGATGGGTGGATGGATGGATGGGTGGAGGGATGGTTTTTAACAAAATGTGAATGCCATTCACACTTGTTTTTATCCTGATAGTATCATCAGTTTAGTTCATTCCGAGTATCAAGTCGTATTAACTTCCTAATGAAATGAAAAAGTAGCAGCCATTCATCCAAAAGTGTATTTTGTCTTCTAAATTCTCCTAATAAGAGTTTTGAGCTTCTAATGAGGTTTTTGCCACCTGCTTTACTTATTTGTCACTCCAGAAAGCAGAAGGAGCCAGCCACGTATATTTAGCTTGAGGATAAAGGAGACTTAGAGCTAACAGCAGCCAAACGATCCAAAAATGTCTGATTACAAAGTCTCAGAGTTGTCGTCGTGTAATCCCTGTCTTCTTAATCCAGCTGCATGCTCTGTAATCCCCCAACCCTTTGACTGCAGCCAGAACAACACGACCATTTTGCTATTGTTGGCCACCGTTAGCTTCCAAGCGTAGCTGGCTCTTTCTGCAGTAATTAGGCAGGTAAAATGCTTGACACCTGTTTAGGAGTACTTGAAAGGCAAAACAGAGTTCTGGGGGGGGGGGGGCGTGTCACTCTCATATGGGCATTATAGTTGTATTCAGCACAAATACTATCAGACACATCCTAGTGTTTTTGTGTTCCTTCATAGATGTGTAATTCATCAGTATTTACGAGGTACAGGTTCCCCGTTGCAGTTGTCCGTGTCGCAGCACTCAGCAGATGCCACAGCACTGACACTACCCAGGTTAAACGAAAAGGTCTGCGGGCTTGTGGTTGGACACAGCTGGGGTGATGCACACGCCCTGAAGGACTGTGGCCTCTGTAAAACTCCTCCTGAAGTGACTGCAGTAATAAAAGTGTTTTTAAAGTACACTGATAAATATATACTACATGTGTATGATCAACAGTTTCCATCTGAAGTAAACAAACATGTTGCTATGTCACTAAGCACTACTGGGAAGAAACAAATACCCAGGATGGAGGCGGTGATGCACTTGGTCTCTGCGAAGCATGGTTCTAATTCTGTGGTGGAACAATCAGCGTTTGTGCAGGTGACGCAGTGGAGCCCTGCAGCTGCAACAGGGAGGAAAAGGACTCGTTTATGCCAGGGTTACACCTCGGTTCTACCGTCCAAGCTCCACATGACTCTTCTGTGTACATTAGATATGTATTGTATGTATTAGATATGTATTGTATCTAACTTAAGCAGTCTTTTCATGTCATCAGGTCCTTTTGTCATTATTTATTCCTCATCATTCCTCATCTACCTCTTTAACTAATTTCTGATCCCAAACTTTTCCATCTTGGTTGCAGTATCGCAACTGTCGAGCAAAGTTGTGTCCCTGTTCCTCTGCACACGAATCATTACAGGCAGCCTGGTGGAGCAGTGGTCCTCCCTGTGGCCCCCCAGCAAGAAGGTTGTGGGTGGAGCCCCGGCTGCAGCACGGGGTCTTTCTGGGTGAGTCTCCATGTTCTCCCTGTTCCTGCTGGGTTCTCTCTGGTACTCCAGCTTCCTCCACAGTCCAAAGACATCAAGAGGGACCAGGTTAATCCAGACTCTAAATTGACCGTAGGCGTGGCTGGGAGAGCCAATGGTTGTCTGTCTCTATGTGTTGGCCCTGCCATGGACTGGTGACCTGTCCAGGGTGAACCCCGCTTCTCACCTGAAGGCAGGATGGCCAGCAGGTTGATGCGTTCAATCATTATAATGACTGATCTGACGTTTTACTGTCTGAACTAAATCTGTAAACGCTGAAACTCTACAGGAATCCAATAAAGACACAAGTCTGCAGTTGAAGCCTGATAGGGAATTTCGTCTGGTCTCCTTTGTCTTAACTCTCTTGGTCTTCACCCTCATAATTCATCTGTAAGGTCAAGAGCTGGTCAGACCCCGGGCCTCGACCTGAGGCTGGGAGTGAACCGTGGCGTCTTCCATTCTGCTGACACTTCCTGATGCGTAGCTGTGTTTAGAATGCGTGACGTCGCATCTGTGTAGAACATTCTAGGTCACATGGTGCTGGATGTTCCAGCTAGGTGTTACTGGTGGTGTCTGACATCACTGGTTCAGATGTTCTGGGGGGGCGACTCAACCTCATCTCACAGCCAACCTGATACCTCTGATGCGGACGTGTAAACCGTCTCTGAGACTCCAGCCTGCTTCTGCTGTCTGACAAATTCCTCCGTCACACAAAATTCCTCCAGGATGACCTGATTATGGACTTTAAATGATTTCCTTGTTCATCGTCAAAAAATCGTTCCCTGGTGTGTATAGCCAATTAAAAAATTATGCAGACACAAAGTCACTAAAATCGAATCCAGCCACTCAGCAAGTGCACCACAAGCAATGCAAGAGGAGAGCCTCCGCAAGGGGCGGGGCTCACCTACTGGGCGCCACTGCCAGAGCCTAGCAGAGGTCAGCGATACCCCTGATGTTGCTCACTGTTTCAGAAATAATTACACTGCGTTGTTCTCTATTCGTCTCTTACTATTTCTATAACTTGAATAAAGTCTGACAATATTTACCATTTTCCAACCAACTGAATATGTTTTAGTTCTGTACATAAACCAGGAGAAAGAGTCATAAAGAGTTACCTGAGCAGCTGAGTGAGGCGACGAGGGCCAGTGCCAGGATGAGCGCCAACATGGTCTGCAGGTTGACGCGCTACTGATGGAATTCCTTATAAAGCGCCCAGGTGCTCTCATTCCCAAGGATGCGGCTAACCAGTCTGACCAGGTTGCATCACACGGCGCTTCCATTTCGACCAACCACTCGTAATTACCCTGGTTTTCTGGATTATTATAGGTCAAGATCAAAACACGATCAGGAATTAATTGGCAGGTAAACTGAGTGAGCATGAGAAGAAAAATGTCAAAATTAAGTTTCACACAGAGACACTGTAACAGAGCCAACAATTACATGACCTCTAAATAATGTAGACAAATTTAAATATATTTGCTTAAACTGTAGTTAAATTTATACATACATTCACTTAAAATAGAGTGCAGGACACACAAGGCAGTTGTAATAAAGATGTTTCTGTGGCAGTTCCCAAAGAGGTAGGAAAGGTTCCAACACTGTATTCAGTTCATCAATGTACTTCTTTAGTGTTAGTAGCGGTACCGGGATCTCCTGCTCATGCATCCCAGGCAGAATCGATGACTTAGCTGCAAGTCACCTTATTTGACCTCGTGAACATCTGGAAGTAGTAAAAGGTGTTTTACAGAGGGGTCCCACAAATCTCCAAAGCACCAGGATTAGTTGGTGCCATTGCGACTCTAGGAAGGAACTTATAAATACTGGAGACAACACAGATCGACGTTCCAAGATATAAGACAACAGAAGAACACTTCCTATCAGCAGTGAAGCACAGACCAGACTGTTTAAGAGTGGACAGGTGAAAAGGTCACAACAGGGAATAGCGGGAGTGTAGCTCATGCTAGCATCACTCCCTCAAGCTAATTAAGTCAGAACAGAGTCCACAAGAATGTCTATGGTGGGATGAGGCCGTGAAAGATAAGAGCATGGCCGTAAATCGGAAAGAGGTTTTAATCTTCACAGCTGCAACAACAAGGCCACGATGGACCAGAAGGGACTGGCATGGGGTCAGACAGAAGATCCTGCAACAGACATGAAGATCAAAAATACACACTTGCACGCAGAAGCGATCACATAAGCACCTCCTTGTAACACATAAAAACTGGAGAAGATAGTGAGATCGTGGGACTTCTTGCCCCAACGCCAGGGACGACGCATCTGCGTATGCTGACTCCAGCATAGGGGAAGACGATCTCCAGAGCTCTGTATTCTTTCCTGTTAATCTGAATAAATTCTTTTGAACCAACTGGAAGGTGTCCTCTCCGGATTTGGAACAGCGCAATACATAGACTCTGTGGGTCCTTCTGATTGATTAATAATGACTTGTTGAAAAATTCCTACAATAATTAAGCTGAAGAGCAACTTTTATCCTGTGGCCATTAATTAAATTAAGGTGAACAAGTTCTAGTTTGAGGGCTCAAAATAACCACGCGGGCAAAGTTACGTCTGGTGGCCAGTAATTCATTAAGAGGAGGGAACAAGTTTCATCTGGTGAACTGAGACGAACTAAACTGTTGTATCTGGGGGCATCAAAGCTCCTTTTCTCCTTTTGTGACTCTCATTGTAGAGCGGCACCCTTCGCTCTTTGATGTCATCAAAGGTGGTCATGTGAGTCGCTGGTCTCAGTTTTGGGTCGTTAGGGGGTCGTTGGGATCACCTGAGTGAAGGTGTGAACGCTGGCTGCTCCTCCTGGTGAGGATCTAAGGTGTCTGAGGCACCTAAACTGATTGTTCTTGAGTATCATATATTTGATCTTTTTTACCTCAGTTATTGTACTGATGAGTCCATCTTACCTAACCACGGCAGCTGTGGAGGGACAAACATAACAAAACAAAACCAAGTTTTTGGTTTCGCTTCTCTATAAATTTCTATTCTTACACCTCCTAGTTATTCCTCCTGTCACCTACCTGTCGTCACCTCCCCTGTTTGTTCGTGCTCAGGTGTGTACCAGGCAAGGTGGGGATGACTCACCTGGGGGCAGCCAGCCAGTCTTCACTCAGCCCTGCAGTATAAAACCCTCGGCGCTGCTCTTGCCTGCGTACCTGTTGGGTATCACTCACCTTCAGCTTCTCTCTTTCCCTCCCATGAATCTGTGAATGCAGGACTTCCATCCATCAGCCCACGCCGCCTGCACATCAGCCTCAGGTGCTGTAGATCCGAGAGGGCGCAGGCATACAGGAAGCCAGCAGGTGGCAGTGTTTTCAAGCCGACTCATCCCGGCTGGAACTGTGACGACAGCAACACCTGTATGGAGGACGGGATGTGATCAGGAGAGGCTTCTGCTGGGGAGCCATGACCAGCCAGGTAGTCCAGGGTGTAATATTACTGAGAGGAAATCATCTCTTCAACAGCTGGGATGTCACAGGACTCCAAATAAATATCAGACTTACTGACTAGTCACTGTGTCACACCGGTACCTCAGTGTTTGTTGTGTTATGGAAGTGTGGCATGTAAACACTGGTAACGTCTGAAACACTAAAGCAATTTAGAAAACTAAAAAAAAGGCCAAAATGTGTCTTGAGTCTTTGAGAAGTCAAAGCTGTTCATCTTCCTACTGACGGCTGAGACGTTCACTTATCAGTCTTCACAAGTGCTCGAAGTGTGTGTGTGTGTGTGTGTGTGTGTGAAACCAACGCTAAAAGGCAAATAACACATTGAAAGATCATAAATCCTTTCATTTGGGAACAAGGGGCATAGCTGAGATAACTAGAATGGGAAGTAGCGGAGTGGGGAGTGTCCCGGAGCAGAAAGAGTTCACGCTCGCAGCTGCAGGAGCTCTGACGGCGCGCTTCACCGGGTCATACGCCTGGATGGTGATGTCAGAAACTGAATTCTGTAATCATGATTGAACAGATGAGATGGAAAAAATGAGCCGCAAAGCAGAGATAATGATGTCTTTTAGTTACCAGGCCCAATAAAAAACCAGCACAGCTGTGAGGGGCTTCGGAGTGAAGCTTGCTGAACAAAGATGCTTCGTGTCCTCAAGTGTTTTGAATCAAAGAATCCTCTTGGAAAGTGAAGGCATACAGGGGTAAAGGAATCCTCGCCGGCACTAGTTTTCCGCTTCCTCTGACTTTAGCATGGAGACATTGGTGATCTTGTTTAGCAACAGAAGTTTTTGAGACAAAAACACTTCTACATTAATTACTGTGGTGTGTTTCTGTTGTTGAGCAAAACAAAATGGCTGGTATTAGCCACAGAGCTAACGGTGCTAACGTGCTCCACTCTGTTGTGTGTTAGAACAAATGCGTAAATGATTCTTTTGGCTCTGTTGGGTTTTTGTTTTATCTCCAGAACATTTCTACTTTTACAGGAGAACCAGATGGAGCAAACACCTGCTACAATATTCTCAGAACATCCTGAATGTTCCCACCACGCAACGCCCACTCCAGCTCTCTCGAACAGCGGCTCAGGAATGTCCCTGGAATGTCACAAGTCAGAGTCTTTTACAGCAGCTGAGGGAGCGGTGAAAGTTTGCCGCTAGGCTGGATTGGTCATCACGCTACTCATCGTGACACTGTTGACCTAACTGTGAGGACCGGAGAGGATCAGAAGCGGCGCTTTCCCTCCTCCTTTGTGACAGAACATTTGCACCATGAGGTCAGCAATGTGAGATATGCAGGTCACTTCGCTGAGAATGATTGACAGGACCCAGATTCTCAAGCTGGCACGCTGCAGAGACGTTTCAGAGCCGTAAGAAAAATGGAAAAAAAAAAAAGTTGATTTGTTTGAGTATTTATATTTATTAGCAATTTTGTTTTTATTAGCAGATCAAAATATATGAACATATGCATCCCAACACCTTCCTCTCTGCCCCCCCCCCCATATAATATTAACAACTTTACATAAATAAATGTCATAAATGTACATACTGGTGCAAAATAACAATAAAAATAAATAGATTTTTAATCGCCAACAGACGAGGGAATCTGGTGTGACTGAAAGTGAACTGGAGGTCAGAGGACATGTTAGAAATGAGGGAATAGATGGAAGATGTCGAAAGCAGAATGAATATTTGAAACGGTAGAAGAGGCAGAAAGGAGCTCCTGTGGAGGTGGCAGTCAAAACCAGTCCAGAGTCGGAGTGATGTCACGCTCCCTGATGAGATTAAAGGGCCTTCAGATTTGAAGAAATATTCCAAAAGCTGAAAATTCTAAATGACATAAATGGCCGAGGTATCAAAAATAATGAGCCAGGGAGCTGAACAGTTTGATAACTGAGTAGTTTTTGTTGCTGAAGTTCTGATTTCACAACGCGCAGAGGACAATTAGGGTAATGACTGAGATAATAGCACACCTTCATGGATAAGATGCAAATTCATTCAATGGTAAGATACTGAACAAGGAGAAAAGAATCTGGTTCGGCTTCATGTATGTGTGATAAGGCTTCCCTGGTCTGTAATTACAGCACAGACACAAATAACAGCGTTGCCTCGGCTACACAACAGCAGGTGTGGCAGGCAGCGGCTGTCACCGTCTCTAGAAACACAACCAAGCTGCATCGTGAATGAAAAAAAACAAAATAACATGACCACTGAATTATTTCAGAAGAATAATTAAATGTGGACGATTAAACCTCAGACCTCTGATGCCAGAAACTGAACCAGTGAATGAAGTGATACCTGACAGTTGTGTTGACCTGCTGAGTCTCACTGAAGCCTGGCTGGTGACGATGAGGATGCTAGTCTGAATGAATCCACTCCTCCAGTTACAGGAACACTCACATTCCTCCAGGCTCTGGCCCAGGAGGTGGCGCTGCTGCCATTGTTGACACCAGTTTAGTGATAAATCCCAAACCAGAAGAAGTTTCCATTCATCTGAAAGCCTGATTCTCAGTTTGTCTCCTCCAGCCTGAAAACTCTCCAGCCTCTCTGATTGATGATTGAGGACCGTCCTCCTGGTCCTGACTCTGGATTCTGATCTGAATCCTCAGAGTTTCTATCAGTTTAGTTCTAAATCAGATCAAGTCATGACTGGAGGAGACTTCAGTATTCATGAGGATGTTGATAACCACAGTCTGGTACTGCATTTCTCTCTCTTCTAGACTCAACTGGTGTCCATCAGTCTGTCCATGAACCCCCTCACTGACACAACCACACCTCCACCTCCTCCTAACATGTGGAACTGAAGCTGAACATCTGGTTGTGTTTCCACAGAACGCTTTTATCAGACCACCAATCAATCACTTTGGAATTTGGACTGATCAACTACACTCCACTCAGGAAAACTGTGGTTTCCAGATGTTTGTCTGATCAGGCCACACCTGGATTTAAGGAAGTGGTTCCAGTGGCGCTAAATTCAGTGTCATGTCCCACTGTAACAGAGGACGCTGTTGTCCACCTTAGTCCCTCCCAAACTGATCATTTTATCATAGAGCAGCAGCACCTTAGCAACAACTCTGGACTCTACTGGCCCACTAAAACAGAAAACTATGAATCCAAGGAAACAAGCACCTTGGTACGGTTCTGGAACCTGACAGCTTCAACAAGAAACCCAGAAACTGGAGAGAAGATGGAGCTGCTCCAAACTGGAGGAGTCACATGTAGTCTGGCAAGATGGCCTTAGAACCTAGAAGAAAGCCCTTGGTAGAACCAGACGACTCAGCACTAAAAGAGGAACACAAGAACAACCCAGGTTCCTCTTCAGTCCTGGAGCCAGACTGGCAGAGAGCCACAGCTCTACTGAACCAAGTAGTCCTGTTTCCCTGGGCAGCAAAGAGTTCATGGACTTCTTTAATGACAAAATTCTCCTGATGAGAGAGAAACTTCTTCTCCTGCTGCCATCAGCTGACAACATGGCTCCTAGAACCCAGAACCTTAGAGGCAGCTGGAGGACCAGACACACACTTGGATAGTTTTTCTCCCATCAGCCTTCATGAGCTCAGTTCAACAATGTCCTCCTCTAAACCTCCAGCTGTCTCCTAGACCCCATCCCAACTAAGCTGCTCAAAGACTCTCTCTCCTCGTTAGCCCCTCCCTCTTAGATATGGTCAATGTGGCGCTGGTATCTGGTTCCGTCCCTCAGTCCTTTAAAGTAGCAGGAATTAAACCCTTCTCAAAAAACAAGCCTGGATCCAGAAGTTCTACCAACTACAGACCAACATCACATCTTCCTTTTCTCTCCAAGGTTCTGGAGAAAGCAGCTGCTAAACAGCTCTGGGACTTCTCCACAGCAACAGCTGATTGGAGGATTCAGTCAGGTTCCAGGTTCATCCTAGCACAGAAACAGAACTAGTCAAAGGTACCAGTGACCTCCTACTGGTACCAGATGAGGGACTGGTCTCTGTGCTGGTCTGATTAGATCTCAGTGCAGCTTTGATACCATTGACCACCATATCCTTCTACAGAGACTGGAACCTGTCACTGGTATTAAAGGAACCACACTAAACTGGTTCAGGTCATATTTACTAGGTCATCTCAGTTGGTACTAGTTAATGATGGTTCCTCTGAGACCACTACAGTCAGTTGTGGTGTTCCACAAGGGTCTGTGCTTGGACCAGTCCTCTTCACTCTGTGTCTGCTTCCACTAGGTCACATGATCAAGAAACACTTAATGAAGTTACTTAATGTCCATCAGTCTCTCCTCCTTTCTCTCTCTCTTTATCTCTGTCCCTCTCTTTCCTTCTGTCTCTCTGTCTTCCTCCATTCTCTGTCTTTGTCTCTGTCCATCAGTCTCTCCTCCTTTCTCTCTCTCTTTATCTCTGTCCCTCTCTTTCCTTCTGTCTCTGTGTCTTCCTCCATTCTCTGTCTTTGTCTCTGTCCTGCTCTCCTGCTCTCTCTCCGTCCCCACTGATCCTGGATCTGCTCCACCTTCCTGCCTGGTGAAGGGAGGCTTTGGTGGCTGCTAATTGTTGGGTGGAGGTTCATTGAAGGAGTGAGGTGCTGGACCTGCTCTAGCAGCACAAAAACAAAATAATGTCAGAATCTCTGCTCTGATTTGTGATTGTTTCAAGATTATTTTAATGACGATTACAATATTTCAGGGTGAATTTCATGAGCAGAAGAAGGAGGTTGATCTCCATTTCTACATACAGACGTTTGTAATTTTCTGTAAAATGGAGTGTACGACTGAGAGTGTTTGGCCTTTTGTTGCTGGGCGCATTGAGCTGGGGGGGTGGACTCTGGCTACACACAGGAGGATGAAGAGGAGGTGGTGCAGAAGCATGAAGGATAGACAGGATGTGTTTGGCTTGATGGTGCCAGCAGCCATGTGAACGCAGGACAGAGGACAGCGAGTAAGGGGAGTGTTCCTGTGGCTGGCAGGCATCAACCTCAGGGTCATCACATCTGACAATCTTTTTCCACTGAGAAGAAGAGGAATGTCAGGCATTCTGTTTGAGGTTCTAACCGGAGGGGTTTGTGCAGGTGTAGCCTGCCTCAGGTAGACAAGCAAAGTTCCACGCTGGCCTGGAACTTGTGATCAGATTATAGAGGGAGAGGTGAACATGCTAGTGAGGAGGCTAGCATGTCACCAGCATGTCTCTACCAGCTGTGGTGAGTGCGATAAGATGATGTAGGATGACATACAATCGTTCAATAAGAATGTGTTGTTGCAGGAAAGATGGTGTAGGCGGTAAGTTGGTTTGAAAGGTTCCCTCAGAGTTCACCGGTACTTGGCCCATGTTCTCCTGGGTTCTATTTGAGGGTGCAGATAAGGAGTCCCAGCAGCAGATGGATCATACTCAACTCTACACCGCAAGCAGCGCTGTCAGTTGATGTGTTATTGCAAGTAGATGTTGGCTGGACAACAGGTTCCATTGTCGGAGTGTCAGTTGGTGCTGAGGAGCAAAAACTGGTCCCACAACAGTTTGGTCCACTTCTAAATGTACCAACATTGTCCATGAAAGGTAAACTACCCAGGCTGGCAGCAGATGCGCAAAGGTTTCTCGAGGCGCAGCCAAAGGCCGAAGCCGTCTCGGAGCCATTTGTCACTGTAGAGGAACAATCACAGTTATAGGGAGAGTTAGTAAACTTTCCCCAGCAGGTCGTGTTCAGATCTTCTCCTAAGAGGAAGGAATCAGTATCAACCCTCCGATCTAAAACATTACGAGAAATTACAAAGTAACTGATCAGCTAATACGCGTACAAGAGCTGCTCTTCTGCTCGCCAGCAGCAACAAATGTCAGCAGAATAAACCAAACGATGGGTGCAGTTATTGCAGAACAGAACCTCAGTGACAGCATTTGAACAAGAATGGCAGGATGCACAAGCAGTTCAAGGCATTTCCAGCATTGCTGCAAATGGATGCGATATGTGACAGCGTCATATGATTTGTTACCCAGCCTGGCTGAGGGGGTCTGTCTGCTCAGGCAACTGCTCCACCCTCTCATACTTGTTTTAGCCGGCAGGAGATGGAGGCGTAGCTGCAGAGGTACTGATGGTATTGAAAGTCTAATCTTGCTCGGCTGGTGTAAATCTGTGACTCTCAGCATCTCACCCTTCCAGGAAGGTTGCCCCCGATACAAACTCCATCCAATGTGTAATGCAGAGAGATTCACCTTGAGGTGATGAGCTCTGTGAGAGCTGAGAGAGCCAGTTTGGCGAGAGGTTTTCCTTCTTAGGGAAACAGGAGTAGCTACAGGTATCAGTCACCAGCAATGCCCAGGCCAAGTTTGATGAACAGGAGCTGAGCTGACTGAGTCACAGACAAGTTGGAGAATTCAGACTCACCATTTGCTTGAAAGCATCGGTTCTCTGCTCCCTGGCACTCTAAAGTCGTTCTGCAGTGGGAGCTTCTGGAGTCACAAGTGTAACACTTCAAGCCGTTTTTGCCCTCTTCAAGTGGGACTGAAAGAAGGGATGACATTATTGTTACAAGAGGGAAAACTTCCAAAGTGGATTCTGTCCTCTGTCATGACTGTACCAGCTATGGTGGCGGAGTTGCAGTTGTCCTCGTTGCAGCAGAGGCCCAACGCCGCCGCGCTTGAATGGCCCAAGTCGACCGCGTACGTGTGGAAGCCTGCGGTTGGACACAGCGAGGCTGTCGCACACCCTTTGAAGAACTCCGTGGTTGTGACACCTGATAAAGTGGCTGTGAATTCAAGGTATGTTTTGTTTTAAAAACGTCAGAACTTTGCAGTAAAAATATTCCATCAGCAAGTAGAAGAAAACAGCGACTACCTCGACCGGAGGCAGTTATACACATCCGCTCTGAGAAACAGGTCACTGAGGCTGTGCTTGAGCAGTCATCGTTCGTGCAAGTCAAGCAGTCAAACGCTCCAACTGCAACCGGGAGAGAAAGCACTCGCTGACATCGTCATCACAAGTCAGATGTTTTGGCTGTTTTGTGCTCCAAGGTCTAAAAAGCCTGAAATTCTTTGTATTCTGGTGCACAATTATTTAAAAAGATGGATGAACAGGTTAAACATGTTAAGAGTGTCTAATATGCAAAAGACGTGTGCAGAGAAATTTGAACGTATTTGAAATGCTCGTATTATTTCACTCCGTACTTGACTTTCGAAACCAAATCAGTTTGTTCTGTTTATGACAACACAAACAGATGATCTCATCAGTTTCAGCTGAAAACGTAGATGAGGTATTTTAGAAAAACAGACATCTTTTTTCTCTTGGAAAATGCAAATAGCAAATGGCTTTACCGGTGCTGAGGAGAGCCCAGGCGAGAGTCAGCGAGAGGCTCGGCGATGTCATGATGTCCAGCTACGTGCAGAGGACGGTGGATGCTGCTGCTAATCAGCCTCCGCGGCACTGCAGGAGTTTATAAGGCATCCAGTTGTTTGAATTTATGACAGAAGAATGTGTGAGAACCAGAGGGACTGGATGTGCTCTTACGCTGACAGTGCCATCATTCAGGCAGTCGCCTCCTCCCTTGTATTCAAGACGTCAACATACCTTGACACGCCCGCTCTGATATGATTCAACATTGTGTTCTCTCAACGTTACACTTTTATCAGTAGGAACAGCCAAACAGTCCGGCTGCAGTTTACATCCACGTCTCTGGTTGTAGTTCAGACTTAACAGGAATTCAAGAGTCTTTAGTCCTGTAAGTGGCTCATGTTCTAGAAATTGTTGACACCATAATATAGTGTTAACGAACCTTTGCTCCCATTCACAGCACAATGGACGAATAAGGCAAGCAGAAATAACAACCAAACAGGTGTTTTTTTGCTTTGTTTTTGTTTTTGTTTTTTTAAAGATATTAAATATCTTAAAGAAGTGACAACATAATTTAATGAATGATTGATTCAATACAAGAAAATTCTGACTTCATGATCAATATCCCTGCCAACATTTGAGTCATGACTCATGACTCCTGGTTTGCCCCCACTCTTGAACAAAGGGCACCACCCGCCGCCGCCGAAGTTTTACGGTATTTAATCGGTTTTGGGTGATTTTTATGACAGTTTGCGGTTGTCTGTTCCCCACACAACTGCAGCCCCCAGAGCCCCACCCTTCCCGTGCTACCCCTGGAAATGCTTTGAAAACTGCTTTGATTTTTCCCTCTGTTTTGTTTTCTTTCTCTTTTTTTCATTCCGTGAAAGCAGAACAGTGTGGTTTTAACCAATCAAAACTAACAATGCTGGTAACGTGACCCATGTGTCCGTCTGTCAGCCAACCAGAAACGCCTCGCATGCGGAGATGCGCTCATGGGCATGACTCTGTGTCAAGGCGGTTTCACACTGAACGCGCAAGGCGCAGGCTGCGTGGGGGAAGTCCATTCATTGTGTATGTGGGCGCGCTGTGATGTCACATGAGCGCAAACTAAGCCCAGCAACTCGGTAGCGCTGCGCATGCTTGCACCCCAGCCCGCGCAGCGTACCGCGTCTGCCACGTTCAGTGTGAAACCGCCTTCAGACGTCGTTTTCTTTATTTAATATGGTATTTTGACAGCTCCCTTCTCCTCCTTTTTTTAACGGAACTCCGTTCTGGCCGTGAATATTTTACTGCAACTGTTTTCTGGCCCATTCCGGTTCACTTTCACCCTTGTTTATAAATGAAGAGAAACCAGATCATATTGTTTATCTCACAGATCAAAGTGTCCAGCCCACTTTATCAAATAAATACAATGACTGTTGCCAGTGACAAATCCCAGCGCATCAGTCAGACATGTGGATGCTCAATATTGCAATGTGGTTCTATTGATGCCCGAATAGATGGAGACTATAGCCGCCACTCCCAGGCTGGCTCCACCTCCCCCCAGGCCTGCTCCAGCACCTCAAAGATCTGCTCCACGTCCTCCTAGTACTGCTCAACCACTTCCCTGACCTGGTCTACCTCCTTCCAGACCTGCTCCTTTTCCATCTTCACGGCACACACATAGTGCTAACCGCTAACTGCTTAGATTGCGCAAATACTGTATGACCCCCAGTCCATCTTCCAGTGAGTGTGGAGCTAAGAGTTTAGCATCATTAGCTCTGTCATTATCAGCTCTATCATTAGCTCTTAAGGTCAAATTCCAGAAGGAATCTGAGTGAGACATTCTGTAAAGACTCCTGTTGAATTATTGCCGTCTAGTTGCCGTTGACACCCAGCTGTCTCTTCTAGTGCTGTCAATGATTGTTAGTCCCTCACATGTGCTGCTAAACAAATTACGTGTGGTCAAACAACATTTCACCCTCAGTGTAGAGTCAACAGAGAAGGCCTGTAGTTTTGTGAGGGTGTTTAAATGAGCACTGAGACTTCAGGGCACTTCACATCCACTCAGGCTGCAGCAGAGGAACAATGACGCTGCTCTCACTTTCATGTCATTTAATGCTTGTGACTCAGGCGTTTGGATGTTTGCCTCCAAGGCTTTGAAGAAGTCTTTGAAGGCAGCCACAAGGCCTCGGTACTTCACCCTGAGAAACACTCCCCCTGAACCAGAACCACGACATTGTCCTAAACCCGGCCGACCAAGCGTTGCTGCAAATAACTACATTTCCCGATTAGCAGTTTTTGTTGCTATTTTGCTATCTTCTAACTGATGTCAGCAGTCATATAATATCCAGATATTCAATGGTTATTCATTAAACTTAAATGTCAGCAACCATCTGACCTGGGTTTCCTTATAGATTCATAAAATATGCATGAATCAATGAAACAGACGAATAAAAGGAATGTTGAAAGATGAAAAACAGAAGATGTTGCGTGTGCAACTGTTATGCAACGCAGGAGTTTCACGGTGTTGAATATTCAAGGATCATTACTAATGACCGTGGCCGCGTCTGCCGTGGCTGAGTCCATCATCCCTGCTGTGTTTTAGAATGAAAATAAAACAGAGAAAAATCACAATCAGAAGGATTTGCTAGACTTTGACCTCCATGTATCAAAGGCAGCAGGTTTGCTTCCTTTCCATCAGCAGCCACAGTGACTGAGGATGCTGTGTTCTTAACACAGTTTGACTTTATGGTTAATGATTTGATTAAATTACAGCAATAAATGACAACAATCCACCGTTTTGCCTGTCAAGAAGCCGTCAAGATCTGTGCCATCAAGGCTGTGATGGCGCCTTTGATGGGTGGTGGTCATATCATGTTGTTAATTCCACTGATGTGACACAGCAGAGGAAGGACCGAGACCCACGTCACTCATCTGGGCAATGTTTTTACAAACTCAGACAAAGTATTTGGTCATGCACACACTATTATCCTGCCTGTACTTTTTATATTCCAACAGGGCGATGACGTGAAACTGGCTTCAGGCAGAAATCTATTCACTCCTGCTGGTGCTGTCATGAGTGAAGTGGCTGATGACAGCTTATGCTGCTGGAATGTCAGCAAGCACATTCATTTACTCAGGTGCGGTTAAATTTCAAGGTCCTCCACGTGTTCATCCGGCCGCTGGTTGTGTTCCGCCTCATCAAACATCCTCAGATTCAAAGACATCACCAAATACTGCCGGCGTCTCCAGCTTCCCTCCCGCGTCACCTCTCAGTTTACAGACTCTCCAGGTCATCCACCAGTATAACCGCCCACCAGTGTTACCATCCACCAGTATAACCGCCCACAAGTGTAACCATCCACCGGTGTAACCACTCACCAGTGTAACCGCCCACCAGTGTAACCATCCACCAGTGTAACCGCCCACCAGTGTAACCATCCACCAGTGTAACCGCCCACCAGTGTAACCATCCACCAGTGTAACCGCCCACCAGTGTAACCATCCACCAGTGTAACCATTCACCAGTATAACCATTCACCAGTGTAACCATCCACCAGTGTAACCATCCACCAGTGTAACTGCCCACCAGTGTAACCATCCACCAGTGTAACCATTCACCAGTATAACCATTCACCAGTGTAACCGCCCACCAGTGTAACCATTCACCAGTATAACCATTCACCAGTGTAATCATCCACCAGTGTAACCATCCACCAGTGTAACCGCGCACCAGTGTAACCATTCACCAGTATAACCATTCACCAGTATAACCATTCACCAGTGTAACCATCCACCAGTGTAACCATCCACCAGTGTAACCGCCCACCAGTGTAACCATTCACCAGTGTAACCGCCCACCAGTGTAACCATTCACCAGTATAACCATTCACCAGTGTAACCATTCACCAGTGTAACCATCCACCAGTGTAACCGCCCACCAGTGTAACCATTCACCAGTATAACCATTCACCAGTGTAACCATCCACCAGTGTAACCATCCACCAGTATAACCATTCACCAGTATAACCATTCACCAGTGTAACCATCCACCAGTGTAACCATCCACCAGTATAACCATTCACCAGTGTAACCATCCACCAGTGTAACCGCCCACCAGTGTAACCATTCACCAGTATAACCATTCACCAGTGTAACCATCCACTCTAACGGGAGCTAGGAACACCGTCAATGAGCGTAGGAGCTGAATTCGTCATCTGGCTGCAAACCTCTGTTTCTTGAGTTGTTTATCAACATTTTGGCAATCGAGTATTGTGACTGATTTGTTCACTCAGAAATTGAATGATCTGTGTTGTGCGCGTGTTTTTTTTTATTTGAAGTTAATGCAAAATTTGTGTGTTGGTTTGAAAGATTGAATGAATGAAGGTTTAATTTTGAACGCGGAAGTGAGGAAGTGAAGGAAAGCAAACATTTATGTGTTAGTTTTCTGTATTTGATGTCTAATAGAAGCCTTCGGAAAGATCGCGCTCAGCGAAATCAGTCAACAAAGTGAATTAGTGTTAGAGTTTCTTCAGCAATTTACATGGAAAATAAACATCACAATGAATTACATGATCACATTTATTGTTTTGTCCAGAAAAGTCCAACATTATTTCTACTGTGTGTGTGTGTGTGTGTGTGTGTGTGTGTGTGTGTGTGTGTGTGTGTTATAGTCATACTGATACAATCCTTAATAATTCAACTTTTGTGTTTCATGTTTTATTTCAAACTTTGGTGCTACATCAAGAGTTTTTGAAGTCAGTCTCGATTTCTTTACCTCTGCTGCCACTTTTCCTTTACGGAACAAAACGCACATCCACTCAGGATACATGGATGCACGTGTTCTTGTTCACACATGGATTGTTTACTGGTTGTTCTACAGGAACGGTGGATGGTTACACTGGTGGATGGTTCTGGTTCTTCATCCCAACCTGACTTTGAGTTCCACATTCAGTCAGTTCCTCAGTTTCCCTCCACAGATTGTTGGACGTGTGCTTTTAGCTGTTGTCTCAAATTGAAGGTTCCCCTCAAACCAGTAACTCCATCATCAGCACCAGCCTGAGCCTGACCACACCTGCGCGGACACTCAGACCAAGAGGAAGCAGCACCTGGAGCACGTCCATAGGCATTGTAGCTAGATAATAGCGCTGAATCAGCATTGAGCGCCGCTCGCACCTCTGTCTGCATGGCGGTTTGTGTTGGAGCTGTGATGGTTTTTAAACTAAATGTATTCATATCTGCATCCATCCGTCCATGACTTGAGGAAACCTTATGACGTGTGATTGGTACTCAACCAGAAGCTGGACTCGTCTGTGAGTCCATTAGAGGCTGAATGCAACCACAGAAAAATGAGTATTTGGTTTTTTTTATTTAAACAGAAATTCTCCCCCCTGGGGAGGCCCCCCTACTTTAAAGCTGTTGACCCACACCAGCTATAAACCTGCTGACCCACACCCAGGCACCACACGTCCTGCTGGGGCGTGTGGTGCCTGGGTGTGGGTCAGAGCTGAGATTTGTTGCTCTTGTTATAACAGCGGTGAACTGACTCATCCAGTCACCACTTGTCCCTGCAGCAACAGGACCCTGGAGGAGCTGGTCAATCTGTAGTTCACGACCTGAGAACGGTCGTACCTGTAATTATTTTTTTAATATTGTGAATTAACTCGTTTCTTCAAATAACAAAGTTGGTTTTCTCATGACAGCACTTTAATTTATTGGCTTTTTTTGAGAAAAGGGACAGAAGTTAATTATCTCATCATCTTGGGGCAACAAGTTTTGTCGAGAAAGTCAACTTGTAATTGAAAGGAACTCTGACTAAATAAGATAAACAACAAGTAAAGTTATCTCCAGCGAACGCGTCACTAACAGTAATTATGATCTCAAACAGAATGCTAATTAAAGCTGCAAGCAGCGTTGTTAGGGCCTGAGCCCCCGCGCGGCCGTCCTTGACACCGGCCCGAATCCAATGGTGTAATTGGCAAATAGGCCTTGTAGTTTAGGAGATACGAGCCTCAGTGCGCTGCACAGTGTGAGTGCAGAGCTGAGAGCCGGCCCTTTAAGAGCCCCTCCCTTCTCTGCTCGCTCTCTGCCATCTCTGTCAGAGCTGAGAGCAGAGCTGAGAGCAGAGCTGCCAGCTGGCCCTTTAAGAACCCTTCCCCCGCTGCACTGTGTCTGATCTGTGCTGGAGTGGAGAGAGTGGAGGATTAAGAGAAATGTAGTGTGTAAAAGGTGAATAAGTCGGCATACGTTGGTCAAAAGTCACACAAAATACCATATTTTTGTAGGGATTTTTGTCAGGAATACAGTGGTGTGTTTTTAAAAGCTGTGGAATGTATGGTGTAGATGTGAGAAGCATTTGTTTGAGAGTATGTACCCTGAGAGGACACGCTCTCCCCATAGACTTCCATTGTAAGGCGAAAAGTGTCTCCCCCACTTTGACGGCTCATAAAATCCAAACCGAGCGCGTAGTATATTAGCCTTGAACAACTTTTAATCAGCACAGTTGGGAGAGTAATGTGTGAAAGTTTGGAAGCCCTGGCATTTACGGTTTAGGAGGAGATAGATTTTGTTCGGGGCGCAAAATTGTCCAAAATTAGACATTCGTGTCCAAATTGTGGACATCCTGTTACAGTTAGGTCAGGGGTGTGAGTGTATGATTTATCCGTCTTGATGAGACGAGGTCAATGGTGTTTGTCCCATGTCTGTAGGACATTCCTACAGTCTGGGGCGTGGTTTTTTGTGTATGTAGGTGGCGCTATTGAGTAGAGCGCCTCTTTTTTTTTTAATTATCGAATTTTTCGCCGCACCCGATGTGCTTACCAAATTTGGTGAGTTTTCATGCATGTTTAGGGGGTCAAATTTACTTTTGAAGTGGCGAGTGTGACTTCGAAACATAATAGGGCCTGAGCCGGCCCTAATTAGATGATGGTCAATTAGCACACTAATTAGCCACAGCTGGGGTGGAATGTTGAGCTTGTGGGACAAACGCTTACGAAGATCACGGCAAATCAAAGTAAGCCTCAGTGGCCTGAATCAGGTTTAAATCTAAAATGTCTCTAAACGATATTACGACCCTGTGATAAAGGCCTGACATACTTTTGGACAAAGTTTTGAAAAATTCACTTTGTGACTTTTTTTTTTTTTTTTTTTTTAATGGTCTATGCTGAATCAGGCCAGGCTGTGGCCTCATTATGTGTTCCAGTTCCTTCACTTGGTTCCCAAAGGTGTAGCTGAGAATGAAAAACATCAATTTCTCGTTGTTGGGGATGAAATTCAAAGTGGGTTTTTTTGTTGTAGATTAGAGATTTAAACCCAGTGGTGCCAGAAGAGCTCAATAAACTTTCACAGGCGTTTTCAACCATGTGACCCGTCAGTGAGGTTGAAGGTGGAGTCGACATCTGCACTTGAATGCCTTCAGCTCAGGTTACTTCACTTGAGATCACAACTGTTTCATCATTAGTACTTCTAACTTTGTTCCTGCAGAGGTACTTTACCCAATGAGTGTATTTTACCACATATAATTAGCTTGAAGCTAATGGCAATTTATGGTTTACAAAAACAAGGCCAGCCCGGTGGAGCAGTGGTCCTCACTGTGGCCCCCAGCAAGAAGGTTGTGGGTGGAGCCCCGGCTGCAGCACGGGGTCTTTCTGGGTGAGTCTCCATGTTCTCCCTGTTCCTGCTGGGTTCTCTCTGGTACTCCAGCTTCCTCCACAGTCCAAAGACATCAAGAGGGACCAGGTTAATCCAGACTCTAAATTGACCGTAGGCGTGGCTGGGAGAGCCAATGGTTGTCTGTCTCTATGTGTTGGCCCTGCCATGGACTGGTGACCTGTCCAGGGGGAAGGCTGCTGGGATAGGCTCCACCCCCACCACCCTGAACAGGAGGAGAGGGAGAAGATGGAGGGAAGGAGGGATGATGGAGGGATGGATAGGTGATGGATTACAAAACAGCAAAACTACACAAAAACATCAGTTTTCAAACTCAAATTAATTTTCTGGTGTAATCCAGGTCTTCTTCATCCAGCCGTACACTCTGTAATCCACAAATACTTTGATTAAAGCAGAAGACCAACAAGAACCGGTCCAGTTTGGTGCTACCTTGAACGAGCGCTGACGCTGCTGTGAATTATCGTTGAACCAGAACATTTCGCTGGGTTTGGAAGATGTGGGGTTTATCAGCTGACATGCTTGAGAGTTTCTTGCTCTTGTTAGTTGTCAGTCTCTATTAGCTTAAAGCTAAATATATGTGGCTGGCTCTTTCTGCATTCTGGAGTCACACACTGGGTACATTTATGATTATTATCATTATCATTATTATCATTATTTAGTTGGAGTATTTTCTCTTTACTCTTTATGGCTGCATGTTTTTTCCCCTTCACGCTTGATTCTGTTCATAATGAAGCACTTCTAGTTTGGTGTACTGCTACATTTTACTGAAACCATGAGTGAATAAGAACTCCCTGATTCAAAGGGAAGAGTCGTCGTGTGTTAGGGTCAAAGACTTTCACCTTGCAGCTTTTGTGTGAGCGCTTCTTGTTGTGATCAGGAGAAACTGACTTGCTCTCGGTGGAGTCGTGCTGTGACATGATTGTCATGTAACTATGTTTGGCATGTGTCACACCTTCACTTTGTAATCTGGTGCACAGTGTGACCCAGTATAATCAATTAAAAACTTTAATAATAGAAAAGAATGTGATTGTTCATTTAGGTTCATGAAGTTTTTCACGCTTTGTTGACTTCTGTCAAACAACTCCAAACAGCGACCAGTCCAGAGACGAACCTGCACCCGAGCAGGAGAGCAGCACCACACCTGAACCTGACGATGACCAGTGGAGAGGTTTGGCCTTTGGATGCAAAGTCCCACCATACACAGGTAGACAATTCATGACCTTACATGAATTTTCATTCACCGTTCCATTCATTCATGTCGTTGTGAGTTCCTTGAGGTCGTGACGGCACAATCCCGTCATCCTGTCAGGCGTCTCAATAATTGCTGGTATCCAGAACCAGAACGAGTGTCTTCTTTCAGATGTTCCGTCAGCGTCAGAACACAGCTGGAGAGTTTTTGTTCTTTGAAATACAGAAAGAGCAAAGAACACCATGGACGGCTTTCCTCCACGAGCTTCAACCAAACACATGCGTGCACGTTTGGTCCTGAGTTCAAGGCAACTTCCCCCCCAGCAGATCATTGCAGAGTTGATTCTTCTGGCATTTCCCCAGAGAATTCCATTCCTTAAAAGCAGCTTAAAAACAGACAGACAGACAGACAGACAGACAGACAGACACACACACACACACTTTTAAAATGCTATATTTTCTGTCCATTATAACTTTTTGAGCCTCAATAAATTCTAAACATTTCTTAATTTGGCATTTTTTGATAACAAAACACGTATGAGGAGGTTCAGGTTATCAAATCAAATGTTGTCTATGCGTGTCATCGAAGAAGAAACTACAAATTCAGGAAATGTTCTCACACAAATTTGTAGGCCCCTGGCGTCTGTTGTGTGCGTCTGGTTACCAGTCACCGGCATCACCAGCTGTCTGTAACCACACTGACACGGTGATACAGGCTCATTGTTCTGAACCGTCTCTCATGGCCTGATTGCGATTGCTCCCACAGTTTTGTTCATACTCGGCTTA
The DNA here is from genome assembly GCF_037954235.1 of Aulostomus chinensis. Classification (NCBI taxonomy): domain Eukaryota; kingdom Metazoa; phylum Chordata; class Actinopteri; order Syngnathiformes; family Aulostomidae; genus Aulostomus; species Aulostomus chinensis. The sequence continues at coordinate 1,793,904 of NC_141333.1, read as the reverse complement.
CGGAACACAAGTTACTGACCCAACAGCGAGTGATAACGCAGATGCGTGTAACATTTCATGGCTTTGTTTGACGACGGAGTTTTGAAGGGAACTCAAAACCTGTCAGAAGCTGTGGTAAATCGTTAAGGCAGAGTGAATCGTTCCGTGGTTGCATTTGCACAGCGAGAGCACGGCTATCAGCTGACTTTCATTCTGAGCTCACAAACACTTAGTATCACTTTACAAGAACATTTCTTCTTGATTGGACGCCCTTGAGCTTGATTTATAGCTGTGTGTCAAATCAATGTCATAGCCTACGGCGTGATATGCAGTGACACATACCAACGCTTCTTTGGTCGTTTCTCATAAGCGTAAGTGAAGTCATAAAATTATCATGTGAGTACATGACATGTTTAGGTTGAAGCGTTCGTTGCAACCGGTACGTTCATCAGGTGACCATGACGTCTGCTGGCGACGTAAAGATGATGGACCAATGATGTGTTCACAAGGGACCTGCGAACACATCCCGTCAGTGTTGACGTTCCTGCATCTTTGCTGAGGTTCTAAACCCCTCAGTTAAAGATGCAGGAACTTCAAAACTGATGAACTCATTGAGAATCCAGAGCTGAATCGCTGCTTGGTCGGCTACTCGCTCGTTCCTTCCTGGTGCGGCGCCGCCTACAACGACAGCTGCAGCTGGTTTCCGTGGCAGCACTCAGTTTATGCCCCTGCTTTACACAACGCGGCTCCTGCTGCGTAGATGCTTCGACATTTGTACTTCTGCGGTGGTCTTGCTGGATCGCACTGCCATCTTACCATGGAAATGTCAGTTTGGAGCATTTCTATGCCAGCATGTTGAGTTTCTTTGTGTAATTTCGACAAAGGTGGAAAGTCTGGGTTTGGCTTTAGTCTTGCAGCTTTGCCAAAAACTCCTCTATTTCTCCACACATCTTGTTTCTGTTCCTTTCCTTGATTTTCTCCAGGATCCTGATGCTGTTCCCACGATAGACGGACTGATGCTGTATCGCCGCCGCCTTCATGTGAAACTCGATCGACTTGTAACTCTGCTTCTGAACAGCGTGTGCGTGTTTAGCGTAGCAGCAGTAAAGCATCTGTCTGTCTGCAGGCTCCTGCTCTCCCTCCAGCAACTCCTGGAAGATCTGGTCAGCTTTAGCTTGGCCGTGACTTGACTCTGCATATATGTTTGCAAGAGTTATTTTTCTTTTAAGTGTGGACTGAGGGTAGAGGGCGATCACCTCCTGGTAGAGGCCGATGGCTCTGTCCATCACGCTTTGCACTGGGGGGTTGTCACCGTGTAAAAGGACCCTCCATTTGTAGCAGATCGCAGCGCATCTCTTCAGGTAACATTCATCTGGATGTCTTTCCAAGGCCTCCTCTGCCAGATCGATGGCCTCATCCATCGATATGTAGCTTCTGTAGAACTTCAGTATGGGTTTGATACCACTGTAACTACTGACAGGCTTTCTCAGAACCCTTCTAGCCAGCTTCCGCACCTCATCTTTGATCTTTTGTCCTCTCCTTGCACATTGCTCAAGGTAAAGGGCGGTGAGGTACAAGTTCTCTGGATCATGTTCCTTGGCGATTTTCATTTTCTCAAAGACGTCCACCTCTAGTCTGTGTTTATAAGCACCCACCAATGCCAGCGTGTTGCTGGTGTGCCACTCTACCATGTCTGGCTTCATCCTGATGGCTCTCTGGAAGTATCCTACAGCCTGCATCTTGTTATTGGTGCCGAACTTCATCAGCGTCCAGGCTTTTTCCGCACAGATCTCTGGGTGGGGCTCATCCGGGGATGGAGATGGGTATTCGTTCAGCAGGGCGTCGACCTTCAACAGATAAGCCTGGCTTTCTGCTTGCTCTCCCAGGTGGAGGTGTAGCCAAGCCAGGTTTCCATAGTTCACAACCAGCCAGGGCCCCTCATCTGAGACGGTGTTTCTGATCTGGCGCAAGGCCTCAGCAGCCCTGCTGAAAAACCGCAGGGCGTCTTCTTCCAGGCCCAGCTGGTGGTGGATGAAGCCCTGCAGGTTGTAGATGTGACCCAGCCAGTTGTAGCCCTCCTCGGTGCCGATGTCCTCCAGCTTGTCCCTCAGATGGAGAAGCTCTGACCTGCTGGGGTCCAGGTCCCAGGTGAAGTGGCACTCAAGGACTTCCAGTTTGGACCCCAGGGTCGTCTGATGCTGAGCAGAGCTGAAGAAAAGAGGAAAAAAAAAAGCTCAATAAAGTACATTTCATGCAAATTAATCTGTGTGTGCTACACGCAGAAAAAACAAACACAAAAATATGATTAATATATATTCATAAAAATAAAAGTGTCCTTTTGAATGAGTTAATTTCCAGACTCCAAGCTCTCACGTCTGTCTCTCAGCCGCTGTTGTTCCTCCCTGTAAGCCACAGCGATGACACAGAAACTGAAAACCCTGAAACTGACACCATCATAAACACAACCTGGTCTCCAGCAAGGACTTTTATTTGTTCACTGCCTGAATTATGATTTTGGTCCACATGATAATCAGTCAATCATTCAAATGCCAGTGTTTCTTTCTATTCATTTTTTTAATCGCCTAATTTTCTTTTCTGAGGTCCAACTCTGACGTCTCCTGTCAGCTCCATGACGTAACAGTGTCTTGAACAGGCAGAAGCACAAGAATAAAGCAAGTGATGCTTTGAAATGAAGTGAATTCATAAAGTACAGCATATTAGCAGTGGTTCTGACAGTGAATGAGCCGCTCACCTCATCATACAGCCCTTGCTGTTACCGGGACTCCGTCTTTTCTCCAGAGACATTTTCGTTCTTTTGTAAGCTGCTGCTTTGGGTGCAGCTCCATAAAAACAGTAATGTTCAACTTTTATTGTGTTGTGATGTAATGTGGACAACCCTCTTTGGACTTTGTGGACTTTCTATTCCTGGTAACACAAAAGGCAAATGTATTTGTGTGGCACATTTTACAGAACAAACTCACGCAGGAAAGAAACGATCGCTGCATTTGTGGTGAAAAAAATAGAAAAAAGAATAATAAAAGGAACAAGTCATGGCTCAACAGATCTGTAAGGAGCTCAGGTGGTACATTTATCTCCATTTTTATTACTGAATGTATATTATGCCTGAAATTCATCCTTCCCCTGCCACCCTGAATGCAGTTGGAAGAATCGAACATTACTTTTTCAAAGTGGGAAATGTCTACCAGAAGAACAAAGGAAGAAGGAACTACAGGAGTGTAAAAACTAGAATAAAAAGATATAAGTAGTATAGGTTCAAAGGGTGAGGCAATCGTTACACAATTAAACCTGCAGGTCTTGGGTTGATTTAATATGATATAATATAATATATGATATGATATAATATGATATGATATGATATGATATGATATGATATGATATGATATGATATAATATATAGCAGCAAAATTGGGAAATAGTGATTTCAACGGTTGTCAATGACACTCCGATACAGTAGAGGGCGCTATGTGTGCTGTAAATTAGTTCTCGAGCCGCTAATACATACGTAGAAGAAGAACCAGCCAGCAGTGCGGACGCGGCATGTAGCTTGTAGCAGCAATAACTAGTGTTTTATTCTCCAAATCCTGCCTCTGGCTACGAATTTAAACTGAAATGCGGGATGTACTGAGGACCACGTAAGTGTTCAAATTGAGACTTGGACATAAAATAGACCCAGAATGTTAAAATTCAGCCCAGTGAACCGGCGTACTAATACCCTGCTAGCCAGTGCTAGCTAAACTTTGTGACTAGCTAAGTTGTAAGAGCACATTTGCCGCCGTGTGTGTGCTGTATTTGTTCCTTGCAGGTGACGATGTGACAGCCTGCTGTGTGTCGGTGGTGTTGTGGAGCTGGAACGACGACGACGACGAGGAGGAGGACCGGCGGAGGGTCTGAGGTCCGTGGCGGCGGCTGTTGGGGTCCGGCATGGAGACCTGGACCCCCAACCCCCGAGCCAAGCCTTTCATCCCCCGCCAACAAAGAAGCTTGTACCTCACCTGGAAGTACAAACTAACCAATAAGAGGACGCTTCGCCGCTTCTGTCAGGTCAGATGAAGCCAACTGGAGATGAATCCCTGCTAGTGTTGCAGCAGCAGCTCTGAAATATGAAATACCATCAAATATATGAGTGACAGGTCGAGAAGCTGCTGCGCGATAATCGTGTCCTCATCAGATATATTGACAAACATGTCCTCATCAGATATATTGATAAGCATGTCCTCATCAGATATATTGACAAACATGTCCTCATCAGATATATTGATAAGCATGTCCTCATCAGATATATTGACAAACATGTCCTCATCAGATATATTGATAAACATATCCTCATCAGATATATTGATAAGCATGTCCTCATCCAGATATATTGATAAACATGTCCTCATCCAGATATATTGATAAGCATGTCCACATCCAGATATATTGACAAACATGTCCTCATCCAGATATATTGATAAACATGTCCTCATCCAGATATATTGATAAGCATGTCCTCATCCAGATATATTGATAAACATGTCCTCATCAGATATGTTGATAAACATGTCCTCATCCAGATATATTGATAAGCATGTCCTCATCCAGATATATTGATAAACATGTCCTCATCCAGATATATTGATAAGCATGTCCTCATCCAGATATATTGATAAACATGTCCTCATCAGATATATTGATAAGCATGTCCTCATCAGATATATTGATAAACATGTCCTCATCAGATATATTGACAAACATGTCCTCATCAGATATATTGATAAACATGTCCTCATCAGATATATTGATAAGCATGTCCTCATCCAGATATATTGATAAACATGTCCTCATCAGATATATTGATAAGCAGGTCCTCATCAGATATATTGATAAACATGTCCTCATCAGATATATTGATAAACATGTCCTCATCAGATATATTGATAAGCATGTCCTCATCAGATATATTGATAAGCATGTCCTCATCCAGATATATTGATAAACATGTCCTCATCAGATATATTGATAAGCATGTCCTCATCAGATATATTGATAAGCATGTCCTCATCAGATATATTGACAAACATGTCCTCATCAGATATATTGATAAGCATGTCCTCATCAGATATATTGACAAACATGTCCTCATCAGATATATTGATAAGCATGTCCTCATCAGATATATTGACAAACATGTCCTCATCAGATACATTGATAAACATATCCTCATCAGATATATTGACAAACATGTCCTCATCAGATATATTGATAAGCATGTCCTCATCAGATATATTGACAAACATGTCCTCATCAGATACATTGATAAACATGTCCTCATCAGATATATTGACAAACATGTCCTCATCAGATATATTGATAAACATGTCCTCATCAGATATATTGATAAGCATGTCCTCATCCAGATATATTGATAAACATGTCCTCATCAGATATATTGATAAGCAGGTCCTCATCAGATATGTTGATAAGCATGTCCTCATCAGATATATTGATAAACATGTCCCCATCAGATATATTGATAAACATGTCCTCATCAGATATATTGATAAGCATGTCCTCATCAGATATATTGATAAACATGTCCTCATCAGATATATTGACAAACATGTCCTCATCAGATATATTGATAAGCATGTCCTCATCAGATATATTGACAAACATGTCCTCATCAGATATATTGATAAGCATGTCCTCATCAGATATATTGACAAACATGTCCTCATCAGATACATTGATAAACATATCCTCATCAGATATATTGACAAACATGTCCTCATCAGATATATTGATAAGCATGTCCTCATCAGATATATTGACAAACATGTCCTCATCAGATACATTGATAAACATGTCCTCATCAGATATATTGACAAACATGTCCTCATCAGATATATTGATAAACATGTCCTCATCAGATATATTGATAAGCATGTCCTCATCCAGATATATTGATAAACATGTCCTCATCAGATATATTGATAAGCAGGTCCTCATCAGATATGTTGATAAGCATGTCCTCATCAGATATATTGATAAACATGTCCCCATCAGATATATTGATAAACATGTCCTCATCAGATATATTGATAAGCATGTCCTCATCAGATATATTGATAAACATGTCCCCATCAGATATATTGATAAACATGTCCTCATCAGATATATTGATAAACATGTCCTCATCAGATATGTTGATAAGCATGTCCTCATCAGATATGTTGATAAGCATGTCCTCATCAGATATATTGATAAGCATGTCCTCATCAGATATATTGAGCTTAGCTCATCATCTTTCTACCATTTATGGTTGTGGGAAGATCCATGGATGCGGTCTGAGGGCTGTAACGTATTCATCCACCAGTCTCCTCAGTCATATTGTAGTTTGCGTTGATGAATCAGGTGTTAATTGAGGTTTGTCTCGTAACCTTGTGGCGGTGTGATGTGTGGCGTTTGCATGTCAGTGTCACTTTCTCCCTTTTTCTCTTTGGCATTGCAGCCTCTTTAAGTCACCAAGCCGGTTTGCCGTTTCTGTCACTTTTCTTCACGTTATTTATTACTTGGTTAATATAGCAACAGGGACTGCCAGCTGCCAATGAGGAAGAGAAATGTAAAGTGTATCAATTAATTCATACATGTTGATGTTGATTGAACATCATGGTTTTATACGTTTTGATGGATTCGCCGCATCGTGTGTGTGTCATTGGCTTCAGCTCATAGCCCCGTTGTGGAACTCATCTGCTCTCTCGGTCCCGCCCACAGGCTGGCGCTGTTCTCTTCCTGCTGATAACCGTCATTGTCAACATCAAACTCATCTTGGACACCAGACGAGTAGCTAATGAAGATGCAGCCGCCCAAGAATACGGTGAATTTATCATCATCTTCATCTCTGACACGCTTTTGTGAGGATACCACTCATGTTTGCGCTCTGCCTAAACTTGATCCAACACTCCTTCAGAGGATGCCATGCCCAACATGGAGACCCCTCGCAGGCCGGCAAATGGGCGCAAGGTGCTGGACATCGAGGTTTACTCCAGCCGATCCAAGGTCTACGTGGCGGTGGACGGAACCACTGTAAGTTCAGTAGCATTGCGTATATTCAGGGCTTGTTCAAGTTTAATCCAAGTCTTCTTTTTTTATTCAGTTGATCTGTGAGATCTGTATGCTAAACTATGCTAAGCTACGCTAAACACATCCTGAACGTTATGCAGTTCTGGAGACGAAGCATCTTGTCGTCAGACCCTGGATGAAATGGCAAACAAGAGTATTTATTGAAAGTGAAGCTGAGGACATGCGTGCAGGTGGAATGTTTTCCTTCTGTACTGGTGTCCTGCAGGTGCTGGAGGATGATATGCGGGAACAAGGCCGAGGCATCCATGTCATCGTTCTGAACCAGGCTACGGTGAGAACCTCGATGTTCTGGACACTAGGAGTGGGACTTCATGCTGTGACGGGTCTCTTTGTGTGTTTCTCAGGGTCACGTGATGGCCAAGAGGATATTTGACACCTATTCTCCCCACGAGGATGAAGCCATGATCCTTTTCCTCAACATGGTGACCCGCGGCCGCGTCCTCATCTTTACCATCAAGGTCTGTCACTGCCTCCATCTCAGCCATGATTCAGGTTATTGAAAAGACTTCGACTTAGACTTTCTTTATTGTCATTGCACAGAAAAACACAGCAGTGAGATTTTGGCAACGAAATGTCGTTGCTTGGCTTCCAGATTACAACAGAGATGGAATTGTGGGGCAGTTTAAAAATTAAAATATAGTCTATGTAACTAAAAAACAAGAGCTAATAATAATGAGTGCAACAGAAGCCACCTTTCCATCCAGTTGGGGTGAAAACTGTAAGCAATTTTCCAGGAAATCTTTTTCGTCGCTGCTCTGACTGTTTAAACCTGATCATTTGCAGACACCCTGATCTTGTTGAGCTCTAACAGCACAAACCAACATATTCACACAGTCCCACCTGTTAAAAGTATATTATTGGGATACTGTGACCTCAGACTCAGCACTTCCTGCCTTCATTTCAAATTAAAGCTTTTCGTTGCACTTAATTCCTTTATTTCCCATTCAGAGCCCAAATGCAGGTTCTTCTACTCTTGACAGTAACAGAAGAGTCATCCTGAGGAAGAAGACCTGGAAGAAGCATGATATCTCGCCCCGGTTCTTAGAACTGCAAGCTTCTTCTGTCATTAATTAGCTAGAATGCACTTTTTGTTACTTTTCCTTTTTTTTCCCTCGTCTTGTCATGTTTGGGGTTCAAATGAGCTAGAAAATTCAAAAAGAATCTGACAAAACCAAGATGTATCTGAGCCATGGCAAAAAAAACACACACACCTTGAAAATTAATGTAAAATAATGATGAAAGGGTCCCTTTGGAGTTAAATCACTTCAAACGGGATCTGGGACTTATTGAGGGTCCAGGACATGAAAAAGTTTTAAAAACTCTGCAGTAGCAACTGATTTATCTATGAAAATTGACAGGAAAGTCCTACATCTGATGAAAGATTCGCTGTGGATGGAACAGAGGCAAGCTCGCAGAGGGACTGGGACGATGGTGCTTGTTTGATGTGTGCGTGTTTGCTGTGCAGGATGAGGGAACGTTCCACCTGAAGGACGCTGCTAAGAACTTGCTGAAGAGTCTGGGCAGCCAGGTGTCTCTCAACCTCAGCTGGAGGGACATGTGGACCCTGGTGGTGAAGAAAGGAGGTAGAGCAGCGAGTCGAGTACACAAACCTCTGAAATGTCTCTATGTGTTCGGCCACCCACATCAGTAACTTGGATAATTTAGTATGTGAATCTCGCTGCTTTGGAAAAAATGGTAGTTGTGTTTACCTCCCTGAAGACTTCCTGTATCCACCGCTGTTTTTAAGTGGTCTGAGTCTGGATTTTGGGGGGCTTCATCTCCTTTTATTGATGCAAAATTGGTTCAGATGGGATTTGAAGCGGGCTGCACGGTGGTGCAGTGGTCCTCACTGTGGCCTCACAGCAAGAAGGTTCCGGGTTCGAGTCCTGGCTCGGGCGCGGGATCTTTCTGTGTGAGTCTCCATGTTCTCCCTGTTCCTGCTGGGTTCTCTCTGGTACTCCAGCTTCCTCCACAGTCCAAAGACATCAATTTGGGGACGAGGCTGATTGATTCTCTAAATTGACGGTTGGTATGAATGTGAGTGTGAATGGTTGTTCGTCTCTGTGTGTTGGCCCTGCGATGGACTGGCGACCTGTCCAGGGTGAACCCCGCCTCTCACCCGTAGATGCTGGGATAGGCTCCACCCCCCCCCCCCCCGCGACCCTTACTAGTAAGGAATAAGCAGAAGATAGCGATGGGATTTGATAGGATAGCGATTGAGGAAGTGCCTCGCGTGTTTATAGTTCAGCCTAAATTTTGCAAACCCTTAAATATTTCATGGGTGCAGTGACATTTCTGTGTCAATGCAAACGTGAGCTGCTTAGAAAAATAAAAGGAAAAGAGCTCACTAAAGGATGATATAATTAGTCAACTTTGAGCAGCGTTCATGTGGTCATTAACACCCCCAAGAATAAGGATCTGGTTCTGGTTCATGTTGATTTAAATTGGTTAATTCTAAGCTTTATTTCTCTGTTTATCTTTAAAAGGGTGAACAGACATTTCAGAAAATGTATGGTCATGAAAGTGTTGGAAGTTTCATGGAGTCATCATGGAAATTTCTCAGTTAAACTGTGTTTGACTCCAGCATTGTGTTGACTGTCCTGCCCTGTGTTCCAGGTCAGGTGTACGGAGAAAAGCACGCCAAGTCTCCTGCTCTGTCCACCTGGGGAGACCCGGTGCTCCTGAAAACCGAGGTGCAGCTCACTGCCTCTGAAGGTCAAAATTCCTCCATGTCACGTCACCAGATGAAATTATACGGCGTCTGCTAAATGCTGCTGATGCTTGATGCCATATTTGTAATGTGAAACACAGAGGCCGAGTGCCACTGGGCCGACACGGACCTGAACCGCCGCCGGAAACTCTTCTGCAGCAAAGTGGAGGGTTACGGCAGCATCTGCAGCTGCAAAGATCCGGCGCCCATCGAGTTCAACCCAGACCCGGTAGGACGCCGCGGAGTGTGATGTTCCTGTCTGACGGTGGGAAACCACACTGATGCCAAATATTGATGGTCATTAAAGCAGCAGCAGCAGCTGTGAACATGTCTCCCTGAGGTCCAGAGGCTCCGAGCAAAGACGCATCGTCGTCGTAGTTTGTTTCATGTCAGCTGTCAAACGGACCCAACAATCCAGCACATGGATGCTTCCTCAGTTACACAAACCCTGATGCATCGTTGGTGAATTCTTCTTGCGGTGTAGTGATTCTCACAGATTCGTTGTATCAGGACAGTACCATTGCATGGTGACCCGCTCTGTCCGCCCAGCTCGTGCTGGCACACGAGAACAGACACTTGGGAACTACGACACTGGATTTCAAATGTAGAAGACAAAGAACAGAAGCTGTGCTAAAAGTCTGAAGTCGCTTTTACTCACGGTTTCCTCTCTTCCCTCCAGCTGCCCAGCAATAATGTCTTCAACGTCCCTGTGGCCGTCATCGCCGGGAACAGACCAAACTATCTCTACAGGTAGGACGCTGACGGGGAACGGGACTGTTAAGATTCAGGACGTAATAGAATACAAGCTGACATGATCCATTCATAAAAGTTAATTTAGCCACAGGAAAAATCCTGAAGGGCTCTTTGTGTGTTTATGAACATGCACGTGTGCAGTGGGGCAAAGAAGCATGTGGCAGCTCCCGATTCTGCAAGTTGTCCCACCTAAAAAGATGAGAGGTCTGTAATGTTCATCGTGGGTCCACTTCAACTGTGAGAGACAGGATGTAAAGGAAAAAAATCCAGGAAATCACATTGTATGGTTATCAAAGAATTTATTTGTATAATGGAGAAAATAAGTGATCAATACCAGAGGTTCACCTCAGTGCTCTGGACTGTGAGCCTGGTTGGCAGTGGCAGGTCAGACGTGTCCTGCTGCGATCCTCTCAGGAGCTGGGATGTTTTGGGGCTGTCGCTGGGCAACACAGACAACTCCTTCCACAGAGTCTCTATTGGACTGAGGTCCGGAGACTGGCTGGGCCCCTCCAGAACCTTGAAATGCTTTTTCAAAGCCGCTCCTTCCTACGGACGGTGTGTTTGGGATCATTGTCAGGCTGGAAGATCCAGCCACGTTTCATCCTCAGAGCTCTCACTGATGGATGGAGGTGTTCGCCCACAATCTCACGATACAGGGGGCCCACCCATTCTGTCCTGAATACGGATATATGTGTGTGTGTGTGTGTGTGTGTGTGTGTGTGTGTGTGTATTATGTGTGTGTATTATATGTGTGTGTGTGTATTATATGTGTGTGTGTATTATATATGTGTGTGTGTGTATTATATATGTGTGTGTGTGTATTATATATGTGTGTGTGTGTATTATATATATGTGTGTGTGTGTATTATATATATGTGTGTGTGTGTATATTGTGTGTGTGTATTATGTGTGTGTGTATTATGTGTGTGTGTATTATATATATGTGTTTGTGTGTGTGTGTGTGTATTATATATATGTGTTTGTGTGTGTGTGTGTGTATTATATATATGTGTGTGTAATATATGTGTGTGTGTATTATATGTGTGTGTACGCATTATATATATGTGTGTGTGTATTATATGTGTGTGTACGCATTATATATATGTGTGTGTGTATTATATGTGTGTGTACGCATTATATATATGTGTGTGTGTATTATATGTGTGTGTACGCATTATATATATGTGTGTGTGTATTATATATATGTGTGTGTGTGTATTATATGTGTGTGTGTATTATATGTGTGTGTGTATTATATGTGTGTGTGTATTATATGTGTGTGTACGCATTATATATATGTGTGTGTGTATTATATGTGTGTGTACGCATTATATATATGTGTGTGTGTATTATATGTGTGTGTACGCATTATATATATGTGTGTGTGTGTATTATATATATGTGTGTGTGTATTATATATATGTGTGTGTGTGTGTGTATTATATATATGTGTGTGTGTGTGTATTATATATATGTGTGTGTGTGTGTATTATATATATGTGTGTGTGTGTGTATTATATATATGTGTGTGTGTGTGTATTATATATGTGTGTGTGTGTGTGTATTATATATATGTGTGTGTGTGTGTGTATTATATATATGTGTGTGTGTGTATTATATATGTGTGTGTGTGTGTATTATATATATGTGTGTGTATTATATATATGTGTGTGTGTGTGTATTATATATATGTGTGTGTGTGTGTATTATATATATGTGTGTGTGTGTGTATTATATATATGTGTGTGTGTGTGTGTATTATATATATGTGTGTGTGTGTATTATATATATGTGTGTGTGTGTGTATTATATATATGTGTGTGTGTGTGTATTATATATATGTGTGTGTGTGTGTATTATATATATGTGTGTGTGTGTGTATTATATATATGTGTGTGTGTGTATTATATATGTGTGTGTGTGTGTATTATATATGTGTGTGTGTGTGTATTATATATGTGTGTGTGTGTGTGTGTATTATGTGTGTGTGTAATATATATGTGTGTGTGTATTATATATATATATATATATATGTGTGTGTGTATTATGTGTGTGTGTATTATATATATATGTGTGTGTGTATTATATATATATGTGTGTGTGTATTATATATATATGTGTGTGTGTATTATATATGTGTGTGTACGCATTATATATATGTGTGTGTGTATTATATATGTGTGTGTACGCATTATATATGTATATATATTATATACAGTATATATGCATGTATATGCATATATGTATATTATATACAGTATATATATACATGCATATATACTGCATATATATATTATATACAGTATATATGTATGTATATATATACTGTATATATATTATATACAGTATATATATACATGCATATATACTGCATATATATTATATACAGTATATATATACATGCATATATACTGCATATATATTATATACAGTATATATGTATGTATATATATACTGTATATATATTATATACAGTATATATATACATGCATATATACTGCATATATATATTATATACAGTATATATGTATGTATATATATACTGTATATATATTATATACAGTATATATATATACATGCATATATACTGCATATATATATTATATACAGTATATATGTATGTATATATATACTGTATATATATTATATACAGTATATATATATACATGCATATATACTCCATATATATTATATACAGTATATATATACATGCATATATACTGCATATATATATTATATACAGTATATATGTATGTATATATATATACTGTATATATATTATATACAGTATATATATACATGCATATATACTGCATATATATTATATACAGTATATATATACATGCATATATACTGCATATATATTATATACAGTATATATGTATGTATATATATACTGTATATATATTATATACAGTATATATATACATGCATATATACTGCATATATATATAATATACAGTATATATGTATGTATATATATACTGTATATATATTATATACAGTATATATATACATGCATATATACTGCATATATATATTATATACAGTATATATGTATGTATATATATACTGTATATATATTATATACAGTATATATATATACATGCATATATACTGCATATATATATATACAGTATATATGCATGTATATATATACTGTATATATATTATATACAGTATATATATATACATGCATATATACTGCATATATATATTATATACAGTATATATGCATGTATATATATACTGTATATATATTATATACAGTATATATATATACATGCATATATACTGCATATATATATTATATACAGTATATATGCATGTATATAATATAATCTCCTGAGATTTAAATTCAAAGTTGCTTGCATCCGTGACGTTTGTCCCCGTTTGTGTTGCGCTTCCACTGATAAACGACTGCAGCTTTACGCTAAAAGAAATCAAGATAAACGAGGCCCTCACACGCTAACTACTCCTCTTAGTGAGTCACGTACCGGTTGACGTGACATTTCAAATTAATTGTATAAAAAAACAACCAAACAGCAGTTTCAAGAGTCAGCTGCCGTAAGCTGCTGAAGCATGAATGAAGACAAATGGCGGCTCTAAATATGAGGGAAATTACAATCCCCTTGTTAATTTAGAACTAATCACATCGTTATGTAGTCATGCAGAACCAAAAAATAATTACCCTCCTTCCTCTGTTGTGCTGAAGATACAATGACAAGCAGCTGTCGTCTGTTTCAGGATGCTGAGGTCTCTCCTCTCAGCTCACGGCGTCAACCCACAGATGATCACGGTCTTCATCGACGGATATTACGAGGTATCGTCGCTTATTCTCTCCTGTTCAGGCTTCAGTTCCTCCTGAGGGACACTGGCACCGGATAATCCTGGTGGAAGTTAGTCTTCACTAATGTCACAGCAGATTTCCAGGTCAGGTCCAGGGTCACTACCTCTCTCTGTTAATGAATGAGGTCACTTAACGAAGGTCACAGCTCCTCTCAGGAGAGACCGCATCACTGTCCCTCGCATCGTAGATATTCACCATCTATGGAACCTGCTCTCGGAGGCTGGATGTGTATTCACACCGGACTACAACGCGTGTACTGTGTGTGTGTATCAGTATGTGCTACTGTAGGTTTTATGTTCTCAAATTGGCCTCATTGCATTTGATTGTGTTGATTTATTTTCCCATGAGCACTTTAAGGGACAAGTGGTGCAAATTAACATTTGCAATAAACGCAATGGTTCTCGCGCCTTCATCTTCCCAGACCAAGTACATGCGGCTCGTTGTCACTGTCGCGTGGTAGTGGGCGCTATTGTGCACCTTGAGCACAAATATAATGAGCAAATTAAATCAAAATGGATGAACCTGCAAGGAAAGCTCTGCTCTTCCTTCGCATTTGTTGAGTTTTTCACAGTAAAAGCATGAATTATTCCAGGGTCTTAAAACTGCAACTCTTGGTAAACAAGCTGGAGGCTGATGAGGGACGAGTTTGTGTGTTTGGTGATGTAAGTTTTTCTTTTTTAACACAACCACATATCTGAGTGCTGACGTGTTGGGGTTGTGTGTCGTAGGAGCCGATGGATGTGGTGGAGCTGTTCGGACTGAAGGGGGTTCAGCACACGCCCATCAGCATCAAGAACGCCAGAGTGTCCCAGGTAAAGGGCGTTGACTCCTGATTCCACTCTCAGACCTTTGTTTTTGCCAGTGTGAAAGAGTTGATTAATTTCAAGTGTTGATGTTGGAGCATCAGCTGACATGGAGAACACGCCCCGTGACCCGTGTGTGTGTGTGTTTCTCTCTCTCACACACAGCACTACAAAGCCAGTCTGACTGCAACATTCAACCTTCACCCAGTGAGTTCTTACGCCTTGGCTTTGCTTCCTCAGTTTACTTTTCCTATTTAATCAGCATTTTCTGTGTTTTGCTTGATTGCCTTTTTACTGCTGATCATTATGATTAATTTCTATCTTTTATGTGTCCATGAATTGAACTAAAATACCAATAATCATAACAATCTATGAGATACAAGTATGAATTGATGAGTGATCGTTTCAGTAACTCACCCAGCATGTGGTTTTCCTCAGGAAGCCAAATCTGCAGTCGTCCTGGAGGAAGACCTGGACGTCTCCATCGACTTTTTCAGGTATGCAGCGGTTGATGGTCCTCGAGCTGGGACGTGTACGCTGGACCACCATGGAAATGTAACTGGTCCTTTTGCTCATATGTAACAAGGGATTTTTACATCTGCTGGTGTGGAATTCATTCGAAACTGTGTGTGAACAATTCAGAGATGGCCAGTGTGTGTGTGTGTGTGTGTGTGTGTGTGTGTGTGTGTGTTTGTTTGTTCTACTAAGCTTCCAAGAAACAGAAGGTCTTCTAGTGTCATGAGCTGCTGCTGTTTGGGAATGTTCTGGTTTCTCCTTTAGCGTCAGAGAAAACTTGGCTTTCACAGTCGTTGATCGCAGTGTAATTATCTGACTTTATGCAGTCCAGAATGTCAGAGGCGTAGTTGAGGCAGTAAATCTCTGCTGCTCTGTCGTACTGTTGGCACGTAAATGAGTAATTACTATAAATGATTCTAAAGTGATGATTAGTCCTCTACGGCTTTTACATAATGTAAAACAATGTTTTAATGAATCAGGTGGAAGCTCTTGATGGTCTCTGCAGACGCATTTCTGATCAAAGTGCTTTTGTGTTGAAGCCCAGTCAGAGCCTCCACCAGGGGGCAGTAGAGCCTCTGGGTTGAAGTTGCCCTCTGCTCAGTCTCTCCTCTGACAGGCAGTTGAGTCTTTGAACTGTGTTTGCGTCTGCAAACGGCGGCACTCCCTGGGGCCTGGCCACCATGTTTGAAGCTTCGACTTCAAATAGTGGCGAGTCTCTCGCAGCCGCCTGCTCGCTGGGGTTTGTTCCCTGAGACGAACCTCAGAGCCTCTAACTGACACAGAACCACCGCTCAGCGCCATATTACTGACATGCAGCAGGAGTTCAGGTCCCGGATGAACTGCTTCCAGCTGGAGCTTTGAAACAGTTTTTATTTCATCTTAACTTGAGAAATGCTTTTAGATGCTGTTATTAATATACAATCACATGGTCACAACACAGGAGGGCACCAGCAGCGCTGCCGTCAGCACCTGCAGCTTCCTCTGTGTGGTGAAAGTCCATTTGTTTAAGAGTGACAAAAATCCAGGTGTTGCTTGTCATCCCGTTACCTGGGCAACCAGGCAGCGATGACACTGACAGGTGTTGACCTCCAACTGGCTGATGTTACTGCTGTCCATGTCTTCCTGCAGTTTTCTGAGTCAGACCGTCCACCTGTTGGACGAGGACGACAGTCTGTACTGCATCTCGGCGTGGAACGACCAAGTGAGTGAGCAGCGCCTCACCTGTCCTCTACCTTCATCTCCACCTACACCCCCCCCACACGCGCACACACACACACACACCTGCTCGCTCAGGTCAGCTTCAGGTCAGCATGTCTGACCTGCTTGTGCGTCTGTGATTGAAGAGTTTCTCAACTATATGTCGATAGTTGCGTGACTGACACGTGAGATTCTCAACACCTGGAGGTTAACAACCGTCGGTGACGTCAACAGTAGCACGCCAGCTACCTTATCAGCTTCCCGACGACCTCGGGGTGAAATTCATCTCCATCCTTTCTTCCCTGCGTCTTCCTCCTGCAGCTGATCTGGCCGAATGTAACAGCCGGTACCTCTGTAACAGTGGTTGTGACGTTGTTGTGCAGGGCTACGAGCACACCGCCGAGGACCCGGCGCTGCTGTACCGCGTGGAGAGCATGCCTGGCCTGGGCTGGGTGCTGAAGAAGAGCCTCTACAAGGACGAGCTGGAGCCAAAGTGGCCGACGCCTGAAAAGGTGCCTTATTAACGAAGCCATTCATGCATGAGTCAGATGCAACAGAAAAGACGCAATTAAAATGATAAAATGTAACTCAAATAGATCAACAGCTCATCTTGATAGTTGTGTGGTTGTGTTGCAAATGCTACCGTGTGTGTGTGTGTGTGTGTGTGTGTGTGTGTGTGTGTGTGTGCTGTAGTTGTGGGACTGGGACATGTGGATGCGAATGCCGGAGCAGCGGAAAGGCCGAGAGTGCATCATCCCCGACGTTTCCCGCTCCTACCACTTTGGCATCATCGGCCTCAACATGAACGGATATTTTCACGTAAGATCTGGAAGGACGGAGCTTTTTGTTCCCACCAAAGGAGCCCTTGAGCTCGGTTTAACGTGATTGGAAGGATTCCTTGATCAGGTTTACAGGATCCCTCTTGATTCTCCTCTCGTCACACAGGAAGTTTATTTCAAGAAACACAAGTTCAACACGGTTCCCAACGTGCAGCTGAAGAACGTGGACAGGTGAGTGCGGCCGCGTCTCGTGAGTTCCAGGTTTGTGATGTCGTGACGTCTCTGACACACGTGACGTGTTCTCGTGTTCTTCCCTCACAGCTTAAAGAAAGACGCCTACGAGATGGAGATCCAAAATCTGCTTAAGTGAGTCACTCGTGAAGAACCACGAAATCAGTCACATGTTCAACGGTGAGCCCCTCCACTAACGTGTCTGTGTGTGTGTGTGTGTGTGTGTGTGTGTGTGTGTGTCCCAGGGAGGCAGAGGTGCTGGACCACACCAAGAACCCGTGTGAGGACTCCTTCGTGCCGGACTCAGAGGGGAAGATCTACGTCATGTTCATTAAGATGGAGGCAGAGACGGACACGTCCACCTGGACTGAGCTCGCTAAGGTAAACTGAGCCTGAATCAGCCTGAGAACATCTTGGTGTGGCGAACAGTAGCATCATGATGATGTTGCTGGAAACGTTGATCCCGTGGTGCCTGACGCTGGATCTCCACCCTGCTTCACCCGGGCTCAGGACCTCTCGTGCTCATCTTCGTCTCTTCCTGATGTTCACAACTCATCCAAGCGCCGTCTGATCGTCAGCTGCTGGCGGTTCCACGTATTTGATGCTGATTGTAGTATTTTAGTGCAGTATTTGAATGCAGGATAGTGTTCCTTGTGTCAGCTCCACGGCTCCGTACAGTGACGTTATGTGTCCGTCCCTGTCGTGTGACCCTCTGGTGTTGTCCTTAGTGCCTCCATGTTTGGGACCTGGACGTGCGAGGATATCACCGAGGTCTTTGGCGACTCTTCAGGAAGAGGAATCATGTCCTGGTGGTGGCGGTGCCCATCTCCCCGTACTCGTAAGTTCATGTCCGGCCTCCACGCCTGCGGCTATTGCGGATGCACGATAGCCTCGACTCATCATCGCCGAACATTTTGTTGTCAATCTGACATTCATGAGGTTTCCTCATCTTCATTTCTGATCTGTGTTCATGACCAGAGTGAAGAAACCTGCCGGTGTGATGCCCGTTCACCTGGAGCCTCCGCCCAAAGAGGAGGGAGCACCTGTGGAGCCCATGTAGAATGAACACACACACACACACACACACACACACACACACACACACAGGCCTTAACGCTTCTCCTCCCTTCAGCCACTAACGCCCCAGCCTGAGAGCAGAACTGTCTTCTGGGAAACTGAGTACTTTATTTAGTTTTTACTACGTCTGATGACTGAGGGATGAAACACTACAGTGCACTACTGAGTCCGTCCTGGTGCCCGAGGAGCCGTTACACTACAGAACTTTTGGTTTGGTGTGACTGTACAACCGAAAGACAACGATTTGTCCGTTGCCGTGACAACTGTGGGACGACCCGCCTCATTTCTCTCAGCAGACGTGGAATGGTACAGCTGACACGCTCTCCGGAATCGATCTGCTTCTAAACTACTGAGTGCTTTGTCCGTCCTGTACATACCTTTTAACTTATAACTATTTATTTTACATCCATCGCTCAAAGGTTGTGCCGTTTGTTTGCTTCTTCTTTTTTTAACTTTTATCAGAGTCAGTTCATTTCAAAGAGCCCAAAATTTACACATGAAATATTAATAATGTACATACTTGCCTCTATATTTTTTATAAATTTTTAAAAGGGTCCGCTATTTTTCAGTGTTGGAGAGGAGGACTTGGTGCCACGGCCCTGTGGGCTCCGGCTGCCCTGCTGCCTCAGATCTGCTCTCATGAGAGGCCACGGCTGAACGACACAGAACCGAACCGCTCACACATTCTAAGACCGTCGTTCGATGTTTAACTGTCCGATCTGTGGACATTTTTGTAAATCATGTGCTCGTTTGGTCAGTCTGCGTGCTTGTTTTGGTCTCCGTAGAAACTGGAGGCAGCAACCCTTGAACGGTATCGGCCGAGTTAAACTGGATCACGTTCTTGTACAGAGCAGAACTGAAGCACCGCGCTGCTGAGAACACTCAAGAAGCTTCTGTATCGGCTGAACTGCCTTGATTGACCTGAGCCTGAAGGCCACGTTGAAGTGATACTTCACCTTAAAGTCTGCCAGCCACGTGTGTTGAGCGAGAAGCTAACAGAGACTGACAGCCAACAGCTAAACTGTCAAGAATGTCTTTTCACAAGCTCATCATCCGGAATAACCCTCAATCATCATTAATCATTAATCCACAAACATTTTTGATCTAAGAACAAATAAAAGACACAAAATAAAGTAGCACTTCCAGGTGTGAGGGAGTGCATTGCGTGAGCTAGCCGTTAGCATGAACACGCGTTTGGTGTGACCAGCCAGCTTATTCAGCTGACCCAACTCCAGCAGGCTCATCTGCAGAACCAAAACCATAAATGTTCTAGGTAGCATGCGACCATTACCTGTCAGTCTCTATTAGCTTCAAGCTAAATAAATGTTGCTGGCTCTTCCTGCGTTCTGGGGTCATAAAGAAGTGAATGGAGGGGGTAAACTCCTCTTTCAGAGAATTTTGGGTGAAGTCACTCTCACTCGCTCCATTACACTTATTTCTTGCTTCGTTCTCATCTCAATGTCCTGAAGCTGCGCCGGTTGGTGAACTAATGGTGACGTCACACCGTGGTGGCGTGTGGTCGCTCGATGTTCCCTGAAAGCTGCCGTTTGAAGCGATGAAACGGCAGCAGGCGGAAGAACGGAGGTTTTAGGAAGAAGATCAGGCTCTCGGTCGTCATGGTTACTGAGGTGAACGCAATGAGCGTCCTGCAATCACCGTCAACAGCCCAGTCAAAACCCCCGTGGCCGCGTCCCTCCCCAGTCGTGAGTCGAGTTCATGGCCGCCACCACCACGACTCCAGCGGCGAGTGTGAGATCAGTGAGCAGCCAGGGTCCTGCTGACCCTGGCCTCCAGCAGCTCCAACCCTGAACCTGTGTGTGTGTGTATGTGTGTGTGTGTGTGTGTGTGTCCTGCAGTGTTCCAGCGCGTAGACTGAATGGGTTACAGAGGTAGAGCTGATCACTGGATTGTGTTAAATGCTGCAGTCGTTTACCTGAAGGTACATGATGATGATGATGATGATGATCCGGAAGTCTCAGAAACTGTTTGACATGTTTGAGTTCTTTACCTTTTATCATGGAAATGAATAAAATGAAAATTTTTGTTACAAAGGTTTCACTGTGTTCGCTTCTTCCTGGCCTGTTGTGTGTCTAGTGCTTGCATCTGTGAGTGTGTGTGAGTGTGTGTGTGATGTCAATAATTCATAGGTGGATGTATTATTAGTGCGTATTATTCATGGATAAACTCGTTTTCTGAGCTCCGATTGTCGGAGCTTTCTGCAGCCTGCAGATTTCCCAGAGGAGCTTCAGAAACTTGTGTGGCGACGCAAATACATGCAAATCCTGAGGATTTCTCCTGCGACGGCGGATGATGAAGGACAAACGTGGCTTCCTGGAGGTCGAGGTCTGACCTTCGCAGCCTGCAGAGCTCCGGATCAGGAAGATTTGTCTCTGAGTGACTTCACATCCTCTTACAGCTTGCGGCTGTGCAGCAGAGTCAGAGAGGAAGATGAGAAAGTTTTGTGTCGTGTTTCACTTTGTCTTCAACCTTGGGGAGCTTCCTGCTCAGTGAGAATCAGAGCCGTCCCACAGCTCCACCCAAAACTGAGCCCTACAGTTGGTTTTTTTCTGAGGTAAAAACTGGCCAACGTATGAAGGTTTTCAGTATGTTTCATATCATTATTATGAGGATTTTTTTTAATTTATTTTTTGTTTTACGTGTGTTGGACCAAGCTGATGTTTCTCTGCTGGTCTTTCTGGTCAGTTTGTGAGGTAAAATTCTGAAATGTTTTGTTTCATATAAACCATTTTAGTTCATCTATAAGGTGGGGATTCCTGGAGGTCTGGTGGAAATCTGGAGGAGGTCTCTGCTCTTCATGAACAGGAAACCAGCACGTGTTTGGCAGGTATGTGAGTCTGTCAGGCTGATGATGGTGTCCCTCGTCTCATTTCCCCCACGACCGACTGAAGCTGAAGAAGCTGCTGTTAACTGACTCAAGGTCGGGCTTCATTTGCTTTTACACACACCAGCTCCTGCTCCAGCTGCAAACCTTGTCATTTGTGTCTGTCAGTCAGAAATAAGGGGTTTTCATATGCTGTGTGTGTGTGTGCACACCTGGGTTTGTTACCTAGTGGGGACTCTGGTACAAACAGGGCCTTATCAGGACCTTGAGTCCTCATGTGGCCCAAAGACCATCTTGATGCAACATTTCTGAGTTCCTGGTTAAAATCATGTTTGAGTTTGAGCTTGAGTTTAGGTTAAGATTAGGTTTGGGTATTAAAACTGCATGGGAAAAGGAGTCAAACATGGTCTTAACAGCAGAAGAATGATTAAATGTATGTAAAATACAATCCAGCACTTCCAGCTCTGGCCAGTGGAGAGAATTTGCATGGAAGAATATTATCAGATTTTTCATTACTCCAAGAAGCAAGTTTAGACAGAGCGGCAGGCCAGAAACTGGATATTGTTGGAGACTTTGTCACAACCCATCAGCTGATCACTTTCATATATTTTGGAGCTGCCCATCAATCCAACCATACTGGCTAGAGATAGTAAAAGAAATAAAAGCAATACTGGGTTTTGAAATTGAAGACAATTTCAGTCCTATATATTTAGGTAATATTTCACCTTCTCTTAATGCTCATGACAAATACCTTCTTAAAATACTGCTTGTATCTTGTAAAAAAACAATCACTAAGAAATGGCTCAATAAAGAACCACCAACGAAAGGAGAGTGGATTTCAGTTGTTAAAGAAATATGTGATATGGAAAAGCTCACCTTTTCTCTGAGACATTGTATAGATGCATATCAAAGAAACTGGTGTAAATGGTTTAAATATATGAATATGGACACAACATAAAACTGATGCTACATATATTTTATTTTATTTTCTTGCTCCTTTAAAGTAACCCCTGACATGACATTGTACTCAGAATGTGTAAAACGTAGCGTATTAACCTTGACCTGTGACCTGTATGTTCTGTTTTACTAAAACAAAATAAACATAAAGTATAAAAAAAAAAAAAAGATTAGGTTTGGGATTAGTATTATTCTGCCCACTTGAAGAGAAGTCAGTGGAATGTCCTAATGTGTGTGTGGCTGTGCTAAGGTGTGTGTGGCTATTGTTAATCATGAAGCAGGTTCAGCTTTAAATACCAGACCTGCGTCTGCCAGGTCACTTGTTAACCTGACGCGTCGCTCAGGTGCCTGATGAAGAAACAAAGTCGATGGAAACGTCACATGCAGTTTTTTTCTTCCTGTATTTACACATTTTGCTCCGCTGGTCAGTATTGATTCTCCATCATTTCACAGATAATATAAATAATAAAATTAAAAGATATTTCAAACTGTAAGAACAACGAGAAAGAGTCGAATCATCAGTGGACACAGAAAAGAAATGTAATAAACCACTTCTGTGCGCTAAATATTTTATTAGAATTTGGTGTATTTACAACTTGCAGGAGCTCATTTACAGACGGGGTTTCATTGTAAATTACCCTGAAAGAAAAAGCTAAGATCCGGATACATACATACTCTAGATATTACTGATACACAGCTCTGCGTTGTGCTGGTGCGTTCCTCCCAACGGCATCTCAGCTGGTTCTGTTGTCCAGATGACAGTACAAGTACATGGACACGATCATGGCGGCGATCTAAGAGCAGAAGATCAAACACGTGATGTCACAGTAGCCAGGAAACATTTCTGGAGCTCAACTCACCGACTGACAAGGCAAAATACGTGATTTGGCTGACGTATTGATCAGATTTACTCGCTAAACTGGACACGTAATTATAATATTAATATTAAAAATAACAGTGTTTTCAGCCTCTACTGCTGCTGAGAGATGATGAGAGACATCAGTCGTTACTGCAGAGAACATTTCTGACTGATTCGTCTTTGCTGGTTTACCATCGGCTGAGTTTGTGGTGCGACATTTAGCCTCCCCTCCTGTAGTTTTTCCTCAGGTGCTAATAGGCTAACTTGCATGTTGGGAGCCAAAGATTTCAAATCTCACTGAGTAGAATTGTTCAGCTCCTGGTCAAATTACGTCATTAGTCAATCTGTCAGTGCGTGTTTATATTTTATGTGTGATTTCATCTAATAATCCACCCCAGAGGCCACGTGATTATTAGAGAAATATTCCTGACACTTCTAAAACAAGCTTCCAGTTTACGTTCTTGAATTCTTCTCGGTAGGACGTAGAGGAGGAACCATGTCTCCATACCTCCAGGACAGATATCCCCGCGGCGATGCCTCCCACGATGTTGGCGTGCTCTTTGAGGGCCTCCAGGATGTGTTCGAAACAGCCCTGAGAACCAGGAGTTGGAATATCAGCATCAGGTATCAGTGCAGTTGAGTCCAGAGGCAGCGACCATCAGTAGCACCTCACAGCAAACTCCCACTAACGTGATGCAAGTGAAGGCAGCGAAAGCCAACAGAGCATCGTCATGTTAACGTCTCCGGGCATCAAGTTAAACGCTTTGTTTTAGTGATGCGTTGAGCATGTGGTGTTCAACAAGCAGCAGACATCAACTCTGGGTCAAAACTGGGAAACTGCCACTACAACAGAGGAGTGAATTATGAAGTACTTGCTTGTCCAGATACTACAAACTACCTCAAAGTCGTCTCAGAAGCGTGTATAGATGGTCACCTGGACGTGGCTGCGCTCTGCTTCTTCAGGGCTGCAGGGGGCGATGTTGGTCCAGCAGCAACTCGGCGGCAGGCTGCCTCCATTCTCTTTCTCAAACTCTGAGTCCACAAAGTCCGTGTAGTTGGTGAAACCACAGCACTTCAGCTGGAACGCAGGAAAACCCACACCATCAACGCTCAATTCTGTGAGCAAAATCAACCCAAGCTGCCTTCCCTCTGGTGAGGACACAACAGTGATCAAGTGTTTATCCAGCTAAATCGTTGTGAAGGTACTGGTAAATAACCTTTCAACCGTGATACGTTATAAACAAGTTTAAATTTAAATTCTACACAGTAGAAATGTTTTTTTTTTGTAGTATTCTATTAAAACTGCACACAATGTCACTCAAACCAGTGAAAGTAACTAGAAGTTTTGCTTGTAAACTTGTTTTGGCTGTGAGAGCACAAACCTCGGTCATGGTGGCGTTCCAGATCTTGGTGACCACGGGATTATTGCCGTACTCGTTTTGTAGAGCCGGAGTGGCCCAGGCTTTGAGGATCCCCTCAGCCTGATGACAACACACGTGACACACACATGCTGTTAGAACGTGTCTCATGTCAAGGACACACACACAAATACACCGATGAGTTACGACAGTACCAAACGTTTATAAGTGAACCAAAAAATGTTCTGGATGTGTAAATTCAGCCTGAGCAGTCCCACCGAACTAGAGCGTCCAGGTTTCTTTCATCCCAAGAAAGTCCTGAAATAAACAGAACGTGTGACCTGCTGACAAGGAACATCGATTCATTAACAACAATCTGATTCACGTAAAGATCCACCAGGAAGTGCTCGTGTCAGGTTAGGATCGCTCCATGTGATTGTGGTGATTGAACCAGTAAATCAGCTCTGGTGAACAGAAGTTGATGATCTTCCAGGTTCAGTTCATCAAGATCATCTTCACTGATGAACCCTCTGATGATGCTGGAACCCTGGATGGTACGGTTAGCAGTGCTAAGCTAACGTTAGCCTATGAAGGAGCTACACCAGGGTCACATGACTTCAGGGTCACCACCACAAAGCTTCAGACTTCTTCTGTTTTCCCCCTGATGACCTTTAATGACCTCCACGACCTCTACAGTCTTGTTATTAGCGGACCTCAGGTTGCTATGGGTAATTTGTAGTTTTCCTGATTAGCGACGCTCTTCATGATCGTCCCTCTGTCAACATCTCCAACTGAGCAGCAGGCTATCCATAGTGGTGGGAGGGCTGTCATTGTAGGAGCTGCATTCTAGAGATTTGACAAAGTCCAACTATGTCCCACTGATACACACACACACACACACATTGGAAATAAAACACTGCATCTGATTTCCCGGGCAGGAGAGGTAATTCTCCGGGAGTCACCTATTCATCAGAAATTAAATAAATCTTCTCCCGCACAAAGCACCTGGGAAATAAACAGCCCAGCACCTGATAGAACCCAGAATAAATCAAAACCAGGCCGAGGTGTTAGCTCGTCCTCTCCCTCCATCCTCTCCCTCCGTCCTCTCACTCCATCCTCTTATCCCATCCTCTTCCTCGACCCTTTATGATGCTAAATGGTGACATTTACATATATATTGATGCTCCTGATGGCCTCGGCCTGGACACGTTTGCTCTGATATTCCTGTTTATCCAAAAGAATAAAGGCAGCAGTCTTTTGTTGTTGAGGAATTCCTTCACTCACACACACACGTGCGCGCACGCACACACACACACACACACACACACACACACACACACACACACACACACACAGGTTAGCATCCCCCCTCCACCAGGTCTGTTTTTTCCATTTTGATTAATAATCCCATCGCGTACAGTCACACAAAGACCCATTTGATGAAGTGTGTGTGTATGTGTGTGTGTTTTCTTCTACTGTATGTGTCTGCCTACAAGTGTGTGTGTGTGCGTGTGTGTGTGTACATTGGGAGGGTGGTGTGGGGGGTGCCTGAGGGGATGCTGGGATACATGCCACAATTAAAAGTGCCCCCCAAGAAGCTGGAGAGCGGCTGAGATCAGAGAGGGTTATTACCAGCCGGCTAATTCATCAATGTCACTCGGGGCCGCGCCTCGCCACATCCCGTTAAACACACACACACACACACACTGATACAGGGCAATACAAACTCACACACACGGTGAACAGGCAGTACAAAGCCTGAGCTGACACACACACACACACACACACACGCACACACACACACAGTGCAGCGATAACACATCTATCGATACAGGATTGAACAGGTACTCCTGGTGATGAACATCTTCTGCTTCATGTCTTATTGATCTCTGGAATAATTATTGATACTTTGTTACGAGACTCGTCAGCAGCTAATTGCTCTTAAGAGGCAAAACAAGACGCGAAAGGCTCATTATGACATGCAGGGGAACCTGCTGAGGACGTGGAAGGCCGGAGGACACACACGGTTGTTTCTGGGTCGCTGAGACACGTCCGCGCCAGTGGGACCCGTGACCACACGCTGCCATACGGGAGAATAAAGCCAGCGAACGAGAGACTCTCTCCCGCTGAGCCTTCAGACTTCAGGTGCAACCCTCCGTTAATGTGACATCCCTCTGCCCAGCAGGGGGATGTCAGACCTCATCCTGTTGTGATCCACGTTGTTGCCCAGAGGACTGAGGTGGACACGGCTTCTCATCCTGGTGCTAGTAGCTCCTTAGCCTCTTAGCTCGGGATCTTCCATGAGAATCAGCAACTCAAGGATGTTTCCTGCATGAGATTAATTTGCTGAGGTTAAACCCCAGTTCTCAGGTGTGTTTTCTGTTGCTGCCTGTGACGCCTTGCTCACTACACGTGTATCGATGGGTGCAGCGTTAAAGCAATTAATTGGAGCTAATCAGCTTCAATTGCTCACCGAAAGTGATCCTTCCTCCTGCCGATGATGAGAAATTAAAGCCAACAGTGATCAGTATTGGATGGTGTTTTTAGAATTCATTCCTTTAGTGAACACGAGTGGCGGCGTGATCTATTAAATGTCACATCACATCTATTTCTTTAATGCGTGGTGGAGTCCATATCAGTGGCGGTAATGAATCCCCTCCCCGGTCACTTCCCCACCCCTGGCAGGAGGAAGAACAACCGTGACCGCAGGCGGCCTCTCATAATGCCCGCCGGAGTCGCTTATTAAATCTCCGTTATTTCGACCACCTGAAGGTTATTGGCTCTTTGGTTAGATGAGCTGCGGACGCGCGGAGGCCCACAGGCAGATTTATGATGCGGATAAGTTGAAGACAATAGATCGGAGCTTTATTTATCGTTTCCCATCATTGTCTCGGCGTCTGTCTCTTACTTATATATATGCATATTAGATGTATGCATTGCCCATATTCATTACCCTGCTCCTGTTTTGTTTACTGGGTCTTATCAGCGCAGGAGATGGACAGCTGCTCTCACACTCATATCCGTCATGGAGATGATCATGTCCTCCGTGTTTGAACAGATGATGCTGCGACTAACAAACGGCGCCTCAGATTGACTCAGAATCATATCTGGGATCTCCTTAAAGGAGACAAACCTCTGAGTTATAGCTCGCATTTCCCTGAGCTCTGGACAATAGCTCAGATCCCTCTCTCTCCTGCTCTCTCTCTCTCGCTCTCTCTCTAGCTCTCTTGCTCTGGCTCGCTCGCCCGCTGGTGGTGTCTCACTTCCCACTTCCTCCGCTCGCCTCGCTCGGCTCCGCGCTCTCAAATGACAGGTGAGAGATGGGATAGATTTATATCAGGAGGACGGCGGCTCCTCCAAGGACACGCAACACAGGAACACAGCCGTTCAGCTTCTTTGTGTGAGAGAACCTGCAATCGGGACTAAGGAAACCTTCATCATCATCAGCATCATCACCATCACTAACATGAGCAGAGGAAGCGCCTCCTTATTGGCCAATTTTATAGAGTCCACCGCAGAAGAGTTGACCAGTTGAAGTAGCAACCCTGTGAGGGCGACGCACCAGTCAGCAGGTTGCGTCTGCTCCTGGGGAAGCCTCCCAGGAGTGACTACATTACCCACAATCCTCAAGTCCGTCAGATTGGTGGAGTGCGCTGACACTTACTGTCGGGCATTTTAAGTTTCCCGCCATCGTTTGAAAGGAATCTGCTTGCAAAAGAAGATTTCACCATCTTACCAGAAACGTGGAATATTTGGACGATGCGTTATTGTGACGTCATAACCACCAGGTGGAGCTATGACTCATCAGAGAGCTGACCATGTGACTCCAGTTACTACAATTTCCTGTTCTAGGGTCAGATATCAAACATGGCCACCTCCTCGCCACGGTAACCTCTCAGTCTTCACAGTAACATGTCACCAGGTTCTAAAGGAGGTTCGACCACGTATAAAATGATCTGGTCCACCAGGAGCAGAACATTAAAGTGTGACCATGTAACTTCCTGTTGCCACCAGGTGGCGCTGTGACTCCTCTGACCTAAATGTAACGGGTTCCTCCTTGGCTCAGGCTCCTCCCCCTCCAGTCTGCAGCTATGAATGAACTATGAGCGTCACACACTGCTCTTGGTGTAAAGTCTTTCAGCCGCATGTTAGCAACCACCATTTTAAAGAAAAATAAACACTTCAATATTCACCAGGGATGTGTTCACTGACATGTTTACTGATGTGTTTACTGACATGTTTACTGACGTGTTTTATATGGTAGAACAAAACTATAAATTATCAAAGGCCTTTGAATTGTAGGCGAGGGAAAATTCAACAATGCTAACTTTCATCAGTTTAAAGCTGCTCTGTTACCTCAAATAGATGCCTGTAATTACAACTAAACTAAACTAACTGCTGTACATCTCGAGACCACAAGAGATTAGCTGAGACTAGTCGAGACAAACTGAGATTAGTTGAGACAAACTGAAACTGGTTGAGATTAGCTGAGATTAGCTGAGACAAACTGAAACTGGCTGAGATTAGCTGAGATTTGCTGAGATAAATTGAGACAAACTGAAACTGGCTGAGACTAGCTGAGACAAACTGAAACTGTCTGAGATTAGCTGAGACTAGCTGAGACAAACTGAAACTGTCTGAGATTAGCTGAGACTAGCTGAGACAAACTGAAACTGGCTGAGATTAGTTGAGACTTGCTGAGATAAATTGAGACAAACTGAAACTGGCTGAGATTAGCTGAGACTAGCTGAGATTAGCTGAGACAAACTGAAACTGGCTGAGATTATCTGAGACTAGCTGAGATTAGCTGAGACAAACTGAAACTAGTTGAGATTAGCTGAGACTAGCTGAGATTAGCTGAGACAAACTGAAACTGGTTGAGATTAGCTGAGACTAGCTGAGATTAGCTGAGACAAACTGAAACTGGTTGAGATTAGCTGAGACTAGCTGAGATTATCTGAGACAAACTGAAACTGGTTGAGATTAGCTGAGACTAGCTGAGATTAGCTGAGACAAACTGAAACTGGTTGAGATTAGCTGAGACTAGCTGAGATTAGCTGAGACAAACTGAAACTGGTTGAGATTAGCTGAGACTAGCTGAGATTAGCTGAGACAAACTGAAACTGGTTGAGATTATCTGAGACTAGCCCGCTTACCCCAGTTGAATAGAAATCTCCACTCTCCACTTTCTTTATCAGGATCCCAGTGCTCACTAGCCTCCTTTCACATAGCTCATTTGAAATCCTTGTAATTATTATATGTGCCACTAAATGGAAATGGACCGTGTGTGTGTGTGTGTGTGTGTATGTGTGTGTGTGAGAGAGAGAGAGAGAGAGAGAGAGAGAGAGAGAGAGAGCGAGGGAGACACATATGTAAATAGGCTGTTTTGCATATAAAATGCTTTAGCTTCAATATTCCAGAGTAATAAATTGCTCAAAGTGAGAGACAGCGCACACAGCCGCCGGCGATCCCAGAGTCATTAAGTAGCCGAATGTAGTGAAGCGGACATAAAGCCAGTAATTCAATGATGGCTGCTGCGATGATGGAGAATTTACATGGAGATAAAATCGGGTGTGGGGGGCGGGGGGGGGGGGGGGAGTCAGGAGGATGAGAGGACGGAGGGAGTCAATTAAAAATGGAGGAAGAGGTGAAGTGGAGAACTTACGAATGAAGAGTAGGCCAGAGCCACGACGGCAGCTGCCACTTCAGCGATGAAGATGATGAGGATGATGGAGAAGAACTGCAAGAGAGGAAGGAAGTCGTGATAGTAACAGTTTAACCTCACGGGTTCAAAGGTCAACGCACCAGACAGGTGGACTCGTGATTCAGCTGCTTGTTAACTTGGCCTGAACCTTAAAATGTTTAGAAATATTAAAATACCAAAACCAGAATTTAACACTTTAATTGTAGCGCAGGAGCAATCCTGTCCAAGCAGCGTCACCTCTGGGAGACTGAAACAATCACAGTTATCAGTTAGTGGATAGATCGAGTATTGATTATTAGCTAAATGATGCTTTTACTCCCACTCAGATCAGTTTCATCGGACTGGTGGAGTTTGATGGATCAGATCATCGCTTCAAGTTTCTGGTTTGACAGAAAACGGTACCTCCTGCAGGTGTGGAATGTAAAAAAAGTATTTTTACTTAAGTACAATGTTGCAGTGTCTGTACCTTAGTTGAATGTTTGCATTCCGAGGTACAGTCATAGCTTCCTGGACACCTGATTGATCATCATGATGTCATCAGACCCCGTGGATAGACGACTATTTAGCCTAACTAGTGCTTACTACACCATGTTAAGAGCACAAAAGTAATCTATTACTTCTGTCTTCTGTCCTCTCGTCAGAGTCCTGTTGAACCACAGCGTCATCCCTTCAGGACAACGTAGACATGTTGGCGAATCTACAGGCGAAACGAGACTCGCTGCAACGGACTGAGAGGTCGTTAATCCCTCCGTTAATGGGAGTGACATTCACCGCTGGAGCGGCAGACGAGGAGGGAGGTGGCGGTGTTGAGGAGCCGGAGTGCGTTTATTTTTATCAGACTTGGGACCGGGGAGACGAGGAGTGTTGGCAGGGGAACTGCCTCTGACTTCTTTGGGGCTCACTTGGGCCAAACATTGATCGATATGGAGGACCATGCATTGTGCTAAGCTAACTAGCGTCTAACTGGGTCTCTAGACCTGAAGAGAGTTGACATGTTCCTTTAAATAAAAGCACAGCACACACAGGTGGGGTCTGATGCACCTACTGTGAGCAGCAGACACTTGCTCTCCTTGTGGGCCCCACAGCAGCCCAGGAGCCCCAGCAGCACCAGGACCGCCCCGATGGCGATGCAAAAGAAGCCCACGTTGACGAACTGCATGCCCTGACTGGAGAAGGGTCCCAGGAGCTGGAGGAAGGAGCCGCCGTCCACGCTCACCCAGATCCCCATGGCCAGCAGGGTCAGGCCGCCGAGCTGCGGGAGGATCCAAGAGCACCAGGAACATACATGAGGGCGCCGGTCCAGAGCACACGCAGCTGCTGAGACCGCAACGACCAGTAAAACACCAATCTAGTGTTGGCTGGCAGTCGTTCCGACGGGGTCAAGTCAACAGCTCTCGAGGGGGTAATTGGTTTGGGAAATGAGAGGCCATCTTACATCACTAACCCCTCCCGCCTCCCGGTGACTCCATGACACCTCAATATCCTTCCCTCCCTTCCCAGAGCCGCCGCCTCAGGCTTCCCATTATGAATCGAGGCCAAGCAGCAACTTGGCCCCTTTTTACCCCTCTAAATGAAATGACTGGCCTCTTCCATGACTGCCTTTATCTCGCCACTCGTGTCGCACCAGCATAACGGGCGGGCCAGAAATCCATTTAGGGGTCCTCCTGCGCTGGTGGATAAATCCAGCCGAGCTGAGGGATTAAGGAGTGGAGGAGACGCGCTTCCCATCCTCTCCGGTCGGAAGTGTTTCAGCTTTGCTGCTCAGAATTACTGAAACATGGAGGGGGTGCAGATATTACAGTGCTGTTAGTTTCTACGCATTGATTAACCTTTGAAACTCTAACACACTCACACACACACACACACACACACACACACACACACACACACACACACACGCACACGCACTCACGCACACGCACTCACACACATCAACAGTGTGTGTGTGTGTGTTTCCACTCACAGTAAACAGCGTCAGAAAATTAGAAAAATGCAGAATGGAAAATTTGAGTCAACTTAACTCCCGCCTGAAACGAAGGTGGCGTGGCAGGAAATGGAATGACCATTTGAAAATGGAGTTTGATTCAACTTCCTGTCTGGAAGCCCTGGGGAGGTTCGTATCCACTCAAACTGGAGGAACCTGCTGCCAACAAAGGAATTCATGTTTCACGTTACAGCCTGGAAATCACCTGATCTCTCGCTGTCGTCCCCGCTATCTCTCCCTCCTCACCCCTCCGCTCCTGACCTCCTCTTCCTCCTATTATCCTCCTCCTCCTCCTCCTCCCTTCGCCCTCAGCTCCTCGTACAGAGTGATTTCTTCTTCATCTCTTCTACAGAAACCATGTTTGAAACCTGATATTGTCTGTCAGGCTCCATCAGAGTCGGAGCAGTCAGGGGCCCCAGCGCTCGCCATCGGACCCGCGAAGCTCCACGTCTCCTGTCAGGAGCTGACGTCTCCCACATGGGAATCGGCCCCTCCCTTTCTGTGCTTTGTCTATTTTTGACTCTCCCCACCTTTCACCGGGGGCTCTCTATCCCCGTCTCCTCAGCCCTCTCCCTGCCTTCATTGCAGCGAGCGCTAAATGAGATACGACAACCATATTCCAATCTAAGTCAGTGTCTGCCGCCATCATCCCTCGGCAGGTGTAATTACACCTGGCACGCTTTAAGAACGGCTGATTCCGGTGATGCTGGATGTGAAGGGGGGGTTGAACACCCTCACGGCAAAAGGACTCCAGAAAATTAGGTTTTAAAAGTATGGAAGGGGAAGAAGAGGCAGCGTCAGCCTGTAGATGGGAAATGCAGCTGATTAGGGTCAGGGGGTTGAATAGGGGCCAAGGCCTCCGGGGGGTACAGATATAGAACTGGTCTATCCAGGCCAGGTGAAATGGAATTGGTTCTCTTTGCAAGAGACATGGGTTGAGTGTAAAACCCATAATCCTGGGTCGAGCAGACAAAGTGATTAAGTCCCGGCCGCCGACCTTGGAGCTGAACGTACAGCGCGATGACGGTTCTGACATCACCGCTCAGCTGAGTTAGCAGCAGCTCGTGTTTCCTTTGGACTGGAAATCACTTCGAACAGAGAGAACAATCGATATGAGCAAGTATTGCGCCTTTTTACAAAAAAGTTCTGGGGTTCAAAAGTTTTCTGGTGACCGTCTGAAGTCACCTGACCGAGTCTGATCGTTTCTCATCGTCGGGTGTTCAAGTTCTAACGTGCATTCACAACAGTAACCTCAGGAACATCTGTTGGTGAACGTGGCAACAATCAATAATCAATGTCATCAATTGAGGCAGCTGGAGTTCTTTCATCGTTTGCTTTGGGTTGTTTGTCCGTACGACCTTTTTTATTTCATCAGCGCATCATCGCTGGAACGCCTCAAGGGAATCCTGGAAAGTCTAATTCAAATGTGGCTCAAATGTCCACTGAGACACAAGGATGGCCTGAAAACTGCTGAGGTCAAAGGTCAGGGTTATTGTGACACAGGGTCATTGACTGAAGAGTTTTTTCATTTTATTTAACCTTTATTTGTACAGGTGATCTCCAATCCGACACTCCTCTGAGAAAGTCATGACGGTGCAACACTGAACTTGGAAAGCAGCTGAAGGGACCAAAAAACAAAAAAAACACGTGTTCTGCAGTAAATGGGCGTCTTTATGACCTGGAGAGAGTCGTTTCATCCTTCTGCTCGGCCGGCTCACATTTCTAAAGGACGTGCTGGTAATCAGAGTGACTTTCAGAGCCGCTGCGCCACATTTCTCCTGCAGCAGCAGCGATCAGGCAGGAAATGGGAGGAAAATGATGACGTACGCTTGCAGGTTCATCTGTGACAGTCCAGGTGGGCTCCGTTCGGCGGGAGAAATCCAGCTTACCCACGCCAAAGTTTCTCTCCATTTCACAAGCCACATTAGTTAACGACATTAAGCCAGAGATGTCGGAGCTGTTGAAGTTAATGAGATGAAAACTGCTCCGGCGGAGGAGAAGGTGCGAGGCTGAGGTCTGCTGGCTCCCTGAGCCGAGGTGCTGAGCGCTGAAGGGAGCCGCGAAATGATTTTTGACATTTTGTGTTGAAAGCTTTTGTTTGTCTTTGCTTTTAAGACTTCTCATGTACAGATCCATAAAGGACCCCCCCCCCCCCATATATCCATATATGTGTGCAATCACAGTGTACTCACGAAGATAAGCAAGTTGAACAAGACCATCATCAATTTGACGAATGTGAAGCAGCCCATTTTAATCTGTAATAAAAAAGGAGAAGATGAATCGTAGCATTTCCTCTTTCATCAGCCGAGACCTTCTATCTCACATGAGCACACACACACACACACACACACACACACACACACACACACACACACACACACACACACACAATTACATCCAGCCCACGTCCCTGTGAAATTACACAGCTGACAACGAAGCTTAATGATAACACAGCTGTGAGAAACAATAAAGATGTGTGTTAATGTGAGCGAGTGGCGCTCGCGCGGTTCCTCCAGGCTCACATCTCACCGTTGAGTGTTTTATTCATCCAGAGTCGAGCAAATCTGCTTCAGATCAAATAAAACGGCAAGAAGACGCGGGTCTCTTCAGCTCAGGTGTTGACGGGAGAGCAGACAGGTGCAGGTGTGTCAAGGTCTGGTTGTCAGTGAAGGGAGAGCCTACGGTCCCGAGACTGACTGGTGGGGCGGCGGTGGTCTGGGTGTGGTCTCAGGGATCCCGGTGACAGCAGGTGGCTGTTGTTCCTGGACAGGTAGACGGAGGTGGAGCGGCTCAGGTGGCAGCTCTAACCCTGCAGGTGCACAGCGACACAGATTTACAACGCCGGATCAACTTTGTTTGGATTTGAGGTGAGAAGGGACGCTGTCTTCAGTTTCTCAGCCACAATGGAGCTGTCAGACTGAGGGAGGGCGAAACGCTCAGGGCCTCTGAAGGAGTTTCATCAACACCTGCGTTTGCTCCCTGAGAGCTGCGAGCCAGAGCTGACGTGAAACAAGCGGAGGTGTGGACCGCTGCACCCCCTTGCGTGGGGCGGTGTCATGTGACATTGGCTCCATCTGGCTTACTTCCTGTAACCACCAGGTGGCACTATGACTTCAACTCTGCTTGTAGGTGTCTTCAAGACTCATCAAAGATGGTACGAAATGATCTGGTGAATCCACAAGAATTATATTTCCTGTTGCCACCAGGGGGCGCTACTAGCTGAATTCAGCACCACTTTTGTGGACAGATTGAACAGCACTGGAACCACAGAGCAGCAGCAGTCGGCTCCGTCTTGTAAGCTCCAAATATGGGCAGGCCCCCCCCCACACACACACACACACACGTTGTTGAGGGTCAGCTCATCGCTGCCTGTGGCTTTAATCAAGACCAGCGTGGGGAGGTACTGGGAGTGCTGGTGGAGGCGGGAGCCCCCCAGTGTTCAAACAGAACCGTGTATCTCGGTCCCTACAGGCTGTATTCCTCATTTGCAGCATATTACTGTTTTTCACTTCGTCCAAATTGGCAACAACAACAACAACAGAAAAACATCAATCAACTTTTGTTTTGGCTTCCTTGTCGAGCTCGTCGGGCTCCGGCGGCGTGAGCGGCGGGTTCATGTTACAGCGCCGCCGCCGTAGTTCTAATGTGCACAAGATCTCCTGTTGTCAAGCAAAGTTTCATGATTTCCAGCTCACGAGCATCTAAAACAATAACAAACCATCAGCGTTCTCGCCCTTTGGGTTTTGAACCCTAATTACTGCACTCAACATTAAATGTGAGAACTTGATTACACAGAAGTTTTATAACTTGAGTGTCTGTTTATGATCAGCCATTAAAGGAATGATGTCTGAAAGGCGCCTCATAGTTAAAACAACGGCAGCTCACTGGGATGGAACATAAAACGCAACCTTTATTACTAATTAGAGCTCATAAAAACAGCATCACTGCTGTAAAAATCAAACCACGCTGCAGCACTTTGCACCCGTCACTCTGTTTGCGTTCAGCTGCATGTTTGGCTGCTGCTCTCTTTTGTTTGTCCCTTCCTTCATTGTTCCTCAGGCTCCTGTCGTCGTCCATCCTCACCACTAGAGGGAAGTAGCGATCCGCAGCCTTGTTTTTGTCCCGCTGAAGGAATGTGCTCTTTGTCCTTGAAAAACAAGTGAACTCTCCCTCTGAAGGGTCTTTGTCAAAACTTTACTTCTCTCAATTCAAAAGCGAGTTGTTTTAATGGTTGCTGCTGCGTCTTTTGTCGGCGTGTTGATGATTCCTTCGTCCTCGCACCAGCGCTTGGTGGCTTCATGCAGCAGCACATTTCCTTTGTCTTCACCTCTCAGAAGATTCCTCTTCAGTCGGGGCTCGTTTTTCTCTGAGCTGCAGAAAAAAACATCTCATCAGAAGCCCAGCAGCCGTGCAGGGCCACCTTGTTGGGGAGTTGTGCCAGTTGAAGTCTCCCAGTAATATCACCTCACTGGTCTCATTGTGAGTTATGACAATCTCAGCCACACCGTCATTAACCCACCGCTCCTTAATCTCGCCGAGAGGAGCACCTGTCAGGCTTCGTTAGCCGTTACACCGTTAATAATATCTGCCCTTGTGCACGCCCACGCTCACACACTCACACACACTCACTCACACACACACACACATACACACACATACACACGCTCACCAGCCAAAAAGAAATGATTAGATGGGTGCTTTTTCACCAGCCATGATGAAAGCGGTGACGGGCCACAGAGATCCAGGGCGAGATGGAGAAGGTAAAAAACACAGGTCCTTTAATGAGGTTGGTTAGATGGAGTATTATCAGCGGCCCTCCAGGGCAGCCGCCACAGTTATACATCAGCTGCTGCCGGCGGTTGCCATTACACGCATACCTTGTAAATCCCCCGTGAGCATTGATTCATCCTTTAACTTGATTTTAAGGTTGACATAATATGTGCCCAGTAGGCTTGATGGTCTAAATACTCATTAAAAGCTCTCAGATTCTGGCTCGTGATAATCAGCCTGGAAATGAGGACCAGTTTACGTCCAACAGCAGGGACACGTATGAACAAGGTGTTGTGACACTTTAAATTTAGTTAAAAAATCAA
Organism: Aulostomus chinensis; assembly: GCF_037954235.1. Classification (NCBI taxonomy): domain Eukaryota; kingdom Metazoa; phylum Chordata; class Actinopteri; order Syngnathiformes; family Aulostomidae; genus Aulostomus; species Aulostomus chinensis. Next base: position 1,756,069 of record NC_141333.1, on the reverse strand, counting down.
AAATCATTCAATCAAAACAAAACCTGGTCAGTGGACAAGTGAAGGCATCTTTTCCACGGAGAAAAGCCTTTGTTTTGACGTACCTGATGCTATCAGAGCAGCTGCGCTAACCTCTGGTTGGTTGGAACCAGCAACTCATCCAGACCCCACTGGTACCTGCTCAGAGGAACCGGTTTGAACACAAATGCAAACTCAACACTCTCGTGACGCCGTGATCTCCCCCCATGCTAGTTAGCTTAGCACAATGAATGGTATTTGATGGAAAGTATTAGCATAGCTTGTCAGCTCAGCTTCCAAAAACTCCGCTTCATCCTCTCTTACCAAGTCGGTAAACATTTTGTTGCTGCTGACGATGCGTCTGATACTACAAGTATTTTAGTTTCATCATTGTTGTTGTATATCATCCTTGTATGATTGGTTGATGACCAATTATGGAATTTCCACAAAAGCCTCTTAAAGATCACATGACTTGACATAGCTACAGGAATAATTTGCCAGAAATCTCAAACTTGCTCATGCTAACAGAATTAGCAGCGGCGTGACGCTGCAACGTCCCGTGTTTGTCTGATCCGTCCACCTCTTCACCAGCTCACGACACACGAGAGGTTCCTGTGGCAGCTGATTTTTTTTTTTTTACACAAAGAACCACCGGATTCCCAACTGGAGAGGTTGTAATATCAGAACCTTTGTCCCCTGAGCCGCGCAGAACGATATCACATCCCAGAGAAAAGTAAGAGAACGGAGAAGTTGACATGTGGAGATGAAAGGATTTCCCCCCGGACAGATGTGATACGCTACTGGTGTGCGTGTGTGTGTGTGCGTGTGTGTTGAGCCATGCTACACACACACACGCGCACACACACACACACACACACACACACACACACACACACACACACACACACAGTCTGTCAGATCTTTTCTGATGTGGACCTCAGAGTTCATGACCTCATGAACTCTAAACCGCCGGGCCTCTTGTAAATAGCCTCCGGTCAGAGTCCTCAAAAGTGAGATGATGGTGATGATGATGATGATGGTGATGATGATGGTGATGTATACGCGCACCTATCCTGACCTGTACCCCCCCCGAGGAAGGACGAGTCTCTAATCTTGTTGTCCTCGGCAACAACAAAGGAGGCAGACCTGATAAATCGCTTGCCGCTCTGTCATCGTCTTTTGTTCACAACAACAATCGCCGGCCTCCGTCTCTATCAACCACCTAATTATTTCCACACGGCCGACGATATCAAGAGACTTCATCAAACCAGCGCTGCAGTCACTCAATTATTGTTCATAATCCATTATGTCGACATTATAAATTGATAATTTCCCTCAAACGAGGGATGAAACAGGCGGTCCAGAGTGGCGGCGATTCAGAGTGTCGATAGGGAGACGAGTACCTCTGTAACCTCCATTGTGTCTCCTGCTCTTTAATTTATCACACCTAAGAATTGCATATTAATTCACAGCAATCCATTAGGCCATAGGAGGGCTGCGGTCCATAAATCAAAACTAAAGGGCCGGCTAATTGACTCACACACACAGGGGGGGGGGGGGGGGGGGGTAGGTGAAGAAGAGGAGGGGATGAGGAGGAAGGGGTTAATGGTAAAGGACAGGAAGAGGAGGAAGAGCTGCGGCGGCGGTGTATCGTTGACCTGCGTGCCTCCTTTGTTCTATGACTGATGGCATTCGGTGATGACACACATTGCTTAGAAGCCCCTGTGGCCACGATCCCAGCACCTATAGGGTCCTGCTGCCGCCGCCGCCGCCGCCACACCGCCGCCACAGCAGCATATAGGGGCCAATCCTCGCAGGGCTCTTGGCTGTGCTGGTAATTAGCTAAAAGGGGTCATTTGTATGCAGCGTCTCTTTATCTCACTCTCTCACGCTCCTTATCTGCTTCGTTCTTGGTTTCTGCTTTCAGTTATCAATCCAGTTCCCCCTCGCCCTCGTCTCAATTTGTCTTTGTGACTGTAATCGGACCGGCGCTGCTAATTAGCGTAGCTCAGGTCTAATAAGTTCTCCGGGTTCAGAAACTTCCATTTCCTTTTCAGCGCTGCTGCTGATATCTAATATGACATTAAGCACCTTCAACTTAGTCTCTGGGTTCATTCATCTTTCACACTGACTGGAGAGGCTCTGGTTCAGCTCTGGCTGCGACCCGGCTGATACTCAGGCTGAGAGGAGATGGAGAGGTTCTGATCCATAGGATTACGGTTACCTTGAATTGACATGGAACAACAGTACAAATATACACTGATGCAAGTAAACACACACAAGACCATTCCTGGGTCGCCACGGTGACCGAACCAGGTGTTTTGCATTGTGGATTACTGATCGTACGGCCGGATAAAGAGGACCCGGATCGTACCGGGTCTTGCTCAAGGGCACCTCAACATAGAGGAAGTGAGGCTCGAACCAGCGACCTTTTGAGTACGAGACAACAAATTGACCTTTCGAGCCATGTGTTTAGCGTTGGAGTTGGCAGTTTGGCTGTCATTGCAACAACCCTGACTCTTTGGCAGACAAAAGACCGACCCCCCACACACACACGCGTGCGCACTCACACACACACGCACACACACACACACACACACACACACACACACACACACACTCACTCACACTCACACACACACGCACACACGCACACACACACACTCACACACACACACACACACTCACACACACACACTCACACGCACACACACGCACACACACTCACACACACACGCACACACACTCACACACACACGCACACACACTCACACACACTTTCTACTTTCGTTTGGTGTTTCTGCTTTGTTTGCCTCACCCTCTGTGCTTCTCTTCTTGTGTAGACCCACCAACACGTCACGTCCCTCTTGGCCCTTGTGCCCCCCCCCCCCCCCCCCGGTCCCATGTGTGCGGGGATTGATGGAGATATGGGGGGCTGTCATGCAGTAAATAGCGTGGACACTGGCTCCCTGCCACGAGATGGAAATCAGGTTTGCTTCTTGTGCTCTTAACTCTCCCTTCTCTCACTGCACCCCCCCCCCCCCCCGCCGCCGCCGCCGCCTTGAAGAAATGTTAAATACGGGGGGCAGCGAAGTCACTGTGAAACCATCCCTCACGCTGATGCACGAGCTGATCTGCAAACCCTAACAAAGGGCTTCCCGGCACATCGCTCCTGGTCCTCCTCTCCTTTCCTCCTCCGCTCTTCTACCTCCACTTCCTCTGCGGTTCTTTGTTGGCGGCTGAATGAGTGATTTGCCCGCGTGGTTTCATCAGGCATGCAAAGCGCCTCATCGCAGCATAATGGACACTGAGTCCCTCTGGCTCGTGAAAGGTTAATGCTTCGGATGATTGTAAATTGTTTGGCTATTTCCGCGGGTTGTGAAAAGGATAAGTCAACCATAAAATTTGATCGGCTGCCACCTCTCTCATCCGCGTCCTCCTCCTGCATCTGCAGCAGCCAGCATCAGCATCACTTCTCTCAATCATTGTAATTTTCCCTCATCTCTCCATCGCTGCCACCCTCATTTTCTGCCCATTTTTTTCAAGACTTCACTTCATTTTCACTTTTCCATTTTCTCTTTTGTTATCCAAATTGAAGTTGAAAGCAGATGCAATTTCATCAGCGCCCTCCGCGACCTATTGAGACGTGAGGGGAGGGATTGGGGAGATGCCTCCTCGGCTCCGAGCTGGGATTTTCAATGTGGGGCCTGGGACAACTAGCATGCTAGCAGGTAGCCAGTGTCCCGCACTGCCCTGCTCTCACATTAAAATAAGTGTTTACGCTGGCGTAAACTCCGGAGTTGTTAGTTGGGTTTGTGGCAGAGACGGTAACTCACCAGTTACTGGGTCTTCCTTTAGAAAGTTCAATGTGTAACATTCAAGTTTGAGCACCAGAACACGCCAGTGAGTGTGAGTGTGATCATTGGTTTAAAGCAGACAGCAGCAGGTTCCGATTGGCCAGGATGGAAATGTTATGATGCAGAATGACGGCTGGCTGTCACCTGGGAGAGTCTTTGTGTAAACGGCCTCGGGGCAGATGATCACCCGCCTACAGAACTGCGGTTCACTGCAGCACGCCACGGCTCTGGAGAGCACACGGCAACACACGCAGAGCACAGAAGTGCTGCAACAGTCAGTAGACGGTGTCCAGTAGAGCAGAGCGTTACCGGACCTGCGCGATGTCCGCCAGCTGCCTGACGGGGGAGCTGGAGGGAAGTGATGGCATCACATGTCGTCGTTAAAAACAGTCCTAAATAGAGGATATTTGACGCCCCACATTCTAAACAGGTTTCTCCAAACTGATGTTCCACGGGGCCGCAGATGACATCAGCAGCCAGGCAGGTGGCGATGTGGCGTTTACACTGGGGATCACTTCAGTTCCCGTTAATACACAAACACATCGCAACATGCACATCTCGGGAAAATGTCTGGTGATGGAGTGTGAAGGTGGGAAAAAAATGAACCTAATTGTTTATGTAATGACACCTGATTACAGGTCATATCACAGGTCACTTTCTATTTAGAGTACAAATAAATAACATTAAAAATGCACATTAAAGCCTCAAGCAGCTCCTGAGTGTTTTAGATGTGGCGCTGCTCTCCGGGTCCTGGCAGCTCAATCAATAATACACCAAAATGACATTTTGTCAGGAAGGGTTTTCCCTGCGGGGATTTACTTAGTGGATTCATGGCGCCCAAACGGAGCGTGCAGCCAGATGTGGCGTTCTAGTTCTAATTGCGCAGCAGGAGGCGGGAACAGACCTGACGGATGCTCTGACTGTCTCACCAAATTTCACATTTCTCCTCCAAATCATTCAACTTTTTGACCTTGGGACTTGGACAAGATTGGATCCGCGTGCTTGACAGAAAAATACAGCTTCAGGCAATAATTTATAACTGCGACTGGAGCGGAGCCCAGATGTGTTTGGGGGTTGGGAGTGGATGGAGGAAGTAGTAGCTTGCTATAGTTGGCGGGAAGATAACATCCAAGCACCTGACAGGGAACACAAACTCAAATGGACTCTGAGAGGGAAGAGTTTATTGAAACACATTCATGTGACAGAAATGCACTTACAGGAAAATATATGCAGTTCCATTTGTGCTTGTGAGAAGCCTCCAGAGGACGTGGCCATTAAAGGGAGTCCAGAGGAGCCTGGAGGAGTCCAGAGGAGCTCGGAGGAGTCCAGAGGAGCTCGGAGGAGCTCGGAGGAGCCTGGAGGAGTCCAGAGGAGCTCGGAGGAGCCTGGAGGAGTCCAGAGGAGCTCGGAGGAGTCCAGAGGAGCTCGGAGGAGCCTGGAGGAGTCCAGAGGAGCTCGGAGGAGTCCAGAGGAGCTCGGAGGAGCTCGGAGGAGTCCAGAGGAGCTCGGAGGAGCTCGGAGGAGCCTGGAGGAGTCCAGAGGAGTCCAGAGGAGCTCGGAGGAGCCTGGAGGAGTCCAGAGGAGCTCAGAGGAGCTCTGAGGAGCGTGGAGGAGTCCAGAGGAGCTCAGAGGAGTCCAGAGGAGCTCTTGGAGTCTAGAGGAACAAATAAAACACACACTTGCCAGCAGCAAAACAGCTCTCTTAAATTAAAATTTCAACTCCAGCTTCAAGAAGTATGTAGGACTGAATATATATATATATATATACATATATATATACAGTATATACATATATGTGTGAGTGTGTGTGAGATTTATTGTTTGTACAGTGCCAGTTGAGGCCTGTTAATCATATGCCATATATATACCCGCCATATATAGAGCCATATAGTTGAAATATGAATGCCATAAAAAGGATGCAAGACTTATGGGAGGGTGGAAAAAACAGGGAGTGATGTGAGAGCTGGTCGTTGATTGCAGGGAGGAGGGAGGGAGGGAGGGAGTAAAGAGAGGAGTTGGCAGTGAATCTCTTTGTCTATACTCTGTTTTTTCCCTCCCTCCCTCCGGAGCGAGCCAGTTCTGCCCTTGCAGCTTTCTGTTGTGTGTCTCCTGCCCTCGCCACCGGTCGTCCCCTGTGCAGCTTCAGCTGCTCAACAGATGGTCAGTTGGCTCATTAACTTTAATAAATCTAACATCAATTAGACCCGAGGTAATTGGGATGCTGCGGAGGTGGTGGGAAGGTAGCGGCGCCCATACAGAAGCTGGGGCTCCTTAATGAATGGCTCTCATTGCGTCTGAAGTGTGTGTTTGAGTGTGTGAGCGAGTGCCAAAAGCAGAAACCACGACAATGTCAGGAAGGATGCAGGGATGGACGGATGATTGAAGGACAGAGGAGACACTTCCTCTCACATCAGCCTGCCTTGTGCTTTCCTCCTCCCCGCCTGTCCTTTGACATCTTCTTCTCTTTGTTTCCCACCTTCACCTCTCATCTCAGAATCCATCTCGCCTTCTTCCCGGCGTCTCTGTCCTCCTCTGATAACAAGCTCGCTCCCCTCAGCTCCTCTCACAACAATACATCCCTCTTGCCACCCTTTCTCTGCCTCTCGCCGCCTCTCTCCTTGAACCTTTTACTTCATTAATCCTTCCTGACCCTCCATGTAGCTCACAGAGATGAGTAACCCGCCGCTGCCTTTGAGTGTTTCTGTGCAGAACATCATCACAAGTGTGTGTGTGTGTGTGTGTGTGTGTGTGTGTGTGTGTGTGTGTGTGTGTATGTGTGTGGGTGGACAGCTATCCATGTACATGTCAGAGGCTTGTGTTGACTCAGCCAATCAGAAGCAGATGCACCTGCCAACCTTCTTGTCCCAGGCTGCAGAGAAATGGTGTGTTTGTCCAGACACACACACACAACACGTGTCTAATTATGGAGGCTTGAGCTCGGAGCATCGTGGCCCACGTCTCCTGTCTTGAGTCTGAGCAGATTGTTTGCGTGGATCCAGCTGCAGGTCTCTGGCTGGACCAGCACGTCTCCACGCAGTTGGCGTCTCACAGGTCCACCAAAGGCAAAGAGAACGACCCCACACCGCCACGCCACGCAAGCGTCGTGTCAAATAATGAGGTGTTCAATATTGTGTGGAAGGTCATAACTGGCAACTCGCAGGGCGCTTGTCCATGTTAGAGTTGGTCCAGGACACGTGATTGTTGTCCGATGATGATGCCAGCAGACACAGAGACCTTTGGTTCCCTGGGCGTTTCTCTTGCTTTGCTTTAATAACCTGAGCTAATAACACGACCTGCGGCGGATCTCTGCTCCGAGAACAGCTGCCTTTTCTTTTTATCCATGAAAGTCGTTGAACAAGTGATGCGTATGTGTCTGCTAGCACTTTCCTGCTTACAGGTGGACCAAGCGATGGCGTGGAGGAAAACTCTCACAGGCAGACGTGGCAGAAATGACTCCAACATCTCTGCAGGTGCATGGAGGAGGAGCGTGGAGCGGAGCCGGGGCGTGGTGAGCACCTGTGGCAGGTAGCGCTGCAGTCACTTCCATGACTGCTGCAGCAGACGGAAACACACAGCAGGATTGGGAAGATGAGTGGCAGACAAAAGGCCTATAAACCTTCACAATCACTGGCTGGAGGTTTGATCACATAATAATCAAGAATGTCTGAGCTCCAGGAAGGAAACCCTCAGGGACGGATTCAGATTAAAGGTTAAGATAAGGACTTAATCGAGGTTAAAGGACCATCAGAATCAAATTAAGGAGAATTTATGAGGCTTCAACTCGTCGTTACGTTTTATCGCGTCAGATTTTCCTCCTGTGATCAAAGCACATCTAAAAAAAGACACGACTTATTTAAAGTATTGCACACTGGAGGGTGATTGGGGGGGTTGGAACCTGCGTGTCCCCCCCCACTGTCCCGTAACCTGCCTCCAGCACGCCAGCGCAGCCGCCTTCCCTCCACCTGCAAAGCCTTGCCACTGATGTACCTCAGCCCAGTGCAGCTGGCGAGCAGCCTTTTGTCTTTGTGTAAATATCAGCGCCGTTCTCTGTGGGCCACCATATATGGGGGGGGGGGGGGGGGGGTCTGTGTGTGGAGCGTGGAGGTGGGGGGGGTAAAGGAGGAGTGGAGATGACAACCATTAACAAGGGACTAGCCGGGTCATCCCTGATTTCATTAGACAAAGGGAAATGGGATGGAGGTGGCGGGGGTGGCCTTCTTTGTTCAACTTATATGGAGCCTAGAGAGCGCGGAAGCCCCGCCCCCTGTAGCTATAGAAACACATACGTGACAGATACCTGATCTTTTGAGAGTGAATATGATGAACAGGGTGTGAACGACTGCGGGGACAAGTCCCGCCAGTGCTGACTGATGACTCTGGGTTCTGAGCGGTTTGATTTCTGATGTTGGTGCAGTTTTCACAAACACCTCATGAAACGTTAGCGGGGGCTGCTAAGCCCCGCGAGGCTAGCATGCTAGCTAGGAGGCTACAGCCAACAGGTGCTGGTGTTGAGGAGATCTGGTGATCGCAGAGGGGAAACATTCCTGCGCCACCTTGGAGAACGTGTCCATCAGTGATTGTGAGTAAATATTGAAGGAACCTGACGCCTGCTCTTCTAGCCGCTAGCATGGCGTCCAGCGTGTTCCAGTTGTTTGTGTTTTCCTCTTTTCCTTGTTGTTAATTCAGGTGATTATTCATCGTCCTGTCAGTGTCTCTGGCACCTGTAACATCCTGCGTATGGAGGCGGGGCTTGTGATGAATGTGCTGCATCTGTACGGTCCATTTGCTCACGTCTGCGTGGGAATATCAGGCCAAATAAAGAGGAATGTTGGGCCTATAATCCGTGTCACGCGGAGAGGATAAACACTGTCAGGGAATCTCAGTCTCCTGGGATCCACCTGCTCCACAGACGCTTTCTTTATTCCCCTTCACTCTTTTCATCCCCCTCATCCCGATTCTCTCTCTCTCTCTCGCCGCCTTAGTGGCCTTTTCGTTTCCCGCTGAGGTTTCCACATTGAATCAAAACCTCATCTAATCCAACTGCTCCAAACCCACCAGGGACGCACACAGCAGCAGCAGGAAAACTTCAAGACAACGACAGAAAACTAACAACCCTCCAGGGCCCTCGTCTCCGAGGAGGGAGGTGCTGCCGCCGCCGCCGCCGCCGCCACAAAAACAAAAACAGAGGTAATTTGCAGGTCAACGTGATGACATTTGCTTCGGTGTGTGAGAACACAAGAGAATGGAGGCGACACTGAGGAAGAGCAGGAACACACCAGTGAGCCTGAGCTCCAAAGGAGGGCAAATGAAAAGCTGCAGAAGAGGAGATGCGAGGAGCTTGTCAGAGCTTTTGAGGGAGGAACGAGCGCCGCATCACTGTTACTGTGGCGTCACGGTTGGTTTACACGGTCATGTAGCTCAACTGGCCCTGACTCAAACCTCCAGTGTGGAAGGCTGGCGTGCTAGCAACAAGGCTAACACCCTATGTGCAGCATCAGGAGACGCTGCTGACACGAGAGTGAACGCAACATTTTCAGTTTATCTCTCCGGTCTCATCTGACCTGGATAGGTTTTATCGGCTTTGTTCATTTTCAGCTTTGTGACTTCAACTTCTTTCCTGTGTCAGTCAGGGAATATAAGTGTGTATGTGTGTGTGTGAGTGTGTGTGTGCCTGCGTGTGTGTGTGTGTGTGTGCCTGCGCGTGTGTGTGTGTGTGTTCAGTGCTCATCCTTTGTCTCCGCTGCAGCGATTGTGCCTCTCAGCCTGCTGCACTCAAAGCCTCATTGTTCCAGCAACTTATGTAACATCAGCTGTTACAAGCACATTGTTTTATTATTTCCCTGGTGGACATCTTTATCCTCTCTCTCTCTCTCTCTCTCTCTCTCTCTCTCTCTCTCTCTCTCTCTCTCTCACACACACACACACACGCACACACAGAGTAGATTATCTGCCTCGGGCCACATAAAGCAATATATGCAAGATCATGTTCACCCACAACAACAAACTAATGGAGGAGACGCTGGTGGAGCTCCTCACAGCTGCAGTCGTCTCTCTGGGTGTTTGGGTTGAATAAAATACGGTTAAAACCTTGTAACATCCTTGTAGGATGTCTTTGTTTTGTTTTTTCACAAATGTGACATACAGATGGGCGACCCGGTGGAGCAGTGGTCCTCACGGTGGCCCCCCAGCAAGAAGGTTGTGGGTGGAGCCCCGGCTGCAGCACGGGGTCTTTCTGGGTGAGTCTCCATGTTCTCCCTGTTCCTGCTGGGTTCTCTCTGGTACTCCAGCTTCCTCCACAGTCCAAAGACATCAAGAGGGACCAGGTTAATCCAGACTCTAAATTGACCGTAGGCGTGGCTGGGAGAGCCAATGGTTGTCTGTCTCTATGTGTTGGCCCTGCCATGGACTGGTGACCTGTCCAGGGGGAAGGCTGCTGGGATAGGCTCCACCCCCACCACCCTCAACAGGAGAAGAGGGGGAACATGGAGGGATGGAGGGATGATGGATGGATGGATGGATGATGGAGGGATGGATGGATGATGGAGGGATAGGCTCCACCCCCACAGCTGTTTGTCATGTTCGAGTCCTCACCAGGCTCATCAAGCTGGTCGTCACCAGGTTAACGTCTCCGTATTCAACAGTAGGAGCAGTTTGTCTGTAGTGACGTTCCCACGCCTACTGAGCATGCTCAGTAGGTAGAGCTTCCCTCAAGCCACATGCTAACTTGATTCTAGATCAATCATTTAATCAAACTTGTGGTGTCGCCTGATGCTAAAAATCATTTTACAGTCACATGAGATCAGTCAATAGATCCAATATTTGATCCGTAGAAGCATTGCTACGACGTTCAGCAAGTAAATTGAATTAAAACGTAAATCATGTTGATCAGTTCTTGTGCAGGAAAGTGGACCGGAACCGTAGTTCTGGTTCAGAAACATCCAGCCAAGTTTCCCTCGGCTTCAAAAGCATTTTGACCTGATTTCTTTTAACACTGCTGCTTGATGAAACTGTCCTCACCTCAACTCTCAACAAATATAAAGATTTTCTTTGTGTCCATATTTCAAGACAACTGTACTTAATTTATTTCTAAAAAAGTCAGTTCTTTCTGAAATGTGCTTTTCCTTCAAAACCCTTGACTCAAAATGAGCTTCCCGCTCAGAACCTGCCGCCATCAGGCTGAGGATGTCGTTCACGTCAACCTGAAAAACATCTCAATCTGCTGAAATTGTCTTCACTTTCCCATGAACTCACCTCCCTCTCTCTCTCTCTCTCTCTCTCTCTCACACACACACACACACACACACACACACACACACACACACACACAGGACTCTTCTCAGTGAGATCATCAGTTACACAGACACACAAAGTCATTAACATGGATAGATTGCAAGAATAAACAATCTGAATGTGATTGTGAGACATGAGGTGTGTGTGTGTGTGTGTGTGTGTGTGTGTGTGTGTGTTCCGAAGACCACCCCCGCTCTGTCCTATCACAGAAACACAACCTACCTATTTGCATGCTCACTGACTGTAAAATTGCCAAATCCCACCAAATCAACCCTTAACCAACAGGTCTAATGACTCCATGATTGTTGGGTGTTCCAGCGCCGGTGGGATGCGTTCAGGGACCTGCAGCTTGGCAGATGAGTGTGTGTTTTTGCTTTTTCTTATTTACAGAATTAAAACCTGGAGATACTGTAGGAACCCTCGGCTGTCTGTTAGTTTGTATGTGTCAGGTACAGTTGAGCTGACGCACCTGCGGGAGGAATACTGAGGCATCGACCTCTTCCTCCTGCGTTCTGATCAGAATTAGTTCAACGCTACTCAACATCAAGCTTCATCTCCATGCAACAGCTGGAACAAAGACTCAGCAGCAGCGATGTGGTTGTCAGTCCTCAAAGCGCCTCTAGGGGGCAGCGTTGGACATTTTTCTGCAGAGCACAAAGGACAAGGGAGCACATGGGCGCAGTATAGACCTTATAGGTGCAGAGAGAGAGAGAACAAAAGAAAAGCAGAGGTGCTCAGGCTCCCTTCCTCTGCATTCATGGCACATTAAAGATCTCTGCTGAAAAACATCCTCTCGAGAGTTGGGGCAAACTTAGATGTTGCTTCTTGGTTTGAAAGGCTCGTCAGACAAAAGGCCAACCTTGTCCTCGCGCTGCATGTATGGAGAACGCACAATGATGAGCAACAAAAAAGTAAATAGGCCCCTGTCCCTTTTCTTCTCTCATCGTCTCTGCTTTGTGCGGCGAGCGCCGAGAGGCTCACCTTTGCAATCATTAATCAGAGTGTACATGTCGTCTGAAAGGAATTTCTGCCACTATTATGAGCCGTTTGAGCTGAAAGTATGAAATCTGTGGGGATGTATGGAAGGAGAAGAATGACAGAGAGAGATAAACCTTGAGAAAACCTTGAAAGTAAATTGCAATTAAATGACAAAAAGATACATGAAGTTAGTCCTTTAGCCTGTTGATTAAAGGAACATTTAAATGTATTCTATATAAATGGAGGCCACCACGATAAAAAGATGTAAAGGTTGAGGAAACAAAGCCTGAGTGGAGTCGTTGCTCTGCTGCAGCACCGCATGGAGACTATTGACTTCTCTTTGCAGATCTTAAGGACCAATTTGGAGGGTGGAGCCAAACATTTTGGTTACTTTAAGACAAAACTTCAGAGTGCTGGATGAGTTTCGCTTCAGAGGAGAGTGAGATTTTACGTGGGTTCCGCCACAGTGAAACAAGTACGTGCCAGTTTGACCTGCAAAGCTGAGTCAAAGTTTACTGGATTTCAAGCTCAGAAACACGAGCAGCCACCAGCTGGGAGGAGTGGATTAGACGGCGTTCAGGGCACAGCGCTGCACCGACGTCCGGTCTAGTTCTTCTGAAGAGGACCGCTAGGAAAGCTTCCCAAAAGATTTGATTCATTTATGTTCAGGTAAACGGATTTGTCCCCACAGTTGGGTTCATTTTGAGGAACGAGGCTGGATTTGCTCTCAAGATGCGAGTCATGTGGCGTGTGATTAGATCCTCTGGCACATGAAGACAGATGGACTGGTCGAAGACACAAACCATTTCACTCTTGAGGTTAACTAGCTGGTCGGAGGTTAGTATTTGCAGAGAACTGTCACAAGAGACCCCGAGCACTCGGGGCCGTCTGAAGCCAGAGGTTTGAACGGTGATCCGGTAACTTCTCTCTGGCAGCGTGTCGTGTCTGAGCGCCGCTCCGCCGTGGCTGTGTAACTCTACTGAACAGCGCAGCCTGCCGTTATTGATAGCCGAATAACTCGGGCTGCATCAGGAGAGTCGGCGCTGAAAATATGGTGGTGCTTGCACCCAGCGGGCGTTAAACGTACATGTTTATTACAGCCGACATGGACGTGGCAAAGACCAGATCGGCCCTGCTGTGCTTCTGTGCGTCTGATGGCGTTATGAAGGCAACAAATCAACCTTAGTTCTGCTGTCTGATGCATGAGAAGATAACGGAACATGATGAAAACATGCGATCTGGTTGAAATGTGTGTGTGAACGCGTGCATGCTGCTGCGTTAGCGTTCTTCCACCCCTCGCACGTGAATGATACATTTAATATGGAGCCGCAGTCACTGCTGCTGACTCTGTGTTAGATGTTACATGTCTGCGTGATCAGAAAGATCCGTTAGGGCTCCCCTGCCACGCTGCGTGTGTGTGTGTGTGTGTGTGTGTGTGTGTGTGTGTGTCCGTCAGCCAGCCAGCCCCGGTATCACAGTCCTGCCCCTGGAGAGGCCATATATCTGCAGTCCAGTTACTCAAGTACAACTTTTGATGAGCTCGTTCCACCTCCAGAGACGTTCTACGTGTTCTGTGAGCTTCTGGGAGAACTTCTCCAACATGTTAAACTCCTCTGAGACCCATCTGGTGACCCGGCCATGGGGGCAGCGAGTCTTTGCTTTCCATTGGTTATTTGTTGACTCTGTGTTTTGCATTTACTCTTTGTTACTTCCTGTTTTATTTTGGAATATGCGTCCCTCTTTGTCACTCTTCCCTGTTTCTTCTTGTGACCGCCTGCCTCTGGTCAGCCACAGCTCGATTACAGATCGGATGATCGACCGCCGATCAATAAACTGATAATCAAATGATTCACGATGTTTCTGGATTTGACGAAAGCTAAGATGTTGATGATTTGCTGGTTTAAACTAAAATATCAAATATTTATGATTGATGGCAGAAGGTCTTGTTGTGGGCCGTTGGATGGAGAAAATGAAGTTATTTCAACATCTGGAAAATTGCAGCGAGCTATTTTCTTTTGAAAGGTGACAGAAGCTGGTGATACCAGTGAGGCAGCATGGAGCCGCTGCCGTGTGAAGGACCGAACCTTGGAAAAGTCGAGGCGTGTTTGCTGAGCGCGAGAACAAAAGAAAACCTCTTGTTCTGGAAAAATAGGAGGCGTTTCTGTTTTCGTGCCATAAAAGTCAAACAAAGACGACAAATGAAAGGAAACTGAAACTAATGAAGTATCAACCTGAATAATGCAGGATCCGTCGAGAGATCTTTTCCGTTTGGGATGGTTACTGGGGGTTCCAAACCCTTTGAGGTGTTCCACAGTGTTCCAAGTGCCTGCCGGAGCTTGTAGAACGCTGCCGCCTGCAGTTAAACTATTAATAAGAGAACACACTCCTTGGGCTTGTTTTTAATTGGGTGTGAAACAAATCTGCAAATTTACATGCAAATGACAACTTTGGTGTGTGTGTGTGTGTGTGTGTGTGTGTGTGTGTGTGTGTGTGTGTGTGTGTGTGTGTGTGTGTGTGTGTGTGTGTGTGTTCAGTGGGTCGAGTTAAAGCACCTCTACAGACGCGGTGGGGCTTTCTCTCTGTGCTCGTCAAGTTTATTCCTCCACTCGGCTGCCCAAGCGCCTGCAGCCAGCGTTGGGACCGCCGTGTTTCCAGTGACACCAGCTAACAAGGGGGCTGCAGCAAGCCGACGCAGGCTGCCTGTACACGGGGGAGCACCTGGGGTCGTGGATGAATATTTAAAACCACTTCCATATCAAATTAGATATGACCTTGGTGTACAGGCTTGTGCCAGATGAAACCTAAAATGAGCCTAATTTGCTTTCAAAGCCCCCTCCTCATCTGACATACAAATGCCTGGAAGGGTCCCCAACGCAGAGGAAGAATTACAGAAACCTTTCTGCCCCCCAGAACCTTTAAACTGCTCTTAACAACGTGGGAGGGACGGTGAAAGCACAGTGGAGGTTACTGAGCACCACAGTCACTTGTGCAGGCAGACTTATCCTGCAGATTTTTCAAAAATAAAAGGCAAATAATCTGAAGAGAACCATGATGGAACAATTCTGGACAGATGTTCGTGTCCCAATGACCAGCGTCACCTCCTCCATCTTGTTTCTGGGTATGTGGCGTTGGTCAGGAAGATGCTGGGCAGCAGACACACGAGGCAGTCTACGCAGGGCTGAATGCCGGTTCCTGAGCCATCCGGCCCGTACGCCACGCTGGGGTGTGTGCGTTATGGTAGGTGCTGGTGAGGTCCTGAACACCAGGCAATGACCCAATCTGGGGCAAGTCTAGCCTGGTATCTGTGGGGTCGGTGACTGACCAAGTAACAAACAAAACAAACAACAGAACCATGCCAACCGCCATCCAATAAAAAAGAAAGAGCAAAGGACAATCGGCCTTGTCAATCTCTGCATGAGGGAATTCTCTGAGCAGCTGCAATTTCCTTTGGATTCAGCCACCCGGGGGGGAGATAAGTGGACCTGGTCGGACAGAGATTTCTTCATTTTATAGTTCGACAGAAACCACACTTGTGAGTTGGGAAGCTTTGAAAAAGGCAGCTGCTTGCAAGAGGCTGAACAAGACTAAGAGGACATCATCACAGTGTAAACAGAAGTCATGTGACCCTGGTGTAGCTCCCTCATAGGCTACTGTTAGCTTAGCACTGCTAACCGTAGCATCCAGGCTTCCAGCATCATCAGAGGGTTCATTAGTGAAGATGATCCTGATGAACTGAACCTGGAAGATCATCAACTTCTGTTGACCAGAGCTGACTTCCCTCAAGCTCATCACACACACACACACACACACACACACACACACACACACACACACACACACACACACACACACACACACGTACACACACACACACACACACACAATGTAATTATGTAAACAAAGAGGAAAGACATTGCTGCTAAAAGCAAACAGAGGTGATATGACTTCATCTACAGTGAAATGCATTGCAGGAGATGTGCATCCAAAACACAAATACTGTACATGTGCACACACACACACACACACACACACACACACACACACTCACACACAAGCACACACACACACACACACACACACACACACACACAAGCACACACACGCACAAAGGATAAGAGACACTAGTGCAGTCTGAGCCAATCCCATTGTTGCTCATAGATAGAAGATGGTTAAAAAATGGCCAGTTTAAGAAGAAGAGAAGAAGAATTGCTGAAATAAAACACTGCCAACAGGCATATATATATATATATATATATATATATATATATATATATATATATATGTTTATGTAAAGTGAGTATATAAATATGTATATATATTTATGAGGGGCTGGAGCGGGTAAATCAGAGCAGTCTGAGTGCTGATCTACTCTGCAGCCGTGGCCTGAGGGGAGGCCGTTGAGGAGACAAATGGAAAGAAATAGAGTCTCAACAGTCAGTGCTCTGCCTTTATGCTTACACACACACACACACACGCACGCACGCACGCACGCACACACACGCACGCACGCACACACACACACGCATGCACGCACGCACACACACACACACACACACACACACACACACACAGTCACTCGGTGCCTCACCTCTGCTCCCGCCACACGACTAACAACCTCTGCTCTACCTGCGGAACCTTCAAACTCCAGTTGATGCGAACCGCCACAAATTAACTGATCTTCTTCTGACCTGGCGGAGGAAGCGTCGCCTCCCTGCTCCTCCTCAGTCTGGCAGGCTTCCACGCAACCAACACAGCAACCAGTTTCACCTGAAACCAGGGATTCCTGGATCTCCGTTGTCTCGGTCGACACTCGACTGACATTTTAATCCATTAAAAGTCACATTATTGTTAGCGTTGTTACTGGTCAGCTGCTTAGAGCGTGTTGGTGATGTCACGCTCCTACCGTGACGAGAGTTGGCCTTCCATCGCATCTTGGTTGTATAGAGAAAGATGCAGAGACAGTTCCAATTTCAATGAAGCCCCTTGTGATGCGTTATGGGGCATCAAATCTGAACACCTTGTTAAATCACAAAACTACAGAGCAAGACGGTCAAGAGAAGGAGGCAATAGAAAAGAAGAGGTGGAGGGAAACGAAGGAGAGATGAAAGTCTCCTCCGAGGGGGAAAGAAATGGCAGGTTGAGGTGGAAATGATTGAGCCTTGACCTCGGCTGGGGGGGCCGGAGGGGCAGAAGACGTGTTTGTCCGTTTGACGACGGATGCTGTATCGCCTGGCGCCACCAGATGCTGCTCTTTAGAATCTCCATGACTTTCAAAAATGAGTGAACAAAATTAAAAAGATATCCAGAAATCCTCCCGCGAGTGTTTGTTAGTTTCCATTTTGAAAATATAATGTTTTGAGAAAGGGGCTGACTGGACGTCACTTGCGGTCATCAGACATCCAGGCGGTGGTGGTAAGTGACCAGAATTCCGTGTCATGACGTCGGCTGGATGTAGAACGCTCGTGATATCGGACTAAAATACCACTTCTATTGCGCTAATCATTGTCAGAACAGACACAGTGTTTGTTAATACAAGCATCGAGTGGCCGACGCTGAAACGGTGTAGATCACCTTGAGGACTGCGAAGGTATTACCTCATCTATCAGCCTGCGCCTGCTCATGCCATCTTGTAATACCATTTGGAACCTCAAGAGGTGCTATTGGCAGTATTGAACCATTTCATCAGAAGAAGCAGTTTCCTGTTTCAGTCTACCTCTGAGGTGTGTGGGTGTGGCCTAATTTGGAGGGAAATGTTTGGAGGGAAGAAGCAGGAAGTAAGTGGCGCTCTGGAACAGTTCTACGAGTAAAGTCAACTTTGACTTCAGTAGAAGTTTAGAACTCTTCATTGAGCTGAGGACCACAATTATGGAGCCCAGGACTGAATGTGGACTCAAGGCCGGGCTGTCTTTGTCAGGTGAGTTGGATTCTGCTGGGCCTTTTTTCTGCCTGTTGTCAGTGACTTGCTGGTTTAAAGTGGAGCAGCTGAACTTGTGGATGTTTGGTTTGGATTATAAAGGCTGAACGTGGTGGCTCAGACCTTTAAACCCAGTTAAAACCCATTTGGCTTCAAGAGAACTGAGGCCCTCCAGCGCTAGCAAACTCCTGCGGGCCCCCCTGCGCTGCTCTATCAGCCAACCTCACACTACAGGCAGTCCCCCCCCCAGTTTTAGCAGTTCTGTGTACCTGCCTCTACTGTAGTTTGTCTCTACTTCCCCAGCAGGCTCTTGTGTTCTAATTCACCCTTTACATTCAGTTCTTTTCACAGGAACATGAACAATTCAAAGCAGCGCGTCCCTGATGGACACAGAACCGGCTCGCTGATTTGATCAAAGCAACAGTACAGTGACAGCTTCTTGAGGGAATTCTGGGTGGCGCGAGGCGCTGGTTCCCACCGCTGCCGGGGGGACGTCAGCTGCCGCCGCCGCCGCCGCTTTACGTGTGAGCTGCACTGATTTGTTTAATATCGGAGAGTTTGTCAGTTTATGATGCAGTTGAATGAATGGAAGAGGAGGCTGTCCCTGTTCCAAGGTTAGTGTGGTGCTCTAGTTAACTGTGTGTGTGTGTGTGTGTGTGTGTGTGTGTGTGTGTGTGTGTGTCTGCAGGCCAGTTTGCTGCTGGGGTCTTAATTACCCTCCTGGATTGTTATAGGCAGAAATCTAGTGGTGTCCCCAGGAGATGGTATTGATAACTGTTATATTAATGGTGTCAGGCTCCGTGTTCACTCCACAAGGCCTCGGGGCTCCGTGTTCCTGGTGCGAAGGCTCCGTACATGCATGTAGGTAAAATGATTGGTTTTCTATGTCGATGGGTCATCAGAGGTCAATCTGATACTGATGTTATATCAGAGTGTGTGTGTGCACGTGTTTACACATGCTGGATGGTGGAGCCTGCTTCATGTCCACACACGGCTGAGTATCGCTGTCGTCCGTGGTCACCATGTTTATAATCGGGTTAGAAAAACATTTTTTTTCCGTTTTAATCTGAAGGATAAGATCATTAAGACTTGTAAGCAACCTCGAAAATCTCAGGGCTCCCAGAAAATCTTGATGGAGTCAGCGTTTGCTGAACGGGTTTATTTCTGCACCTCAGGAACAGAAACGCACACGACAAAAAAACCCAAAACAAGACATGGTACCAGGACAAGTCATGTGATGCATCCGCTGTAAATCGCTTAAGATTTCAAAAATGTGGGCAAAACGCTGAAGCTTCATAGGATTTGCATACATGGATATTTGTGAATCCACCTCCTCCTCCGCTGTGGCGCTGGCTGCTGTCGTTGTTTGTCAGCGTGTGACATTGCGACCGTTCCGTGTTGAGGTCTTCGGCCAACTCTCCGTCTCTTCCTCTGACTTTGCAGCCATGCGTTTTCAGCTCCGGTGCTGTGGAGCTTCAAGAGATTTCAGCTGCCTCAGTTTGGAGATGAACTCTTGTTTGTGTAAATACGTGCCGTCTCCACGGTGGTGACCTCCAGTGACCTCCGAGGGTCAGCGCGGCAGGGTTATTACTGTAGAGAACAGCAAACATTCAGCAGGGATGTAAATGCCACAGCTGAATAAACCAGGTTTGGATGATTGCAGCAGCAGTGCACATGCATCAATACATGAATGTAATGTGTAATTTACATATGTAAGATTACCAATTACCTTTTGAAGCCCGTTTCATTATGACAGATATGTGCTGCTGCTGCATTTTTTTGTCTTCTGACACATCAGCTTATATCATGAAGAATCGAACCATTTCAAAGATTTGCAGCCGTCCAGGGAAAAGGTCACTTGTAAATTACACTCATCGCTTCCAGAGGATTGTTCTGCTGCATGTTTGTACGTTGCTGATGAATAGAATCAGTGGATTGGAATAAAGCACGACTGCGGTGGAGGTACGACAGCTGTTCAGCAGGTTTAACACAATTTAAATTAAATTGTGTTTCCATTACAATCAGCCTCTATTACCAACAGTATTGGTCATATAAATGCAACTAAATTAATGTTGCAATATTCCACAACCATTTCCACATCCCCCATAAAAACATGGAAACTCAATAAGTAAATGTTAATACTGCAGCTTTTATTAAAATGATGGATGGAAGTGTAGACGAGCGCAGTGCCAATTGTTTTTCTTCGGGAGCTTCCATCCATCTACCTCAGTAAATAATATGTCCCTAATGAGTTCATGGTCAAAATGTTTTTTTTCCAGTTGTCTTCAGGGCGTGGCTACTGTGGTGATCTGTCCTAAATATGCCTAAATATGGTCATTTGCAGTTGTTCAAAAATAAATAAACAAATAAAGCAGAGAAACTCCCAGATGAGGCTGAACTTCCTCCCCAGTACCAGAACTCTGACACTGGACGAACACGCAGGACCTGTATCAGCACGTCCATGCACACCTCCGATGACACATCATTCATTCATTCTCCCTGAAACGGGAGCCTGCTGCTTCCCAGTTAGCTCAGTTATCGCGGACTACTGTTACATGTAGTCCATAAATTCCTCCTCACTGCTCTGAAACGGTACACCAGCTTTAATCTGCGTCCACACGTCACACGAGGTGAATTATTTGTGCAGTTAAATTACATGTAGATTCAATGTGAAGACAGGAGTATTAACACGGGCAAATCAAGTAGATGTTTGTTGCTGGCTCACGTGATATCATGAGGCGTTAGCAACGTGAGCGCTCAGTATGAAAAGCTAAACTAACAAGCAGCATTGACCTGTCAGAGCACAGAGTGCACAACATATAAAATAAAACGCTCCTCTTCTTAAAATGAGATTAAGCTAATGCCTAGTTGGGCTAGCACTAGCCCAAGAGCTAGCTGTGGCCTGTAGCCCCAGAGCTAGCTGTAGCTCGAGAGCTAGCTGTCACCTGTAGCCCGAGAGCTAGCTGTCACCTGTAGCCCGAGAGCTAGCCCCAGAGCTAGCTGTCACCTGCAGCCCCAGAGCTAGCTGTCACCTGCAGCCCCAGAGCTAGCTGTCACCTGCAGCCCCAGAGCTAGCTGTCACCTGCAGCCCCAGAGCTAGCTGTCACCTGTAGCCCCAGAGCTAGCTGTCACCTGTAGCCCCAGAGCTAGCTGTCACCTGTAGCCCCAGAGCTAGCTGTCACCTGTAGCCCCAGCGCTAGCTGTCACCTGTAGCCCCAGAGCTAGCTGTCACCTGTAGCCCCAGAGCTAGCTGTCACCTGTAGCCCCAGAGCTAGCTGTCACCTGTAGCCCCAGAGCTAGCTGTCACCTGTAGCCCCAGAGCTAGCTGTCACCTGTAGCCCCAGAGCTAGCTGTCACCTGTAGCCCCAGAGCTAGCTGTCACCTGCAGCCCCAGAGCTAGCTGTCACCTGCAGCCCCAGAGCTAGCTGTCACCTGCAGCCCCAGAGCTAGCTGTAGCTCGAGAGCTAGCTGTCACCTGTAGCCCCAGAGCTAGCTGTCACCTGTAGCCCCAGAGCTAGCTGTCACCTGTAGCCCCAGAGCTAGCTGTCACCTGTAGCCCCAGAGCTAGCTGTCACCTGTAGCCCCAGAGCTAGCTGTGGCGACATTTGACTGCCCCTTTGATCCACTGTTACTGCTGCGTTGCTTTGCGATGTGCGATGGTCAGGTAAGCCTGCTGGCTTTAATCAGAGGCAGACGATTCAGACAGATTTGACAATCTGAAACCAGTTCTTAACTGGAACCGGTTCACTTGATTCCCTCCGCGATTAACAACTTGTTCCGTGCCCTCTCACAAACCTTTGTTGTATTTGTATTCTGAAATATTCCATAAACCAACAACAGAACCCGAGTACATGTGACCTCCTCTGATGAGATGTTTTCGTTCAAACAATTCCACCTTTCACTGAAACTGTGAAAAACAGATGCTATCACATTAAAATAGCCTTGGTTTAATTTCTTGGAAATAGTTGAAATAGTTTCCCTCCAAACAGATTTATTTTAGAAGCAGAGAGGGAACACTGTATGCCTCGCTCTAAATGCTTCCAGCTCTCAAAGCTTAATGTAGCCTACAAACACTTGCCTCAATGCCAAATGTATTTAGTCATGAAAAGCAAACTTTTCCATCAGATGAAGCAGCAGAGAGGAGTCACTCCACATCTTCTCTGCAGCGTGATTTCCTCAGTGAAAGGCCAGAATAAACGTCTCTTTGAGCTGCTTCATACATGCTGAATGATCATTATGTGGTCAGATGCGGCCCCAGCGAGGGGCCGTATGTCATATATGATCTGCAGGGCTGAATTAATGGCTGCAGAGTGGTGAGGCTGCCCTGCGCTCAGCCTCCGTCCTCCTGCAGCAGCTCTGACTTCACGCTCTCATTAAAGTGTTGCCGCAGCTGCTCGGTTCCTGAACTCTGACTGCTGTCACGCTAACGCTGGGCAGCGCTCATCGCAGGGCGTTCCCCCGGTGGGTATGCGTGCACGAGGCTCCGGCTTGTGTCTGCACACTGTGACTCTGAGCTGAAGTAATGCTGGGAGACGTGTGCTGCACTCCACCTTTATTTTGATTTTCAGCACCATAGATACCAGCAGATGGAGGAGGGAAATACTTGCATACTTGTGGCGCTGTGTTTGTCCAGATTTTATTTTAAATTCAAAGATCATATCTGAGGTCAGTCATGCGCATCCTAAGTGGGCAATGCGGATCGTAGCAAGGTCAAAGTCTCAACATCAAGAATGTAAGTTCTCTCGTCTCTCATCTAGAGCGTTGGTCCTGGTTAGAAACCCCGTCAGTCAATCGGAGTCCTTGAATGTGACGGCACAGTTAAACTGGGATGAGAGTCAAAACATTTCCTTCCAGGAAGAACTGCTCCAGTGCTACAACATTGTTCTACTGGAATCAGTACAATAGCAGACAGTTGAGATATTGAGGTTCTCCCAGTTCTCTCTCTCTCTGAAGGACAACCATGCCCCCTTGCCACCAAGTTACAACTCTCCAAAGATTTTAATGAAATGAAACAGTTCAACAAACAAAAATACATCAATAGCATCGGTAGCTTGCTAGCAGCGAGGCATGCTAATGCTAGCAGGGACTGCTAGCTAAAACATACACACAGTTTTTAGTTCCAATCAAAGCTTTTGTGGATTACTGAGTAAACGACTGTACAAAGAAGATGTAGATTATGGAATTGAGAGTCTATACATTTTTTGGACATTTTAGCTTTTGTTAGCCGTCAGTCTCTAATAGCTTCAAGCTAAATATAGTTTACGTGTACTGTTGGGGTAAAAACTGTTGTTGTGAGCTCTAGGTGCCTCTTTGTGAGTACTTGAAAGGAAAATAACCTTTTTTTTTTTTGTGAATCACCAAATCAGAATCAGCCGCTACAGTGACGAATGCGGATGGTTTCCTTCTTCCATGTCACGTGCAGAGCAGCAGGTGCGTGAGGAGGTTCTGGTGGCGGCGCTGCAGCCCACTTCAGCTGCTCAATAAAAATTCAAGGGCACAGCAAATTACTGTTTGCTTGAAAATGTCACTGAGTCATTCACATTATAATCACAGAGGAGTTCCAGCAGGCTTAATGGGGTGTATTGCTTGGCTCTAACTGCCTGTGCTGAACCAAACATTTTATTACCCCATAAAGTGAATTTTAATGACTGCAGTCGTTGCACTTGACTTTTATTTTTGTTTGGATCTCACGGTACCTCAGAGTTCACCGGGCGGCAGCCCAGCTGATCGTTGTGCAACTGCTAGCCCTCTGTGAGAACGCCAAACTGAGCCCCTCTCAGACACAAACAGCAGCAAGACCCCGGCCCACGTCACGCCTCATTTACAGCTGAACGCTCCCAAATCCTCCGCCTCGCTCACAGGGCGGCTTGGACCGCTATCACAGGTGAAAGCACTTCTCCCCTTCCCATGACCCCTGCCCCAGGCCACCCATCTCTCCTCACGTGCAGCGAAGTAGGAGAATTAATAATCTATTAGACGTGTTTATGTAAGCTAATGCTAATGGTTTCTCACTGAAATGGAGGCTGACTCCATTAGCGTGCCTCTGCAGCAGTGGTGATGGATGTGACCCTGGTGACGAGTTCCTGTGCACCATTTGACACAGATTTCATTATCGCAGACAAGCTCATACGGTCCATCTGTCTCTTTCTCTCAAGGTCTCACCGTCTCCGTCCCATCTACACAAAACATAATGGTCGTATTGGATTCATAACAGCAGCCAGGACAAGCAATTAGCCCGCGCTAATGCGCTGCTCTTCGATTCAGCTCCAGCACGTGTTTGCAGGCCTCCAAACTGATCAATATGGCTCCAAGAGGCGCTGAGGAGGGCACCAATATGACATCATCACTCAGGCAGGTTTGACAACGCGGAGAACAAACTCTCCAACTGAAGCAGAACAGTAGAAGAGATCCCTTAACATCTTCTTAATGGAGGCGTTATGGGACGAAGGAGAGAGTCTGGCGATGATCCACACTGTTGGGATCTGCTGGTCTCCACCTGTTGAGCTTAGCTACATGTTCTGGTTCCACCTGCTCGGATGTTTAACCCTCTGAAACCTCCACAATCTCACCGTAATCTTACCTGAATCCTACGAATGTTCCGGAGTGACCAGGCACCACTTAACCTACAGAGTGTATTTTGCCTTTCAAGTATTCACAAATGTAGTCAAACATTAATTTAATTATCAATGACACAAACTGTGACTGATACATTTACACATCTGTGAGCGTCTCTACATTCTGAGCTTTGTGGTTGCCGGCGGCGGTGGCGGCGGCGGCGGCGGCTCACTGATCTCATCCTCTCTTTGTTCAGTTGTTCTTTTCATCCTCCTCTTTTTCTTTCCTCCTTGAACCACGCAGGCTGACATTTCCATGCCGTTGTGTCGGCGACTCCATTCTCCGTTGCTGAGAAGCACTTTACATTCCAAGACATGCATCAAGTCGTTTCTCCGTTCACGAGCCGTAATTATATTCTTCTTTTACTCATGCTTGTCCTTTTATGTATAGATTCAACACAAAGCCCTCGACATTAAAAATGCATTCAGCTGAATAAAGTTGTCAAGCTGTCTCCTTCATCACCGCCGTCGTGCGTCGGCAGGGAGAGACGGTTGAACGTGGTGTGTTTGCTCTACGGGGCAAAGATTTAATGGCTTTCCCACAGCTTTGCCAATATTGATCAAAATACTAAATAACCTCTTACGACACTCCGCAATTTGCTGCAAAAATAATAAATCGTGAAAAGAGCTGCAGATGCATTTAATGAGGCCAATCGAGGGGCACAGGAATGAATCTTAGAATCCGGAAATAAGTTGTTGAGTGTCCAGTTTGTCTTCATACTATTTTTTTCATTTACTGCATTAAAGTGAGCAAACACTTTCAGTCCTTCAGGATGTGAACGTGTAAATCTGCCGTGTGTAATTTAGCGTCTCGCACTTGGAGAGCAACCAGCACCGGTGATCTCAGAGTAACGCTGGAGCCGACCCAGATAGCAGCCCTAAATAAGAGCGTATGATAATAATTCATCAGAGCATGTAATGTACAGTTCATGAATACACAGATCTATACTGGGAGTACTACTACCCCCCCAGTGAGGTAAAGAGCCAGTACTGTAGTTCCAGTCAGGCTGTAATTTATGTCAGCTTGATGGCTTCATCCAGCGTAGTTCACCAGCACATCAACCGCTGCTGGGCTGTCACATGACCAGCAAGGAAGTGAGGAGGTGGGTTTTAAACCAGGATTCCCAAATTTAATCCTCAGCTATCCCACTTTCGCAGCCATCGGCCATGCAAGAGCTGCAGATTTTGAGGTTTTCGGCACCCAAAAATGATGTCTGACAAAAATATTGTGTTATTCATCCGTGTGACTGGTTGGTAGCCAACTAGTACTGGTGAGTCCAACCTAAACCAGTGAGACGATAAACTGGACCCGAGGGGGCTGTCATGGTTTTACTGGAACTGTCCAGTCGCTACATTTGTACTTTAATCATACATATACATTAAAAAATAATGCTAAACTAAAAGGATCTGTCTCACAAGTTCTTTTAAAGGTGTTTTGAGTAGGAGAAGGAAGTACTTTTCTGCTCTGAAGTACTCAGAATGTTTCTGTTTTAATCCAAAATGCAGTTCTACTGTTGCTCTGATCGTTTCAATGCTTATTTTATTACCTTGTTTAAATTGTTTCTTTTTTTTTATCACTGTTAAGTATTGCACTCTGACTCGGGGTCACTGCACAGTAATAAACATCCACCCAAATATGTTCACATTATTAAACTCAAGGATTCCTCCACCTCCACATCATTACTGCAGAGCTCCGTGTTGAACATATTCACACGTGTAGCCGCCGTTAGCTCCTTGCTACAAGGAAAGCAATTATCCTCCATCATCCCTCATTCGTGCAGCAGTGGGATGACCTCAGCAGATATAAAGAGTCTTAATGTTCTCCTGTTGCTGAGGATGCGTCCGACACGCTTCCTCCGCTGCTGTGGGCCATCACAGGAAACAATAAAAACACTCCTGCTGACCTTTTACAGAATGGGATTTGCTCTGAATAAAATGGCCTACCTGGTTAACGTAGTTCCACATTGCACCTGGGGCACGAGACCCGTTTGTCTGTGTGTGTGGGGGGGCGTAAACAGGTGCCACCTCCGGCTCACCCCCTCCATCATGGGGCTTTAATAGGACATAACAATAAGGGAGGCGCGGTGAGCCCACCCAGGGGAAATCAGCACCACTGTACGCCGGTGTCACCCGCACCAGAGCGAAGGACATGGTCGCAACCTAATTTTATGTTTTCTGCAGCGATGCTGTCTCCATCATGACTGTAAACAAAGACACGCTGAAGTCACGTGTGTCCAAGTATTAAAGTGTGTGTGTAGGTGGACCATATGTTGCCCGCCGCAGCGGGACTTGTTAACGCGGTGGCGCTCCTCGTGTCCTCCCCTCAGTGTTCATCTTTGTCTCACCAGTAACTTCCCCTCTCATCTGCTTCATCCGGGCCTTGTTCTCCAGCGCGCAGCGTTCTCCATCAAACAAACCCAGCGCCAACACGGTACATCGAGCAGGACGCTCATCCTTTCACTAACAAGTTCACTGATGAATATTTTAATACGAACTTGGTTTGACATCACGATTGGGGATGCACAACAATATCGGCACATGATCTGATCGAAGGACGGATATTTGTCATGTATCTGCGCCCGTCCGATGGTCGATTTCCTCTTTTTGCTCATCACTGATCAGGAAACGAGCACGTACAGACTTGTGTTTTATCAACCACATGACTTGTCTCTTACTGTGGCTATTCCAACGCTGACCACATGCGGTAAGTTGAGTTAACCCTGTGACCAGAGACTAGATTAGTGCAGCGGGAGTGAGTCACGTGCTGGCCAGGAGGTGTAAATGTTGTCCATTACACCTTTAACCCCCAACTGTGCAATGTAAGGTAGTGGGGTTGTTGACAGGTTTTTCTTTGTTAACATATTGGAGTCATTTACCGATGGTCTACAAAGTAGGCGTGTATATATGTTGAATGTACAAACGTTACATTATCAAACTCTGAAAATCAACAAGCTCTGAGATTATTGACCCTGCTAGTTTAGCAGGTTGTTAAAGATGATGGGACAGGTGAGAAACAAGTGTGTAAGGTCAAAACAACTGGCTTGTCGGTAAATGTACAGCACGGAGTGACGTTAGCTTAGCTTGGCTAATGGAAGCAAAGCAGCTCAAACGCAGCGATAACAATCATACAGTCTTGCTGCTTTAATTCTCTCGGGACTTTTGTAGGTAATTCATTCGGCATCATGTTAAGCAAGACTGACAAAAGAATATTTACTAGTATGGATGGTTCAGACGGACCTGACTGCCTCTGAATGTCAGGCTAGCACGGGAGGCTTCATAAGAACCTCACAAATCCGTTCTGAGACTGGAGAAAGGACACGAGGGGAGAAAAGGAAAGTTGTGAGAGACCGTTCATGCATTAAAAAAAACAAACGTTTGAACAGCAAGCCTGTTATTTAAATACAAATTATCACAAAGTATTATTTATTTTTCTTCCCTTAATGGACTGATTTCACACCATTTTGCCCCACATTTCATTTTAAGCCATTTAGTCTGACTTAAATGGTGCATAGACGAGATGGCGAGTCCTTTTACATGCTAATCACTCATATGGACACACAAGACTGCAGGAGGATGGCGGTGGAGGATGTGTCATCTTGTCAGCGTAGATGATTTATGATTTTTCACAACTGAAGTCCACGGGAACAATGGAGCACCAGGAAGACTGCTGGAGTGAACACGAATGTGTGCGTTTGTTAGGTTTTGCACAATTAAAGGTGCGAACTGGTTGATTTTACACCCAGAGTCTCTGGCAGCAACTCAGGAACAGAAGGACAAATCTATCGGTGTCTTGAATATTTGAGAGCAAATTTTTCTCCTGTCACCTGATCTGTTGTCATACGCGTGGACCTCTGGTCGGGCCTGTGGCGCGTGGTACTCGTTGACCCCTCGATTGTGCTCCTGTCATTCAAGTGCGTCTGAGATGATTGACAGCTGTGGAGCGACGGTGACAAATGAGAGTGTGTTAAGATTGACTTCATGTTGGCCCCATTTTCCCTGACAGACGGCGCGACTCAGACATACAGAGACAAAAAAATTGCCACTTCAGCCTCTTTCAGGATTGGCAATCAGGCTCAACAAGCTCCTGAATTCCTTTTGATGTTGTTACAGCCGGTATTTTTGGGAAACCACATCAGACAGAGATGGCCAGAAAATGACTGCTTGTGGTGTTGTGCCTTTGTTCGATGGCAACAGCGACCGCTGATAGAAAGAGTAGAAAGATTCAGGGTCCTACAGGAAAACACATCAAGCCTCGACTGAAATGGGAGCAGTGTGACGAACGTCCTCCATCAGGCTCGTCTTCCCTTGAGCGACGAGGAGGAATGTAACTTACCTGGTTAAAACATAAGGGATGCACCAAATATGCTGATACTGACCTACAGCTGATGTGTACCAGTGTCGGTGTGATGCAGACACATGGTTATCACTGCTTAACATACGCGTGCTGACGTGCTTCATCTGAGAAAAATAACATTTTTGATTCAACATTTTTTTATTTGATTACAAGACCTTTGGGAAAGCCCATAAATCAGAGTTGATATCAGAGCGTTGGAGCAAACCAATTACATGGTCCTTTGTTAGCGTTGTTGTTTTGACTCCACCACTTAAACTCCACTCCAGCTCTGACGAGAGGGACTAACAGCACAGAGGCTGTCTTTAGAGAGGACGTTTCAGAACGGGGTCACTCTCTCCTCACACACATTCATATTCCGCCGTTCTGACATCCATTAAGTTTGCAGCAGTGGAGGCGATGCCGCGCGGACACTGCGATTACTCCATATTCAAGGCCATGGCTGGCGCTGAACCTGTGGCTTGGAATCCTTTTTAAATTTGCCATTAAGCTGTGAATAGGGCCGTGGGGAATGAGATGCCAGCGGCGTGACTGCGGCGGCGGGCCTGATGGAGAGCTGACCCTCCGCATCTTTTACAGAATCCCCCCCAAATTGAATGGTCCAGAGGTTGCAAATTGAGACTGCGCTTTGTGCGGCGGCTGATAGGACTCAGCGTGATTCATAGGCCTATTATCAGGCTCCTGAGATGTGAGCGAGCTGCGTCGCCGCCGAATCCCACACAGGCTGTAATGGTCCGAGAGCCACAAATGGAGACGTGTAGCGTGTTATTGTTGAGTTGATGATAGGATTCACATGCACATTATGGGAGCTCTTGTTACACACTGAAAGCTTTAATGGAAATGTGAGTGTGTGAGGAAGACATTTTATGAGACAGGAGATGGTCCTTTCCCTCATGTGTCACCTTTTGTCACAAGCAGTGTGTTGGCGAGTGTGTTTTCATGCTTTGGTTCTTGATCCTATTCCATTTTACAGCGTGGTCAGTGTGATTGTAATGTAACGAATCCAATCTCAGCCTGGCTTTTACAGCCTGTTACAGTGTGTGTGTGTGTGTGTGTGTGTGTGTGTGTGTGTGTGTGTGTGTGTGTGTGTGTTCGTTCAACCCCTGCAGCTACGCGGAGTTGTGTGATGTCACTGTGAGTGTTCATATCATTGGGTTGTTTCTGGCAGGCGTGCGTGATCACACCTCTTGGGTGCCTGTAGAGAGTTTTCATTACGGGGATTAGCACACAGCGTTGCTACCTGAGGATGCGCAGAATTTATACCCTAAAAGGAGCTGTCATCGTATTAATCCCGGTCTTCTGCATTTGCTAAGATAAATTGTAGACTTTCTCTGGAATAGGAGGCGTTCTGGAATGATTTAAAGAGTGTGACAGTGCTGTCAGCCCCGTGCCGAGGCCCTCGCTATGGCCCCAATCAAGCATTAATGGGCGAAGCGGAAACATCATGTGACAGTTTGGATTTCGCCAGCAGAGTGGAGGTCAAAGGCCCATTAGAGAGCTCTGAATCATTATGCTGGTGATAATTAATCCTGACCTTGGCCTTGGGGAAGCATTGAACCACATCCACATTGTGAAAGTGGTCTTCATCCGTCCAAGACTGACCGAGAAACACAAACTGTAGATACACAATGCGTCACGGTACTGTCTTGTTTGGATTCTGTTTTATTTGTATAATATTGCATGATGTTGCTGTAATTATGACGCAATTAAGTGGTGCGTCACTGTTCCGACACGAATGACAGTGAAACACTAAAAGTCACGTTGCTCTGAGTAAAACTAGAGGACCGCATGGCGCCTCCACGATGTGTTCCACCTTTGACCGCCACGACTTTTTCCGTTTATCTTTGTCCTACCCGACTTTTTTGCTTAATTTTAAGAAATTCCCTCAAGTCGTTCCTGAGATATCACGTTAAGGATAATAAGATGGATATTGCACAAGTGCGACTTCTCACCACTACAGTCTTCTCAGCTCACCCTTGAGTCCCAGTGGACATTTCTTCAAAAGAAATTCCCTCAAGGCATTCATGAGATGTTTCTGCTTCCTCAGGAAGACATGGGGTCTGACTAATATCTGGAAATTGGAGATTGCAGATTCCTCTGCAAAGAAACCCAGTGTACTGCTCCAACAAGTAGACTGACCCATAGTAGCAACTTGGTATCCAGTACGTTAGCCCAGTTAGCTACCACCGGCTAACATTTTTTGTGAGACGGTCACGTTTACAAAACCAAATGAAACAAAACATACGAACACTAAACTGGTTTGTGGCTCAATCATGTTGTAATTGTGATCTGTACCAAAAATGTTGTCCATGGACTGAATATGCAATTATATGCTAGTAGCAGCATTAGCATCTTAGCCCAGATCACATCGGACTACATTGTTCAGGCTTGCTTTTTGATTTGTTTTGGGGTTTTTAGAGCAATGAAAATAGTCTGTGAAAATACATTTATATTTATGTCCCCACAACATGAAGAACACCCGTGAAACACACACACACACACACACACACACACACTTTAGATGATGAGGCCAGGAGTGCTGCATGCTGCAATGACCGGTGTGTCATATTTCATCAGAGTCCTCTAACCCTCTCCACCAGCCGTGCATCTCTCTCTCTCTCTCTCTCTGTCTCTCTCTCTCTCTCTCTCTCTCTCACACACACACACACACACAGACACACTCAAACATATGAAGCCAAGCGGAGAATAAAGCAGAGCATGTGGGGATAGTGCTCTCATGACACAGTGACAGGACCAGCACCGAGACAAATGGACAACATTACTAGAAACATCAAAGGTGTGTGTGTGTGTGTGTGCACAGGTGATATCGGGGTTGGAATGACGAAGAGTGTGTTATTTGACTTCATCCCCCTTTTGTCTTTTTACTTTGTCCCAATTTGTCTTTCCCAGTGACCCCCCCCCCAGTCTAGGACATATTTGTGCTCCCCAGTCACTCTGCTGGTGTTTACTTGACTAAAAATGAGAAAGAGAATCTGATCTTTCCTACCAGACGTCTGGTTTCTGGTGGGAGAATTTTTATTTATTTATTTTTGTGTGTACACAAACGTCAGTCAGCAGAGATGTTCTGATCAACCCAAAACATTTCTGTTGTCATTTGTTGTGAAGCCCATTTCCCACTGGCCAAGAACCAGCTGGCGCTCGTCTGCAGTGGGACAGCGTTTAGAGGGTTTAATCATCAGAAATGTTCTGAACTCGACCCAAACTCTGAATCCGAACGAACGTGGTCACTTGCGTCAGGTGATGCAGTGACGTGTGTATCGTCTGTGACTGAGTCAACCTGTCTGGGTTCAAGTGGCGATCTACCAGTTGACACCATAACCACGAAACACCGCCACATTTCCCCTGTTTGCCTCCGCCGTAGGCTCTCAGAATACGTTTCCTCACATTAGCTGAACCTGACTGGACCTCAGCTGTAGTGACGTATAATAAAACATTTAATTTCCAGCTCACCATTGTTCCATTTGCTCTGGAAGATGCCGAACCCTTTTTTTAACCCTTAAACACATCGTTCAGCTGTTCAACAATATGGCGCCAAAAATACCCACAATCCCATACTGGCTCACAGCCACCCAGTAACTTCCTGACACCCACATTTCTACCCTGCTTCACTCTGATAAATATTAACGAACAGCAGTTGGACTGTCTGGAGGTTGTGGTCTTTTCTCTTCTTGCAGCAGTGCGGAAAGTATTTGAAGATTTGTGGGGTTTTGGTCTGCGCGGCGTGATCAGCAGCCGCTCCTGCCTGACAAACCTCCAGTCAGATGGACAGGAAGTGGAAAGGCGATAATGTCAGTGATGGATTCTGGCGCTTTATCCGGTGGCTTCTCCACACTCTCTTTTTCTCGGCTCGAAGGAGACTTAATTAAGTACGCAAAACATGGCGTACAGGAGTGAGTGGGCGTGAGGACGAGACCAAACTCCAGCAGCAGCCGTTTATTCACACTCTCCTGAAGCCAGATAGCAATTCAAAGTCTGCTTATCTCCCTGACATAGTTCACTCCATGCATTCTCTAACCACAAGTGTGTGTGTGTGTGTGTGTGTGTGTGTGTGTGTGTGTGTGTGTGTGTGTGTGTGTACATGCGGTCACAGGTCTGCTCAACTAATCGTATTGATTTTGTGCAAAAAGTCCTGAAGCTAAGCTAAAAACATTAAAGGCAGAGGAGAGAGGAGAGATAGCGGTGAGGAGGGATTATCTGTGAGCTGTGTTTGCCTTCTAGAGCTTCAATAAAAAAATCCAATCCAATATATTTTCCTCTTTACAGAGACTTCATAGCATATTTGTTCAAATCAAAGAGGCTGCAGAGGGAAAGTTCTCTTCTCCCCGATAAGCTGCAGGAACCATTTTGAAGGACGCAGCATGAAAGTGGTCTCCAAGGACCAGGATGAAATCGCTTGTTTTAAAAGGCAACATTCATAAATACTTGAGGTTTTTAAATGCATCACTGTTAGAGGGTCATACCCATTTTTCTCATGCGAAATTTAAGCGTGTAAATGTCAGAGAAAAATACACAAAAAAAAAAACTCAGGTCAGGCCAGTCACATCGTGCGGGCTTGTTGGAAGGCCGGCTCAACATCGGGTTTGCGACCATTTTGCAGTTGTAGTTCGGACGATCCTGTAAGTAATAAAAAGACGTCCTTCGAATCTGCGTTGGTCTCAATTATGAACCATTAAGAGTTAAACTTCTCCTTGAACGAGAACAGAAAACGGCCCTCAAGTCATTCATGTGAGAGAACGATGTTTACCGAGTTTTGCCGACTGATGCGGGAAGAGTTTGATTCATCAGTGAGCTCCGCTGGTGGCTCAGCGCCTGGGACTCATCCGTGGAAACCCGTGATTATCGTCTCGCCACGACACCGACATGCAGCAATCCTTCGCTGGTACGTTTTCGACGATGTTTGTTGAATGTGCAGGCACACCTGCAATTCTTTTTTTTTTGCAAAAACGGCAACTGTCGTTGGGCTCCATAACTTAAGAATTTCTCCACCTCCACACACCGTACGCAAAACACATCCATGGATTCTGCTCCGTCGCTCTGACTACGTCACCGTCTTCGTCACTCTGATTGGTCGCGGCACTATCCTACTGCGTGCAGAGGGAGTTTGTCCAGCCCCTCTGATTGAGCCCTGCCGATGGCGTGTTTCCAGACCAACACTTGATGTAGTTGCCAGGCTAGGTGATGGAGGCATTGTAGCACGCAGAACTCCATGGAAAAAAGATCAATTTAAGTGATTAAACCCCAAAATAAAAGAGCAAGGATGTAAAAATGTTTTGTGAAAGTCTGAACCTGCGGCGGTGGTCTCGGCTGCTGCGGTTGGTCTTTAATCAGTGGCGAGAGGGAGGTTGGCGATATCAAGGTTCCAGGTGGATGGCAGACAAATTGGTCCTGATTGCGGCGGAGATGCCCTTCACTGCTCCGCCTCCGTCAGCTCTCAGCCCTGCTCCTTGCTGAACACAATCGATACACACACCTGCTTTTTCCCCACTCTGTTGTGATGTAATCTTCCTCTGATGCACTCTCATTCATCCTCCTCGCGCCGGCCTCTCCGAGGAGCCTCCAGGAAAAAAAGTGGACTTCTGTTATTATTTTCTTATCCCGACAAGTAAATTAACATTCGGCCCTGAGTCATCCTCAACTCTCCAGTGTTGCAGAGCTGGAGAGCAACATAATCACAAACACACATTCGCAATTTTTTGTTTTCTACAACAGAATTTTAGAGACTGATTAAAAAGTCTTCTGCTTCCTATTTTAAATGATCAAGAATCTGCTGTGGATTTGTTCGTGCAGGAAACATGTTTGCACTGCAGTTGAACTGTCAGCATGACTCTTAAAGCGATACTTCATGCAAAACATGTATTCCACCTCGCAAGTACTTAGAAATATGTGTACTAGGTGAACTCCTGCAATAACTAACAACAACAAAACTGTCCAAAAAGGCCCCTTTACAAAGTCTGCAGGTCCTGTTAAAGCAGATGTGAACATGCGGGACATTTTTGGGCAGCTTTGTTGTTGTTAGCCGTCAGTCACCATTAGCTTCAAGCTAAGTGTACATGGCTGCTCTCTCTGCTTTCTGGAGTCACAAAGCAATAATGCATAAGGGAGAAACACATCGCCGTACATCTCCGTGAGCTCACTGTACTTTGTGAGTACTTCAAAACAGAAAACACATTTTTGATGTATCGCTTTAATTTCCAGATTTTTGTTTTATTCCTTTATCAGTGCAACCACAATGTCACTGGAACTAGCCAGTTAGCATTCAGGATTAACAGCTGCGGCTACTGTCATGGCTCAGAGAGCTCCCTCGAGGGCAGGAAGCTCCTGATCAGCACAATTGATTTGTTTTTTTGTGTCCAGACGTGGACGAACGACCCGAGGGGTGTTTATCTGTTCAGAAAACACACCGAGGTGAGAACAGGATGCACAAAAACAGATGAGTATTTCTTACAATGAATAAAACATTGACCTTTTATCCCATTTTCGCAAATGCACACTTCAAATACGTCCCTGCTGCGGACAACGGGCTTCATCACAGTAACAAAGTGTCTGGCGATGGTGGAGGCGCTGCGGCTGCTTCAGAGCAGGAGTTCCTCCTCGCGTGGTGGTTTCATGCTCTCACTGTAATTCCCATGAAAGAGGGAGATTGCAGGTGTGAATACAATGAATGCCCAAAACAACCAAAATCCTTCACTCGGAAGGAGATCAAATGCTGGGATTATGGACCCTCATACGGGACAAAAAGGCTGCTCTCCCAGCAGTGGGACCGTTATCAGATACACTGACAAAAGAGGTTAAGCTGCTGCATTAGCATATTTGTTGACACCAGACTGCAGGTCTGTGTCCGTGTGTGTGTGTGTGTGTGTGTGTGTGTGTGTGTGTGTGTGTGTGTGTCCGTGTGTTG
Organism: Aulostomus chinensis; assembly: GCF_037954235.1. NCBI lineage: Eukaryota > Metazoa > Chordata > Actinopteri > Syngnathiformes > Aulostomidae > Aulostomus > Aulostomus chinensis. Next base: position 1,720,149 of record NC_141333.1, on the reverse strand, counting down.
AGGGAGGGAGAAGGGATTCGCAGTCCACCTCCCGCCTGCTGAGATCCTGATAACATCCACCTGTGTGCGTCTGCTTTGCGCCAACAGCTGGAGTCCACGTCATTTAATTAACGACAAGAAATTGCTTATAATTTGCACCACAATACCCTCTATAATGTGTCCTCCATCTCGTGGTGGTGAGGAGGGAAAGTGCCAATGTTCAGTTATAAATGGACAGTTTGTGAGTGACAAGTCAGTGAGTCCTTTGTCTTGTAATACTGGTTTGTTCCTTTGGGGGCAACAGTGAGTCATTGGTGAATGAGGTTTTGTCTGCAGGCTCGTGCTAAGCAGGTTAGCATTTAGGTGCCAACCTGTCACTCACTCGCTGACCCCACACACACACACACACACACACACACACACACACACACACACACACATCATGAACTCGTAGGTGCACACTTGTGAGCAGACAGACAGTTGCACACATCTAACAGGTGTTACACACGTTTCCATTACATGTTCCAAACACCGGCGTCATTCATTCAGAGGCGTGTTTCTGTTCTCCAGGGTTCCCTGTCGTTTAGCTCGGATCCTGAGGGGAGTCTGGTTCCTTGGCTGCTTAATACGCCACCATGCAAACCAGCTGCCAGTCACCCAATGATCAATATTCAGGAGTAATGGGAGAGTGTGTGTGTGTGTGTGTGTGTGTGTGTGTGTGTGTGTGTGTGTGTGTGTGTGTGTGTGACTCACTTCACTCTGTTTCTGTACATTCAACTGTGATCATTTAGCGGTTAGTCCTGAGAACACACACTGATAATTATGAGAGTGAGTTATCATAAGTAGGCTAGTGATGAGTCAATTAGTCACTAGGTGTGTGTGTGTGTGTGTGTGTGTGTTGGATGAAAAGCTATTAGCACAAGCTGTGAGTCGAGGCACACAGGCTGTAAAGTGTCATTTTGCAGTCTGTTTTTGTTTTCCAGCAGAATAAATGTGATATATGCACCAATTAGCAGCGAGGAGGGATAATCCAGGTGTGATCAATAACCTACGTTGAAATCCATCAAGCTGTGAACACGGTTAACAGGTATGTTGCCAGCAGAGTGCTCCGCTATTAGTTACACAAAAATCTCTGCATTGAATGAACATACCAGAAACAATCCAAGATTCAAAAAAATAAACGAGTAAGTAATGTTGTTTACATATGAATCAGGTATCATTAATGACGCTCCCGTCAGGCCGGGCTAGACTCCAGTGGGGGGGACCAGGGTGTTCAGCACAGACGGATATTAGCTTAGCTGCTTTTATTTTGAAGGTGCGATCACTGTTCTTGCTTGTTTCCTTATTAACCCTTCCAGTTTCCTGAGGAGCCCATGACTCGGGCCTGGAAGGAGGAACCAGGGGGAAGCACAAAACCTCATACATAAAAGTTCTTGTTTTTTAACCCTGCAGATGTGATGATCGGCGCTGCGGGGTGAGCTGGAGACTCGCGTCCCGGCTCAGAGACAGGATGGAGTCATCGTCTTCACAGTCACGTCCCAATTTAGCCCCCAGCTTCTTCCTGTGATCCGCTGCTTCACTTTGAATTACGGCGGAATGAATATGATGGGAGGATGAAGAACGGGATGGGGTGAGAGGTTCTGCGGAGTAATCAAGGGAGAGGGGAGAGATGAGAGGAAAATGAGGGAGTGGGAGAGAAGCGGGGGGGGCAGTAAATCAGTGTCTGTAAACAAGAGTGAAGGTGTCGGATCTGAGCGCTGAAGGGAGGCAGCAGGGTGCAGATGCCTGCTGCCACATCACATCACCTCAACGGCAGGTGTGTGTGTGTGTGTGTATGTGTGTGTGTGTGTGTGTGTGTGCGTCTGTGATTCCCAAATTTCCCCTGAGACCTGGGAACTTGTTGCTCATTCCTTCTGAGCATGTTCTTCCAGGATGGCTCTGTCACAGGAGAATATCAATTTTATTTTTTCAATCCAAAATAAAAAAAATCAATTTGCACAAACTTATTCAACCAAAAAGAATCCGTCAAAGTGTAAAGATGATCTGATAACGTTTCTCTTATTGTGGACACCGGAGTGCTGAGCAGTCAAATCAATACAGCCATCTAGCATCATAACGTCTCACCATCAGTATTCCAGCCCCAGCTATTGATACTGTACTGCAGTGTTTAGTACGTTATCGTAGCTACATCGTAGCATGTTATCATAGCATGTTATCCCAGCTACGCTGAAGCATGTTATTGTAGCTACATCGTAGCATGTTTTCGCAGCTACATCGTAGCATGTTGTCCCACCTACACTGTAGCATGTTATCGTAGCATGTTATCCCAGCTACACTGAAGCATGTTATCGTAGCTACATCGTAGCATGTTATCCCAGCAACACTGTAGCATTTTATCATAGCATGTTATCCCAGCTACACTGAAGCATGTTATCGTAGCTACATCGTAGCATGTTATCCCAGCTACACTGTAGCATTTTATCGTAGCATGTTATCCCAGCTACACTGTAGCATGTTATCGTAGCATGTTATCCCAGCTACACTGAAGCATGTGAATGAAGCTACGTACAGCAACAGTGCATCTTTAATCAAATCATCACTATAGCTTGTAATGAGAGTTTGAATGCATTATTTTTTATCACCGTTTGTGTGTGATCACTATAGAACGATGTATGTTCTACTACCCAGCGTGAATACGTATTGTTTTTCACCACACGTGTGCGAAGCATGGAGATCGACTGGTGGAAGAAATGTCTGTTACACCAGAAGCCAGATGAGTCGCAGCACCACCTGGTGGCAACAGGAAGTTATCACACGTTAGTGTTCTCCTCCTAGTGGGATGACTAGAACACATCAGTGGTCAGAAAGAGGTTACTGTAGCCAGGAGGCGGCCATGTTGGATATCTGACCATAGATCTGGACACTGCAGTAACTGGAGTCACATGGTCAGAGTTTAACCCCTAGCGCCACCTGGTGGTTGCAGGACGTGTACTTCCTTCGTGGCCCCAGAAATGATTTGCCTCCCAATGTTTAAGAATTGTCTGTTCCTTCTTCCTCCATCTGCTCAGATGCGTCTGACCTGTTTGATCCCATAACAGCTTTGACATTAAATAATGAAAACAGGAGCTCTGAAGTGCTTTGGCCTACATGAGTCTTACCTGCAAGGGAAAACCTGCTCTTCTCCCCGCAGAGAAATTATTCATAAGCAGCAAGAGGCAGAAGGAGGAAGAATATGCATCTCTGCTCGCTCCCTCCTCCTCGGCCGTCTTCAGTTCAGCCCTCTTCTCCTGACTCCCTCACCTGCTGAGCTCCAGCTGGCAAACACATCTTCTCAGCGTGAGATTTTAATTTGTCAGAGCTGTGAAATAAGGAATGAGAACCAGAACCTGGTACTGAGCAGCCCACGCGACCGAATTATGGCTTTTGCCATCGATTTTAGTGAGGTGACATGATATGGTCACTTCCTGTTGGACTACAAACACACCTCAATCCTGACATCATCACTTCCTGTTGAACTACGAGCATACCTGTTGCAGGACGACCACTCAGACCGCCGCAGAAGCATAAATACAGATTAATAGGTCACGTGATCAGGCTCCATGAGTCGTCCCCACATGGATGTTTGGTTGTAAAATGAGATTGCTTGCAACGTCTGAGTTGTGGACTCAAAGCACAGCCAAGCAGGAGAACCCAGAAAAGGCTGCATATTCACATTTGTTCAAAAACGTCCCAGTTGTGGGGGTTCGAGGTGTAGCATCACTGGAATGAAAACGGCGTGGATGGAGTCGTCTCTTCCCCTCCACCGACGGCTGAGGACTCCATTTCCTCCCAAATCTCTTGTTAATAAAAGCGGTGCAGTGACACCTCACGTGTTATTCACAAGAAACGCCGAGACGTAGGCTGGGACGCTAAACCTGTTTGCAGTGTAATATTCATTTACTGTGATTTTTTTTAAAATGGTTGTCAAAGGAACAATAGCAGCAGCTGAACCAGATCAAGCTGACACTGTTTAATAATCAATGCTCTCTCTCTCCCTCCCAGTTTTGAACCTCAGCCTGTGGTTATTCATTAAAAAAACCAAAGCTGTACATTCACATCCTCTTGTAGATTTTAAAAAAAAAAAAACATCTGAAGGAGGACGAGACTGAGCTTTTTGAGTCTTTTGATGACAGAAAGGAGCTTTATCCTCCCTCTCTTCTCTTCTTCTTCCTCCCTGCAAATTAGAACGTGACCCAATTTCTGTCCATTTTTAAGCAGACTCTTTTTCTGGCGAGGCGTCTGGGGGAGTTAGATAAAGCTGGCGTGGAGCCTCCTGGAGTGTGTGAGGGAGCTTCTCTCTCAGCCGAGTGGATCCTTCCATATCTACTGTATATGAGGCTCCATATGTTGGCTGTAAGATGCAGAATTCACACATTTACTATTGATATCACGTTGCATCATTCAGCTCTGGAAGGCAGGGAGGCAGATGAGGGACCAGATGAAGAAGAAGAAGAAGTCTTGAATAATTTTTTTTTAAGTCCTCCACTCCGATCAGTCCCTCCATTCTGAACTTTCCTCTCATTTCCTCAGACTTCCCGCTGTGACCTTGACTTGCCTCTCCATCCTTCCATTGGTCCATCCTTCCATTGGTCCATCCATCCATCGCTGCCGCGCATCTTCTTTATCACAAGCATCATTACCATGGCTTCATGCTGGGCCGCGTGCACTCGTCCGTTGTCATCTTGCAGGAAGGGCTTGGAGTGGAGGAGGACGAGAGCCGGCTGGAGAGCGGCAGAAATGGAGTGCAGCGGAGTGATGGAGATGTTGTCACGACGAGCTGCAGGATGGTAGGTGCTCCTCGTCCGTCAGGAGGAAAGGCGGCGGCGTCCTTGGCTGAGATGAGTTGCAGAGTTATTGACACACACAAGGAGGGTGTAAGTAGGCACATGTCCGTAAACCATCTCGCACGCGCTGATTCATAGCTGCAGGCTCGAGGATGAACTTGAGCTTGAGCTCAGCGATCATCTGAGGCGCCACAATCACGTCCTGCCAGGCGTAATGTGTTTCTCATCTAGAACGTCTCAAACAGGAAATATAGTACGTTATTAAAACCGTCAATCAGAAGGAAAAGGACGAACGGATGAACTCATCTGAGTCCTAAACGAATCAGAGGTTGGAGTTTGTACATTGATGCTCTGAAAGTATGGATGGACTCGTTCGCTGTCACTCTGACGCTCTTTAAGTCTCCCAACACGACTGAACTCAACTGTTCAACCTCCTGGCGTCACCACAACCAACCAACACACTCTCAGAAAACAGGCATTGTAGAAGTTGTGCGCTTTTGTTTTATGCAAGCAAAATTGTCAGGAACCTTTCCGGATCCGATCACATCATACTGCCGTGGTTCTCTCGGCTGGCTGGAGTTTTACTGGTTTTTATTTTTCCTCGTCATTCATTTTCACGCATGTAGACCTTCTGTCTGTCTCAGAACATAGTTCAAGACATTCTGCACGGCAACAAGCTCTTTGAAGCCCCCCAGTCTGGATTCAGGGAACACCATAGCACTGAACCAGCACTGGTCAAAGTCTCTACTGATCTTCTTACAGCTTCAGACAGAGGTCTTGTCTCTGTACTTTTGGACTTCAGTGCTGCATTTGACACCATTGACCACAGCATCCTGCTGCAGAGACTAGACCATGAAACTGGGATTAAGGACCTGCCCTAAAATGGTTCAAGTCCTACTTATCTGACAGGTTTCAGTTTGTTCATGTTAATAATGACCATTCAGAGTACAGCAGAGTCACATATGGTGGACCACAGGGTTCAGTTTTAGGACCGATTGTCTTCACTCTTTACATGCTCCCATTAGGTGACATAATCCAGAAGCACTCGATCAACTTCCACTGTTATGAGGACGACACACAACTCTACTGGTCGATGGAGCCAGACGACACAAGCCAGCTTACTCATCTGCTAGACTGCCTGAAAGACATTAAATCCTGGATGTCCTCTAACTTCTTACTGCTAAATTCAGATCAAACTGAGGTCATCATGTTTGGACCTAAACACCACAGGGACACCTCTCTAACCAGATCACTACTCTAGATGGCATCACCCTGACCCTGAGGACAACTGCAAGGAACCTTGGAGTCATTTTTGACCAGGACCTTTCCTTCAGCTCCCACATAAATCATGTGACCAGGACCACCTTCTTCCACCTGCAGTATCACTAAGATCAGGAACATCCTTTCCCAGAGTGATGCTGACAAACTGGTGCATGCATTCATCACTTCTAGGCTGGACCACTGCAACTCTCTCCTGTCAGGATGTCCCAACAACTCTCTAAAGAGTCTCCAGCTGGTCCAGAACGCTGCAGCCAGGGTTCTGACGGGAGTTAGAAGAGAGAACACATCTCTCCACTTTAGCTTCTCTCCTTCCTGTAGGATCTAGAATCCACTTCAAAATCCTTCTGCTGACTCATCAGACTCTCAGTGATGAAGCTCCATCCTCTCTGAAAGAACTCATTTGTCCCTACTGTCCGACCAGAGCACTCCGCTCCCAGAATGCAGGTCTGTTAGTGACACCCAGTATCTCTAAAACAGACTGGGAGGTGGAGCCTTCAGGTACCGGCTCCTCTACTGTGGAACCAGCATCTCTCCATGGGTCAGAGAGGCAGACACTTTAACTACGTTTAAGTCCAGGCTTAAGACCTTCCTCTATGACAGAGCCTTCAGTTAGGACTGGTTCAGGTAGCTCTGAACCATTGATAGCTATGCAGCTACAGGCTGAGACTGCTGGGGGACACATCAGGTTACATGGAGCCCTCCTCTCCTCTCCTCTCCTCCCCTCCTTTCCTCTCCCCTCCTCTCCTCTCCTCCCCTCCTTTCCTCTCCTCTCCTCCCCTCTTTCCTCTCCCCTCCTCTCCTCTCTCCTCTCCTCTCATTACTTGTTGCACTTTGTAGTGTAGCCTTGGTGTCTCTCAGTCTCTCTGTGTTTCCTCAGAGCCACCAGAGCTCCAGCCGCCGCCTGCATTGCCCCCCCCCCTTTATCCCCTACTTTTACACCGGCCCGCGCTCCCCTCCCATGAACCAGTCTACCATCCAGTCCCCCATCAAGCTGGCTTGCTCTTCCTGCCTCCCCTCCCATGAACCAGTCTACCATCCAGTCCCCCATCAAGCTGGCTTGCTCTCCCTGCCTCCCCTTCCATGAACCAGTCTACCATCCAGTCCCCCATCAAGCTGGCTTGCTCTCCCTGCCTTCCCTTCCATGAACCAGTCTACCATCCAGTCCCCCATCAAGCTGGCTTGCTCTCCCTGCCTCCCCTACCATGAACCAGTCTACCATCCAGTCCCCCATCAAGCTGGCTTGCTCTCCCTGCCTCCCCTTCCATGAACCAGTCTACCATCCAGTCCCCCATCAAGCTGGCTTGCTCTCCCTGCCTCCCCTTCCATGAACCAGTCTACCATCCAGTCCCCCATCAAGCTGGCTTGCTCTCCCTGCCTCCCCTTCCATGAACCAGTCTACCATCCAGTCCCCCATCAAGCTGGCTTGCTCTCCCTGCCTCCCCTTCCATGAACCAGTCTACCATCCAGTCCCCCATCAAGCTGGCTTGCTCTCCCTGCCTCCCCTTCCATGAACCAGTCTACCATCCAGTCCCCCATCAAGCTGGCTTGCTCTCCCTGTCTCCCCTTCCATGAACCAGTCTACCATCCAGTCCCCCATCAAGCTGGCTTGCTCTCCCTGCCTCCCCTTCCAGAAGCTTCCTTCTTCAACTGTTACTAACATTTCCATGTTTCCTCCATTCTGCATTGTAAACTGTTGTCTTGTCTGTGCCAACATCTCCTGCACGTCTGTCCCTCCTGGTGAGGGATCCTCCTCCCCTCCTCACCCTGAGGTTTCTCCCATTTTTCCCTGTTAAAGGTTTTCTATGGAGTTTCTCCTCAGTCGATGTGAGGCTCTGAGGGCAGAGGATGTTGTTATGATGGCATGAAGCCTGGAGACAAACTGGTGGGGAAAACGGGCCACAAATAAATTGCCTTGCCTTCTTTTAATGCTCACTTTTCTCAAACACAGAATCCACATGAAACTACAGAAGGAAACGTTACACGCACAAAAGTAAGAATTGCAGATGGATAGATGTTTTAGAATTCTAGCATTTTCTCGCCGCGTCCCCCGGGTCCGCAGCAGCAATGGGAAAAGGACACTGGGAATAATTGCTGCATTTAAAAGGCAACTGGGAATGGGGGACCTTTTCACGCCGTCCCTGAAGGCGTGATTCATATCTGCTGAAGCCCCAAGAGGAGAGCGCTTGTGCTGGGTTTCACGTAAAGCCGGGGACACCTGCAGAGGAGCCGGTGACAACCGGCAGGCTGCTGTGTGTTGTGTGGAACAGCTTCATGAATCCGACTCCGCATGTTTGGAGAGTAATTACAGGCGGCAGACATGTGGGTTTTGTTAAACGGTGATGAGGTAAATGGCAGCTTGAAAGGTCAAACAATTCACATTCACCGTCATGACCACGCTGGCAGATTTAGAACCAGATTTCATTTAAATTTGACTCATAAATGCCAAGCTCACATTATACACAGCAGTCAGCGGCGGAGGAAACACGACCCATGAATCATGTCAGTTCTGACACGAGCCGTGTTCTTAGTTCAGTTCTTACGAGCCCCCATTTAAACGCCCAAACCGTAACGAGGACACAGTCAGGTGCAAAGGGTTGCTACGTGGGTCTCGTTACATCAGAAGTCTGTTTTGGTTCATCTAAACCAATCAGCGTGTCATCTCCCATTCCCGTTAAAAGCCAGGTGTGGAACGTTGCTTTTTAAACTAGGGATTTGGCACGTTCAACAGTTTTCTGTTGAGGAAAGAACTTTTCCGCTCGTCTGTTCCAAACTCTAAAAGTTCCCTTTCCCCCGGAGATTTAGCTCGGTGGCTCTGATGTGTCCTGATATTTGCTGTGGTGATGTTCCGACTAGTACGGAAATGTTTAGTCATGTTCTCATCAAAGCGTTTTCATGCATGATGAGTTGTTGCTTTAGAAACAGCAGAATTAAAAAAAACAAAAAAAAACCCTCAGTTTTCCAAGAATCTGCTCGCTCGAGGTGGTTTTTGCCTTTGTTAAAAGACTAAATGTGCAAATACGGAAGTTATAAACCTCTTAATCTCAAACTGCGATGTAGCGAATCGTGAACTTCATCGTCTTCATCGAGATTCCCCGACAGCAACATGTCAGACACAAGCAGGTACCTTTGAGCAATTACAGCTCCTCGGCTTCAAGTTAATTCCTCTGTACTTCCTTCCACTTTTCCCTATGTAACATGTTTTATTTGCTGCAGTTGAATGCAACATTTCCAAAATATGCTTCAAATTTGTTTGACAATTTAATAGAGGCATTGTGATTGAAAGCAGTGGCAGAAGCTCCCAAACTGTGAGTCAGAAACTTTTTGCCGCGTGCAAGAATGTGTCCAGAGGTGGGAAAAAGAATGACAAACAGGCCTTGATCATTTCAAAAGAAACTACTGCGGTGTAAAAGCAGTGGTTGAGATCGAAACGTTGTTGTTGGTGAGGTTTGTTAGTGCGACAACGTCCTTCACAGTTCTGTGACTTCAGATTTATGATTGCTTTTCATCTTGTTTTCCACAAGCAAGTTGATCTTTGAAATGGTTCATCTGGTTTGTGCAGCAGAGAACTGCTTGAAAATACGTGGAAACAGAACAAAACCTCCGGTGAAAGGAAGTAAAGTGGCGTGTGGTTGGCTGCTGATGGGTGGTGGCTGCTTTCTCTCGACGTGACAGCGTGAAACAAAAGCGAACTTGAGTCTCGCAGTCAGTTTTCATTTGACAACTCTGCTGCACCGTCATCGAAGCCAGTGGACCCCAAACATCCTGCAGCACGCCACCATTCATCACCCCCGTCTCTCTCTCTCTCTCTCTCACACACACACACACACACACACACACACACACACACCCCCCGATGATTCAGTGTAAGACACACCACAACTGGACGGTTGTTACAGGAGCCCCCTCTCACCTCTGCTCTCTTGCAGTTGCTCTATCAGTTGGTATCGCGTCACGGTTCCGTTCTCAGCTGTGCTCCAGAATGGCGGTTGTTCTAGAACCACTAAACCAGATCTAAGAACCTCTAAAAAAAAAAGAAAAAAGTAATGATATTTTACTCGATCCGTGGCAGAATGTGGTGTCCTACTTTACAGGGAGGTAAAGAAAAGTAAAGAAAGAAGTGTTTTGTTCTCATAGTTCCACAATGTAACGTTAGCCGATGCAGTTAGCTAATGATTATTACTAATTAATGTTAGCTGCCTAAGCTAACACACTTGCAAGCTAACATCATCAAATGACTGATGCTCTTTACTCTTTTAGTTAATCACAATGTTTCTGATGTATATGTTTACCATTTATATTATCGTATTAAAAGTCCATGAATGGACAGTGACGAGTTGAGAACAACGCTCATTATCTGGATCTTAGATTTGGAAAGTGTTGATCTGGACTCATGGACTAATTGCTCAACAGGGTGACAACATTTCATTTTCTATCCATTTGACCGTGTTTCTGTCGTCGTCCTCCGCTTTATCCGGTTGGTCCGGGTCGCGGGGGCAGCAGCCTCAGCAAGGAAGCCCAGACTGCCCTCTCCCCAGCCACTTCCACCAGCTCTTCCGGGGGAATCCCGAGGCGTTCCCAGGCCAGCCAAGAGATTTAATCCTTCCAGCGTGTCCTGGGTCGGCCTCGGGGCCTCCTCCTGGTCGGGCATGCCTGGAAAACCTCCCGAGGGAGGTGTCCAGGAGGCGTCCTCACCAGATACCCGAACCACCTCCACTGACTCCTCTACAAGGAGGAGCAGCAGCTCTACTCTGAGTCCCTCCTGAAGGACTGAGCTTCTCACCCTGTCTCTAAGGGAGAGCCCAGCCTCCCTGAGGAGGAAACTCATTTCGGCCGCTTTTATTCAGGATCTCGTTCTTTCGGTCATTACCCAGAGCTCATGACCACAGGTGAGAGTTGTAACGTAGACTGACAGGTAAATTGAGAGCCTCGCCTTTTGGCTAAGCTCCCTCTTCACCATAACAGACTGGTTTAGCACCCGCATCACTACGGACGCCGCCCCAATCCGCCTGTCAATCTCCCGCTCTCTCCAGACTCTCGCTCCTCTGGTAGAATGTCCGAACGGCCCCTTGTAAAGGGCCATCCACCCCATTATCCCGGAGTACCCCCCACAGGATGCTCCTGGGAACACAGTCGAAAGCCTTCTCCAAGTCCACAAAACACATGTGGACTGGTTGGGCAAACTCCCATGCCCCCTCCAGCACCCTAGCGAGGGTGAAGAGCTGATCCACGATTCCACGGCCGGGATGACAACCACACTGCTCCTCCTCAATCTGAGGTTCTACTATCACCCTGACCCTCCTCTCCAGTACCCTGGTGTAGACCTCACCAGGGAGGCTGAGGAGTGTGATCCCCCGATAATTGGAACACAGCCTCTGGTCCCCTATCTTAAAGACGGGGACAACCACCCCAGTCTGCCACTCCATAGGCACCGCCCCCGATGTCCACGCAATATTGCAGAGACGTGTCAGCCAAGACAGCCCCACAACATCAAGAGCCTTGAGATACACAGGGCAGATCTCATCCACTCCTGGGGCTCTGCCTCCGCGGAGTTGCTTAACTGCCTTGGCAACTTCTGATCCGGAGATTGGATGACCCCCCCCCCCCCCACTCCCCACCACCGCCCCCGGGACGTGGTCAAAGCTCTGCCGGAGGTGGGAGTTAAAGATCGTTCTGACTGGTTCTTCCGCCAGGCGTTCCCAACAAACCCTCACTACTCGTTTGGGCCTGCCGGGTCTGTGCCTGCCATCTGATCCAATTCACCACCAGATGGTGATCAGTTGACAGCTCAGCTCCTCTCTTCACCCGAGTGTTCAGAACATGCGATCGCAGGTCAGATGATACGACTATAAAATCGATCATAGACCTACGACCTAGGATGTCCTGGTGCCACATGCACCGGTGGACATCCTCATGTTCAGACATGGTGTTCGTTATGGACAAACTGCCACTTGCACAGAAGTCCAATAACTGAACACCACTCGGGTTCAGGTCAGGCCTGCCGTTCCTCCCAGTCACGCCCCTCCAGGTCACGCTGTCATTGCCCACGTGAGCATTAAAGTCTCCCAGTAGGACAATGGAGTCCCCAGCCGGGGCACCATCCAGTACCCTTCCCAGGGACTCCAAAAAGGATGGGTACTCTGAGCTAGTGTTCGGCGCATATGCGCAGACCACAGTCAGGACCCGTTCTCCGACCCGAAGGCGCAGGGAAGCAACCCTTTTGTCCACCGGGGTAAACCCCAACGTGCAGGCAGAGAGTCTAGGGGCAACCAAAAAGCCCACCCCCGCCCTCCGCCTCTCACATGGAGCAACTCCAGCAAAACAGAAAGTCCAACCCCTCGCAAGGACTCGGGTTCCGGACTCATAGCTATGTGTCGAGGTGAGGCCGACTATATCTAGCCGGTAACGCTCAACCTCTTCCACCAGCTCCAGCTCCTTTCCTGCCAGAGAGGTAACGTTCCATGTCCCAAAAGCCAGCTTCCATGTCTGTGGTTCAGACAGTCGAGGCCCCCGCCTTGAACTGCCTCCCAAACCACATTGCACCGTGTTTCCATTGATGCTCAAATCACATTGCGTTGATGAACAAACTCACTCTGGTGTTTCTGAGATTTAATCACGAGGTCGGTCGAGGCAGATGGCCGTCCAACCGCTGGAACCCAGGTCTCCTCTGACGTTTCTTGCAGTTTGACAAAACAATTTTGATAACACAATACAACTTTTAAGCTTAAATTGTTAGAAAATAAGAACGCAGATGTGATTTTACAAGGTTAGGAAGTTACTTTTGTTTCCCCTCAACCTTGAATGTCATGTCAGCAAAGACTGCAGCACAAGAACTTGTGTTGCATCACACCTGACAAAACATGACTGGATGTGTGTTTGTGCAATCAGGTCCCAGCCGTTGGAGGCATCAGTCACTCAGACACATTTCCTGGCTGTGGTCTCCATGCGCAGACTCACCACCACCTCCACAGTGTGTGTGGAGTGTCGTCCTGTTGGAGTGCATGCAGAGAGACCTGACACCGGTCCTCTGGTTCTGATAAATAAGGATTCTATCAGTGATTTATAGGCCAAGTGTCACCCGGGTCACCCCGGCCAATAATCTGTCCAACCCCAACCCCACACACCCGCTGGTTCTTTCTCATTTCCTGTTGTATATCAACACCCCCCCCCCCCACACACACACACACACTTAATTCATCATGTCACACTCTGACAGTGTCACACAAAATCACACCACCTGCACTCACTTTTCTCTTCATACACACACACACGCTGCATTCTTACAAGCCTAAATATTTAATGAAAGCATGGGGCTTGCGTTCTGGAGTCAGACGGGATGCTGCTGCTGGAATATTAATCCCTGAGAGAGGCTGACGACAACTGCAACTGGCCTTTGAAGTCGCATCTCATCCCAAAAAAACGTAAACGAGGGAGATGAGCGGGACGGCGAGGCCAGCATGGGGACTCCAGAGAGGAGAGGGAGATGCATTAGCAGCCTCTGACGATTTCTGCTAATTGATAGCTCGCTGTGCTGAGGCATCCTGGGTGCCGTTATTGCAGTGGGATTTCTCGCTGTTTCCCTGAGGTGATTTGAGAGTGGAGATGCTGCTGAGTCAGCGCTCTGGCCTGAGGTGGGCGGGTCGCTCTATGCCGCAGGTGGTGGAGAGGAGCATCGGTCTGTTTGTCAGCCGCAGGATCTTTGATATAAATGTGAACAAATATGTACTTTGACGAGCAGAGGATACAGGACACACCCAAAGAAACTACTAATTGTGTGTACTTGACTGAAAGTTTGTTATTGTTTGAAGTGAACTCGATACTTCACCTTAAAGTTGTATTTGACCTTCAGAGTACTCACTAATAGGAGTCTTGACCTTCCGAGGACTTCTTTGTGACTCCAGATTGCAGAAAGAACCAGCTACATATATTTATCTTGACGGCTAACAACAGCTAAACTGTCCGCCGATTGTACGTGTTGCTCCGCCCCCTCCACCACTCTGAGGAGCCACATGCTTCCTCTGTGTGTGGTGTCAACAGCTGCATCTTTTCCCCAAACCCACCAGAGGAGGCGCTAGTGCAGCTACCAGCACACATTACCTGCGTCCAACTTCCCGCCCACAAACACGACCAATTGTGGCGCCCCACCACCGACACGGATGCAAAAAAATTAACGCAGCTCAACCAAGCATATCAAATACAGACATTTTATACCCGTTTGATGAAGAAATTTTAAAATACTTTACCTTTTTAAAACTACATTTTGTACTTTGATGAGCAAGTTCTCTGCAACTGCCAGAACTTTTAGCTTTCAACTGGCATCAGTCGGCAGTATCAGTGGGAATGTTCAGACAACAAAGGGTGTGTATGTGTGTGTGTGTGTGTGTGTGTGTGTGTGTAGGGGGGGCACATCTCCCATCAACCCCTTCTCTCCACGCTGCGCTCTCACAAGTTAAAAGTGTGGAAAAATAACCAGCACCGCGTCTCCCTTTGGAAGCCACTTCCTCTGACGTCTCTCTTATGGCACAGAAACATCTGAAGGAACGTGATCTCGTGCTCCCGGATCTCAGCTGGAAACACAGTGGACGAGGAGCCTCCATGTTGTCTCTCAGACAGGGAAGAACGATGGGCTTCAGTCACTCAAACATCTTAAAAATGAAACTTTTTCATGTCAATCAAGGCTTCCTTTTTTTTGCTGCAGCTGAAGAACTCAGACGTGTTGCTGCGGTTTGATGTGGAAGTGCGCGAGTGTTTTCAAGTCAAGGTTAGGCTGGGAATCTCTGAAGGACAGTTCAGATTCCCAGCTCCTCCCCGCCGTTTGAATCTGGCGTCGCAATGAACATTTAGGTTGGTTCCTCATAAATGAAATCATGAGAGAATCACAGTTGCTCCTCTGCGCATCCCTTCTTCCATCATTTACGCCACTAATTATTTTGTCATTTCTCATCTCGGATGGCAAAGACTCAGTTAAATCAGCCGCTGGGGCTTTTACGCAAACAGTTGATGTGTTTTTCATTAAATGTTTGGATGATGTTATGATGTGTATTTGGTCTAATGTGTATCATGTATCTAGTATTTAAATTGCTTCTGTACTTTCTTTTATTTCCGATAATTTACAGTCTCTCAGGTTGTGTCATGCCAGTCTCCCTGACAATAATTTACTCCTCAAACAGTTTAAAAAGATTTAAGTTTCCTGCTGTGTTTTAATATTTGGCCGTATTGAATATCGTCTCTCAAGTCATTTGAAGAATATTTAACGTCATTCGTTTTTTTTCCCACCTCAACTCTGAGCAAGACGTCATTTAGTGAAACAAGGCCGCGTTAATGTTGAAGGAGTGGCGCTTCATTTTCCCTCCGCAGAGTTATTAATGACTGTATCTGCTGCGTTTGGCTCCAGGCCTTCTCGCCCAATAATCCCATAAATCAGAATTAATTGCTCGGCGTGGAAACATCAATACGCAGCCTCTGATTTCATTTCCGCGCTCTCTAATGCCATTTGAGGGCCTCCCGAGGTGCCATACCAAATGCAAATGGAACAATAAAAACAGCATGCAGAGATTGAAGGAAATATAACAAGTCTTTTATTGCAAAAATGTTCCCCGCCGACGGCCGCGGCGGTGCCAGAGATGCCCCGCCTGGCCGTTTATGAGTTCAGAACAGTGACGTCTTCATGAGGGATATTTGTGTTTGCCGCTTCCGTCCACTCAATCATTTTTATCTTGACGCATCTCCCCACGCTCGTGTGTTTGTCTGCAGATTTCACTTTAGTGAGGTCTGTGTGTGTGTGTGTGTGTGTGTATATATTTATTGAGGACGCACACTGACGATGCACTGTTTGTATGTTTGTCGTCGAGCGTTAATCTGGCCTCACAATAATCCTATCTACAGTCTGGATGTTGGTGAGGAGTTTGTCTGCCTGCCTTTGTGTGCAAAGCCTGCAGATCTGATGTTATCCCGTCCTTCAGGTGTGTAATGAGGAGAATGGAAGCCAGCTTTGTGTTTGCGGCTCACGCTGAATGTGAACGAGTGAGAGATAAAATACAGAAAGGCGGCCCAGCATCGCGGCGTCACTCAGCCGGCAGCAGAGGACAAAGAGACGCCTATGAGGACGCCCTCAGCACACGGCCACGTAGCACCTGTGTTACGTGAGCCCCCCTGGGTTACCTGCGATAAATCTTCCCTCCTGCTTATCTAAAGCCTCACTACTGCTGACCCCACAGAACCGCCTCCCATGGAACGTGACCCTGTTCTCCTCCGGCATTTTCCTCTGGAATAACATGCAACTCCCTGCAGGGCTGAAACCCGTAGACCTCTGGTTTCATTTTGGTGTTGTTTTGTTTCGTATGACTTTTTCTCCCCAATAGAGGAAGCATGAGGTGTCTTTGTAGTTCAACAGGAAGTGATCATGTCAGGGATGAGGCGTGTTTGTAGTCCAACAGGAAGTGATCATGTCAGGGATGAGGCGTGTTCGTAGTCCAACAGGAAGCGATCATGTCAGGGATGAGGCGTGTTTGTAGTCCGACAGGAAGGTAACAGTTTTGGTCTCCTCCACCAGCAGAGACCAAGTTGGAATTCAGCCTTAACTCGCCACCAAGCCCTGAACCTTCGGTGGCTCCAGGGTCGGCCCGGCGGAGCCAGAGCTCTGCTGGGGCCACGGTTCTGTCTCCACAGTGTCTTTCACCGTATCCAGAGCTGCATCTGCTGGCACTTGTTGAAAGTGCATTTCGTTGATGCTTTAAATGTTAATGAATGAACAGAATCGCTCTATTAGGACACGTTGGGGGCGAGAACGCACATGAAGCTGCTCCGCTGTGTTTTTACGGCCTGTCACGACTCATTCAGAGTGACAAGTGCGCCAATCAGATCAATTCCTGGAACATCATTCATTTGCCGCCAGCGTCCAATCCGTCCTGTCTGACTCCGCAGGAAGTGCCGAGTCTGTTCTCAGCGTCTGACTGAAGGCTGTTAGAAGAAGGAGTGTGTGTCCCTGTTAGAGCGAAGGAGGGATGAGGACAGGCGCCCTGAGCCGAGGGAGGAGTGGTCTTGTTAGCCTTCTACTTCCGTCACAAAGCTGCTTCTTGGTCTGGTGTGAGCCGACCTGAGTGTGACTCAGTTACTGACGCATCTGTGACGGTAAATGCACCTGTGGGTTCTGGTATTAATCAGTCAGGAGCAGTCAGGAAGATTGCTGGCAGCTTCCAGTCTTGATGCAGCACCTGGAGTCTTTAACTGGTGCACTATTTCTCCTGGTTTCGACCGCGCAAACTCAGAACTTCTTCAGTTTAAAACGGCTGAATTGTGTCCTTGCTGAGGGAATAAAGAGACTTCCTACAATACGGCAAAGCAAAGGAGCGAAGAAAAGTAGTTGAGCAAAAATAATCAGGACCTAATCAGAACCTGTTACCAGAACTCTTGAGAACCTGCTCTCCGTTGGCATGCTGGTGGAGTCCTGCTGGTCCGGTCTGCTCGCCTGCTGTCGGGTCCTTGGGTGACGATACGGTAGCGACGGTCGAGCCAACGCTACATTTTCAATCTAAACTGAGCTGGTGGAGTCCTGCTTGCTGCTGACTGGAGACTGGCGCCCCCACTCTGAGGCTGCGCTCCCCACAAGTTCGTGTGTGTTCTTTAACCGGTGCCGGTCAGAATCCTCTCAACCGCGGTTCTGGTAACTGAACTGGTACACAAGCACCGTTGTCGGAGTGTTGGGCATTGAAGTCACATGCCAGTCAGAGCCGCCTGCATCGATGCTGCGACCACCAACGACAGCCCCGGGCCAAACTCTAATATAAGAGAGTGTGTGTGTGTGTGTGTGTGTGTGTGTGTGTGTGTGTGTTTCCTGATACTCTGGACCAGATGGTGCTGCATCACATTTACACGCGTGTGTTCTAACATGTGGAGGCTCATGTGTAAATCCAGTGTTTCTGCACGCTGGCGTCGATGTGTTGCTTCTATCTGAACACTTCCCTCAAGCAGCGCTGGCTCGCTATCCGCTCTCCTTCACCTGTTACCTGTTCATGGATCACATGACGTGAGCGTGGATTTGAACCAGAGGAGGAGGGAGATCAAAGCAATCCATCATATTTGGTGCACGACAGTGAAGAGAAGGTCCAATGGAGGTGTAGCGGGAGAGGCGGCCCCTCGCCTCCATCTTGGTTTGATCCATATTTAATTGTGTTTTAATACCAAAGCAGTGAAGCGTCCCTAAAGAGAGCTGAAAGATGGGGGCTGAGCTTAACCTCCCCCTCGGAACTTAGCATGTGTATTTACACACACACACTCAAACATGTGACAATGAATGAATGCGAGTAGAAAAACGACCATGAAACACTGAGAGCAGCTGCGGTGCGAAGTACGAGAACCAAACATCTGGTCAGAATTTGATGCTCAGCTGCATTCGGAAATCCCAGGAATTCTGATCAACTGGTGGTTTAGAAGCAGAGGAGCTCGGGATGTCTGGAAGTATCGGCCACGCCCTCCAGGTGGAACACGCCTGATGTCTCCTTCGGGATTTGTTTTTAATGCCAAAAAATATTTCTGCTGACAGAAATATAGATGTTTTAGTTCCTCCATCTACAGAGCACATGTCACCTGTTTATGTGCATACTAATAAATGTGACATGTCATCGTTTGATCACAACACCGCCGCCTCCTTGCACGCCGCCAAAGGGCAGCTGAAGTAGCGAACATCTCCTCCGTGAAGTTTTAATGGACTTTCTGTGCTTTCACCTGTCAGAAGAAGCCCGCGGGGGAACACGAGGTGGAGAGATCTCGCCGTGTCACAGCTAATTCACTGTTTTTTAATGTGAGGAGCGGCGCTATCACAAGGAGAGAACGCCGTGAAAAATAGATGGTGTGTACATACGGAATGTGTTTTCCTTCCACTAATTACATCCATCCTCTGAGCTCCCCCGAACACCGTTCAAGTCGCCTCAAGCCTTTTCCCATCACTCTGTGGCGAGATAAGGACGTCACGGCGGCGGCTCCTCTCTAAGTGCCCCCCTGTTATCGTTCTGTTCCATACGTTCAGTGTTTACTCTGTGACTCATGTGGCACGAATGTAAAATATCCGCTGCTGTTGCTGTAAAATATTTCACTTTCATCAGTTAATGCATTCTTCTCTTTGTTGACTCGTCTCAGAGGCAAATTAAGGTCAGCAGTCTGACAGGTTTGTGCCAGCGGAGAAGCAACGAGACAACGGGACGCTGGAGATGCCGGCGCTCTCCATCAGAGGCGTATGGCGATGCGTTGTTTTCCCTGGGCGTTTAAATGAGAGACAGAATTACGACGGCTCACTTAAAAAAAAATAAAAAAGAAGGGAGGAAGAAAGTGTAGGGACGGACGAGGAAGCATAGAAGGGAGGAAGGAAGCAGGAGCAAAGGAAGGAGGAAAGGAAAGAAGGATGGCTGAACGGGGCCGTGTGATGTCTCTCACCGTGACCTCGACCTTTGACCCCTACATTTTTTCGGTTCTTGACGCCCAGTTGGACGTTATGCCAGGTTAAGTTCATATCGAGCTCGTCAGTCAAAGGTATCTTGGTAAGTCCTCTTCTCTCTGCTCCCTTCATTCAGGACTTCTTGTCTCTTTTCTTTTGTCAATGAAAACCATGTAATAAATGAAAGTCGTTTGTAGCCTTTAGAAATAATGTGACTTGTGGCTTTGATGATTTTAAGGCCACAAGATAAGTAAAGCCCCGGCGCTTTGATCGGTTTGCGTGGACAAAATTGTCTCCCTGCAGTTTCTGTGGAGTAAAAATAAAATCAGGATACTTTGAGTTTAAAAATAGCACACCTCCTCTGCTCACTCCTCCAGCGCCCTCCCATCCCTCCTCTCTTCACCCTCTCCTCTCCTCCATTCTGCTCTCCATCCATCCTCTGGGCCACCGCCTCATCCGCAGACTTCTCATCTGGGATTACGGCTCTTCACTCCGCTCGCTGGGATTTGATGAGCGAGGCGCAGGATGTTGAGGGATTTGAGGACGGAGGGAGATCACGATGCTGCTGAGCAGCTCTTTCCTCTTTCCAGCTGAATGCTCCTCAAACGCTTGATGTTCCACGGGCAGGTGCTCCTCCTTCATCCAGAGGTGTAGAGAATATATCACGCCGCCGGGAACGCTGCCACACATTTTAAATGATACAGTATATCAAACATGTATATGGGGTGGGGGGTTCGCTATACTTCAATCATGTTGCAGAAGTGGGTCACCTGGAAGCAGCGGAGACATCCTGAGACATTCACCTGCCAGTTTCATGTCAGCAGATGTAAATCACGTGGAGACGAGGGGGATGTCAAGCATTCTGCTGCTTTATGTCAAAATCCCTGCTGGTTCACCTGAGAACAAGGCCCGGCACCTGGTTCATCCAGAACGGGACGCAACACGGGTGCTTCTGTGAGGTTAAACTGACTTTCAAAAATTCAGGACTTGAAATAAGACATTCCAAACATCTGGAGGGGACGAGAACGTGTGCGTCCTCAGATCCTCTCAGATATTTCAACCTGTCAGGTACAGTGGCGGCAGGTGAGCTGAAGCAGCTAGCGAGAAGGCTAACATCACATGAGCAACATCAGAAACTAGTAACATGAGGAGTACACAGTTGTGAAGTAAACCAAAGTACCGTTCAACATCATCTGTACTGAATACGAGTTTGACTCCAGGGGTTTGTACTTTGATCTTTGTCTTTGATCTTGGGGGTTCTGACCTTAACGTTTCTGAACCAGAACATCTTCAGGCGTGTTCACACCAAACGCAACGTGAATTATTTGCGCAATAAGTTTACATGTAAAGTCTATGTAGAGAGGCAACGAGACGGAAATTCACGTGTGTACTCGGCAGGCGACGCGAATGACGTGAATAACGCAACGCAAATTTCACAACGCAAATTTTGCGTATTTGCGTATTCGCGTCTACGCGCAAGTGGAATACTTTCGACAAATTCACGTGACGTTGTGTCGACAGAGCCTATCAGCGTTGAGATTCCCCTGGCGTCTGTGACGTCGCGTCAACGGTCCCGGCGCCTGTGGTTGGTGTTCGTCCGTGATATCCTGGTACCGATCCTCGCCAACAGGTCACTGCATTGGGCCCTCGTCAGCCTGAAGTACCGCTGGAAACGGCTGTCGTCGAGGTGCAGTTCCTGATAAAGCGGTGAAATTCACTCAGCTGTGCTCCTCCGGATTGTGTCATGGATCCGGATATGGCGGCGTTTGGTTTTCCGCTGTATCTGGGATCTCCACAAAGATACGAGCCTGCAACGGTTGTTAGGTCAGCCATGGTTGATGAGGGAAAGAAATGAATAAATTCTCCTCGCAGGGGAAAAAGTTTGCGTGAATGACGCAAATAAAGAACACATGATCCAGTGGTCAAATTTGCGCAAATAAAGCGATGCGATTTTTCGTGAACGCGCCTTTAGAAGGAACCAGTCTGAACACGAACTCAGGATCGTTAACGGCAGTAATAAACAAGTGAAGTATCTTTAATGCGCAGGTGTGGTTTCACATTTAAACTGTGAACTAGTTTGGATCTTTACAACCGATCAGATCATTTTCTCCAGCCTTGTTTTTCTCATCGATGCTACATTTTCCTTTAAAATGAGCAGGAAATGACTGAGGGGAGTGTTGGTGTCGGTGCTGATGGGCAAACGGCAGAAAAGAAGCTGGATTATCATCCAGATTATCCTTCGGTGTCCAACCTGAGCTCCAGGTGGACGCGCAGCTCCCGCAGCCTGCAGCAAACCTCCCTCAGATGAAACGCCAATCCTCCTGCTGCCGGCTGGCCGGCCTCAGGTGTGTCACCGACCCAGGTGTTTCTCTATATTTACATCCTAGCCGCTGCTTCCTCCAACTCTGCAGATGCAGCCGCATGTTTGCTTGCGATAAGGAAAACAAATGTCCCCTGCAGTAATATGAGCCGTAATTGAATTGACAGCATAGTGAGGTCTTATCTCGTGGGTTTCTCAGGGCGCCGCGACGTGCTGAGGGAGCTCATGATGGAGGGAATGCTCCTGGGCCACCAATGAGTTCTTGACCCTTGCTGCTCACTGGAGCACATCCTAACACACAGCGTGGAGAGAGGTTATATAAATGAGGTGTGTGTGTGTGTGTGTGTGTGTGTGTGACGGTCCGCAGGGCATTGATGCGTAAGTGAAGGCATCTCATTATTGCTGCCAAAAGCATGTCACTGCTGGGTTGCGGTGGGCCTCACACACACACACACACACACACACACACACACACACACACACTGATGAGAACATGCTTCTACATGGAGACGGGATCAAACCAGGGGCCACGGCCGGGTGGCAGAGCTCTTCCAAGTCCAGCTGCCACACACACAACAAGCCGCACAAATGTACTCTGACCGCCTCAGCCTGGCGTGGCAACGATAGCTTGATCCCTCCACAGATGCGCTCCAGTTCTGAGCAGGCTGATTGTGGCGAGCGGCACACAAAGGAAGTGTTTCATTCCATCTGTGAGAGGTTGAGTGAAGGGGGGGGGGGGGGGTCATCAGGGGTCCAAAGAATTTGGACCTGAACTCAAAACGTCCTGAAAGTGTGGGACGCAGAACTGAGAGATGCACGCCCTCAGCTGGCCGGGACGGTTGGACCTGATTGGCAGTGATTTCACCAATGTAATGTTGTGAATTACATAACAATCAAAGCCCATGGTTTTGTTTTCCCAAGTCATTAAATGCCCCGTATGGCGGCGGAGAGGACGTGCTCCAACCAGGACGGCAGGTGGGGTCAAAACAGAAAAGAGATTTATTCGTCATGCAAAAAAAAAACAGAAATAAAATGAAATTAGAAAAACAAACAATGCCATAAAAAGACTCTGCATGTTTGTCAGACCCTCGAGGGAAGGTGAGCATCCAGGTGGTTTCCTCCGTGGAAGCTTCAGCCCAACAGTGATGACACACAAAATAGCTGACGCAGCAGTTCCTCAGCTGCCTCCAGCAGGGATTCCTACTTTCAAGTATTTGCTAGGGTGACAGTAACCAGAGCAAGGAGTTGGCTTTGCTTCCTGCCTGTAAGACTAAACTGATCCTGATGTGTGAGAGCGTTCCATGACAGAAGCCCAGTGGTGATGAGCTTATCTGTGGGTAGTGAGTTCTGAACAGGGCCCCAACGCTCCAACACACATGCAGCGATATCTGATGCTGGCGCCCCCTTGGGGATGACCACAGAGCTGTGGCTGTAGAAGCAGTTTTGCTCGCCGGCGCCGCTCCAGAATTAAAATCAGCTCAGAAGGAGAAAGTCTGACACGCAATTTTACACAACGGTGGCGTTCCTGAGCCCACGCGTGGTGCATTCGGGCCTCACGCGAGCTCTGCATGAATAATTCAACACTCCCACAGGGGCGGAGTAATCTGACACGTTTAGTCTGGGACAGGGACGCCACGTACAACATCCTCCCTCCCCTGGCTACAGGACTCAAAGGCAACAATGTGACACGAGCGTGACCTGACGTTATCTCATGTCGCGTCGCGTGAAAGCAACCACAGCGACGGACGAGCGTCCAGCGCTGCCGCAGTGCTCGGCGGATGAACAGCAGCCTGGTGGGACTTCTTCCAGATATCACATCATCTCAGACTCACAGATTGAGATTATTGCAGTATTTAAACGTAACGCCGATGTATTCGCCCGTCTGCAGTACCTCATTGTACTTCTCTCCTGTATTTGGTTCATGTTTGGGCTGCAGCCAAATGTGAGATCAGAGTTGTTGTAGTTTATGCTTGTTGTACAAATATTTAGAAAAGTTTGACACTAATATTCACACGGATGTTTACAGTCATTATGTAGCCGCGGTAACCAGCTGCAGGATTCCTCTGAACCAACTGGACTGGGCCGGTTTTTGGTGGCAGCACACAGGAAGTGTTCTGGTTTGCTTTTACCTCCAATCAGAGTTTGTGGGTTAATCTGGATCAGGAGACCTGGATTATACCAGTACAACCACCTGAGAGTCCACCTGGATGCTGCTGGACGGTTCAGCTGCTGTTAGCCGTCGGGCGCCGTTAGCTTCAAGCTAACTATAGGTGGCAGAATCTTCCTGCATTCTGGAGTCACGCAGAAGTAAAGTCATCTCGGTGAGCTGAAGACTCCTAGTAGTGAGTACTGGAGAGGTAAAATACTCTTTTTGGATGCAGAACTTTTGTATTTCACTTCTTAAAACACGTTTCACAGCAGGCGCCATGACATCGTTCATGTCTTTACTTCATTCTTCCAACAACAAGAACAACCATGCAGGGTTTACCACTCAGACACAAACAACACGGAACTAAACGGCAGGGTTATCAATCACGTGTAATAATTTAATTGGATCACTTCCGTGTATTGATCTACTTCATCACGTCACCGCCTCGTAAATGGCGTGAGAACATGTGGACCGACACGTTCTGACTGCTGGCGGTGGCGTTGGGCTCAGACCCGCGGGACTGGACTCTCCTGTTTCTGCTCCGAACAGTTTGTACTGGTTGTGCTCTGCAGCTGAGCACGTGCGCACCTGATGACGCAGCAGCGGCGGAGGCGGCGGGCTGCTGCTGCGTCATGCGCGCCTCCAGCATCCACCTTCCTCCTCCTGCTGCTGCTGCTGTTTTTTGGACACCTGCAGTGACTTCATGTCACAGAGAACTGCCTGTTACATAATTCATCGGCCCCCCCGTGGCTCCGCAGCGTCTCCACTCCCCACCAAACTCCACTTCGATTCTGCTGCGGCGGTGCGCCACACCGTCCCGTCCCCGCCGCCGGCTGCTGGCATCATTCGCAGACGGCAGGAGGGAGGGGGAGGGGTTTACTGACATCAGCACCGCCGCGCTCTCCAGCAGCACCGCGCAGGCTGCCTGTCTGCGGGACCGGCCACGCCATCGAGGCTTCACGGATGTCTGGGACGCGGTTTGCTGGCTCCAGGTAGCGGCGGAGCGGCGGAGCGCGACGCGGGAGAGAAAAGAGCGGTGGAGGAGAGGAGCTCGCGAGCGCTGAGTTGCGGGGCCAGACTGGCGCAGTTCAGTCTGGCACGCTGTCTGGCTCAAGTTCGCCTCGTCACGCTGTTCCAAGTGTCGGGAACCTTCACGCCGTCGTCTGTCGTAACCCGGCTGGCCGTTCCATCCTGAACGTGCGCGAGGCAGCCGGGCCTGCGGCGGCGTGGGGACGCACGTGCGAACAACATTTAACTTCATTTTAAGTTTGCAGGAGCAGAAATCTGCGTCAGGGAGGAGAGGTGGAGCAGCAGGGGAGCGAGCCCAACTCTGCACTGCAGTGGATCTCCTCAGGTGCGTGCGTGTGCGCGCGTGCGTGCGTGCGTGCGTGGGGGACTTGATACAGGACCAGAGCTCTTCAACTCCTCAAGAATCCACAGAAGCTCGGGGGCATTGCGTGGAGGGCGCCCCGTCCTACAGAACTGTGCCAGCCTTCGGTCCCCCCCCCCACACACACACATACACACACACCTCGTGCCATCAGCGACACACAACGCTGGCTTTTCAGTCCAGCTCCTGTCGGTCAGTCCGTCTCCGTTCCGGCAGGCCTCGGACCGGAGAGCTGCAGCGGACGTCTGGACTCTGGCTTTTCAGTCCAGCTTCCTGGTAAATCCCGTTTGAACCAGGAGGACTCCGGGATCTTGGACGAGGAAGGTTGGACCGGCTTGCCGGGGCTCCCGGACCATAAAGATGTAGAGTTCCACCTCAGGGATCATTCCTCAATCCAGCCGTGTCATCCGATTCAACACGACTCAGCAAATCTCAGGCGCCATCGCAGGTTTCCTTCCTCAGGGATTTTTCAGGATTTTTCAAGACATCACACTAATTTTTTGCAGCAGTGAAATCTCAGGCCACATTCCTGCTTTTTGGAGCCCCCCCCCACACACACACACACAAATTCCCGTTACCATGGCATCTGACAGCTTCCAGTACCGTGCGCTCTACGAGTACAAGCGAGAGCGTGGTGATGACATCAGCCTCCAGCTGGGTGACCTGCTCACCGTCCCCAAGGCCTCACTGATGGCGGCAGCGGGGCCCGACTACCAGGACGGGGACGAGCGGAGCCCCAAAGGCTGGCTCCACGGCGTCAATGAGAGGACCAAGGAGAAGGGAGACTTTCCCGGGACTTTTGTGGAGTATGTCGGGTTGGTCAGGGCTGGCCCTCCTCCTGCCAAGTCCTGCTGGCCCAGGCCAGTCCCCCCAACCCCTGGGGGGCCTCAGACCACCACAGGGCCTCAGCCTCCTGGAGCAACTGCTGCTTCAGGTGAGCACTGAGATCCCCCCCCCCCCCGACTGGGGTTATTGTTGTTTTGTGTTTTCATGTCCTTTAGCCGATTTTATATGAGATCCACGATAACACGACAAAACACAAGTTCTCATCGTTGTTGGACATGTGTGTGCAGGGGGGGGCTGCTTTGGTTGGGTGGTGACATATTAGTATATATTAGTACACAACAATACTCCATACTGAAGTATTTGCACCCTCAGTCAGGTGACTGTTGGGTCCAGGAGCAGAGCTGTGGGTTCTGACAGAATCTGGTTCCGGCTGATGGTTTTATTTTTAGAAAAAAACGTTAAGTGACATGAATCTGGAAGAAAAATGGCGTTTTCCGGCGTGTTTTCTTGGTGGAAGCGTAGGTTGGAGATGAGTAGCCGGTGCACGTCTGGCGCCTTTAACAGCTGGCGGCGTGTTAGAGGTGAGGAGGGGAACTTGCTGCTAACATGTTGGTAGTTGTTGCACGTTCGTGGTCAGCCTGTCACTCTTCAACTTCAGGAAACCGCTTCAGCGTCACGTTTGTGTCCCAAACGCCGGTGCGAACTGTCACATGCGCGGCTATCTGACCGTTCGGTGGGGGGACTCGAGTGCTGGAGGCTTTGGGAGGTTTGACCCCCTGACAGAGGCTGGTGGAGTGTTTCTGATCGTGCCCCTGGCCTCCTGCAGTCTCTACATCCACCGTCGTCCTGAACATGTTTGGAGAGGTTCAGTCAATTTGACGCTGAAAACAACTGCAGTATTTTTGTGAAGTAACTGAGTACCTTTGAATGAAAGTAACTAGTGAAATCTATCATATCACATTCTTGAAGTAAGTCGGCAGCACTGCTTATTCAGCACTGAAGTGCCTTCGTCTCACAGAAGCTGGCAGGAGCCATAATTTATGTTAGTGTACAGGTGGCTCAGGAATGGATGGTAAGATAAGTTGAGCAGCAGAGGAACAAAACTATCTGTGTGTGTGTGTGTGTGTGTGTGTGTGTGTGTGTGTGTGTGTGTGTGTGTGTGTGAGTTGGGGTCAGAGCTCCATGGTGTAGATCTTGTTCCAGACCTCCGGACATCTCTTTCTCTCCACATGACTGTGATTCTGCTGCATATCCATCAGGGACGTCACCATCAACAAAACAAGCGCTTCTACTTTCTCCCTCAAATAAATGACAAAGCAGCAGGAGCGAGACGGCGGGACAGGGTCGGGGGGGGGGTGAATCCAGGAGAGCTCGTTGATGTTCTGTTGTGAGGAAGTTTGAGGGATCCTGACGTGACGACTGGATCCGTGCTGGAGGCAGCGTCGCAGAAACTCAGATCTCGTTCAGCCCTCTGAGGTGTGACATCACCACCCAGAAAACATCCGCCGTTGCTTGTTCTGATGTTCAGTGTCACGTGCTGCTCCTGCTCGCCATGTTTTTTGTTGCATCTCCCATCTCAGGTAAAGGAGGGCAGCAACTCTGATCTCCCACCCCTGTGCAGCTCAATTTAAGTCTTTTTCAAAGGGGTAGTTTTTAGGCCGCCATGCAGTACACATGAAGTATTTAGGTGAAATACTGATACTACTTGTGCCATACTATGTGCTGACTCAACAAGAGCAGTTGAAACAATCAACGTTTTTACTGAATGACAATAAAAAAGAGGTTTTACACGCAAACCCAAGGAGCAAACTGGAAACCGTCTTCAGGACAAGACAACAATCTGGCTGAAGATGGAGGCAAACACACACAGGTGCATGTACAGGGGCGGAGCTACATCTGGACGCAGGTGCACTGGAACAAATGGTGGGATAGAAAGCAAAAGCAGGAAGTAAAACTAGCTAAGACACTCAAAATGACAAAATAAAACAGGAAACAACAAAGAATGACAGAACCTGACCTGAGTGTTTCTGCTACGCGGTGGAGCTTCTAGAAACAATTCAGCCGCCATCTTTAACTGATAACAATGACATCGATAAGGTGATTGTGTTCGTGACTGCAGTTCTCAGGACAGACGTGTTGTAAACAGGCCTCACATTAATCAGTCGTCATGGTCGTTTCTCGTTCCGTTTTGAAGAACACCAGCTTGTGTGGTCACGTGATGATTTATTCAGCGCGCAGAGGCAGTAGCCGGGACGAGGAGCCCAAACGCGCTGGGAAACTTGCCCCACTTTACAGACGCAGCCTGCAGGCTTTGATTAGCATTTTTACAGCTGGCCGGGTGGTTTTAGCTCTGGCGGCGCTGCAGCAGGAGCTCAGATCTGCTCTGTTTATGGCTCTTCGTTTGCTAAATAGGTCACACGCAGCGCAGTGTTCTCTCCTTCCCCGATGCCTCTCTGCTCTCTAATTGTCTGGCTGCTCGACTTTTATGGGAAGTGGATTTATATAAATAACATCCATGGCACTGGGGTAAATATCTTCTGCCCGTGCTCTTAGTCTTAAAACAAGTCCCTCCCTCCCTCCCTCCACTCATCTGTCCATCCTGCAAACACACAAGGCTGTTTTTGTCCTGAATAATGTCCTGAATAATTGATTGGCGGGTTCTCTGGTTGCCTGACACGCCACATTCCTGCAGTCACAAATCATCAGCAGCAGCACAAGGAAGCCGAGCAGAGGGAAGCTGGTGGATCTGCAGCCGCCGCCGCCGTTCACACGCCAGCACGCCCTGCACGGCTACAGCCTCCCGCTTTGCAGGGAATGCAGGGAGCCGGTGGAGCCGCTGCTGCCTGACAGAGGCGGAGTGAGACTCTGTGCAGTTGTAGTCCATGTTGGACTGGTTCTACTGATCAGCCAAAAACCATCTTCCTCCTCTTCCTCCTCCTCTTCCTCCACCTGCCCTTCTCCCTGCCTGAGTTTCCTCTCAGCTGATGACATCAGGTGTGACACCTAATCGCTCAAACGTGGCTCGTAGTGCTAATCAGTGCATAACACTATCTACTGCCATTGTGAACAGCTGCCTACATTTCCCATCTTCCTGTGGGGGGTGGGGCGCAGCTAAACATTAATTATGGCAGTGAGCTAATGAATTCTTGATGGCGTCCTCGCCACGTTCTACCCGCGTGCGTGGCGGGAAGGTAATCTGAGTTCAGGCTAATGATGCTAATGGGCCAATCACATGCAGCGAGCATTCTGCTCTGCCGTGATAAGCCGTGTTGTTAGCGTGTGCTATCTGAAGATGAGCGCTGGAACACTGCTCTGCTTCCAAGGAAACAGAGGCTGCGGTCCAATGAGAGCCAGGCGTCATCATCCGTCTGAGGCTTTGATCAATTGAGTCTTCGTTTCATCACCACGAAGACCAAACGTCCCGCAGGAAGTTTTGTTTTTCACTTTTTGGAGCTCTGAAGACAAAATGTCCTGAAAGAGAAACGTAGGAGCACATGAGCATCATCAACATGTAACCCTTCGGCCCCGACAGGTGTCTGGGTGTCATTGTTCACGTCAGCACAATCACAGTGAACCTGTGTTCATAGCTGCTTTCAGACGAGAGCTGCTGCTCAAAGTCCTTCTCAACAGAGGGGAAAGAACGTGACAAACTGGTTAAAAGAGAACATGGAAACAGAACCAAACCAGAACCCAAATCAAGAGACAAAATAAAGTCAAATCACAGCGAGCATCAAAGTCCAGAACCTCAACGGACAGCAGCACCAACGGGACGGGGGAGGAACCGATGTGTTCAAGACTCGTCTCAAAGTTTTGTGTGTTTTTATAACTTCTGGAGAAAGTTTACTGACATTAACGACATAAAACTCTTCATTTCCTGTCAGTGCTTCATGATAACCTGAGAGGATATTACCTTCACACACACACACACACACACACACACACACACACACACACACGTACGTGTCAAACAGCAGCAGTCAATAACCATCACAGTTTTAATTGAGCAGTGGGCTGTTTGAGTGTCTCCGTGTCCTCAGACGTGCGACTGAGCTGAGCGAGGCGTCAAATCAATGCGATCGGGGGGGTCGATGAAACGTCGCGGCCCTGAATAATGACTGGACCATTAAACGCCAGGAGAGAAACGCAGAAGAACACACGAGACGTAATTGCAGGCCCTGCAGAGTGTAATAGTGTGTGTGTGTGTGTGTGTGTGTGTGTGTGTGTGTGAGTGAGTGAGTGAGTGAGTGAGTGAGGATTGACAGGATTGTGATCAGCTCTGCGCTCGTCAAGGTGTGTGCGTGCAGATCGATGTTTGTAGCGTCGTCAGACTAACAAGCTAACAGGGTTCTCTCTCTTTGTTCAGGCTCTAATGGGCTGGTGTGTGTGTGTGTGTGTGGAGACTTATTCATGTGAGGGTCTGGTGTCTTCCTGCTCCAGCGTCACCATGGAGTGTGTTAGGAGGGAACTTTTATTTGTTTACCTTTTTTGCAGTGCTGCATAGCAACCAAGTATTTGTTCTAATCTCACAACCGTTGAAACGTCCACATTTGTTCAGAAAACTGGTGGATCAGAGGAGTTTTCTCTCTGATGTGGGTTCCAGTCTGTGGTGTAGTGCACCAGTTTGCCTCCCTGGTGACCCCAGGCAACAATTAGGCCGCCATTCTTGGCTACACGCCAATTAGGCTGAATAACAAGCGTGTTGACGAAGCGCCGCAGTGCAGGAACCATTACTGACAAACAAAATATTCATGATACACACTGCTGATAAAGGGCTGACACACAGTGAGCAAATATCCAATATCCAGCCCCCCTACCGGCTGGCGGTCGGCGGTGCACAGCAGGCTGAAGATGACAAATTATGATGTCTTGGGCTTGTTTTATCAAATGTATTTTTAAAATAAATATATTACAGATTTAATGTTACTAAGGGACTAAGTGAAGGACTGAAGTGCTAAACGATGTCCAAGACTCTACAGAGTTTAATCAGTTTAGTGCTAAAATACTTTTAATTGATTTTTATCCAGAAAACCTCCTGAAAACCTATTAGCTCACACCAGCTAGCTGAGTCAACAGAGACTAGCTTGTTGCTAAGTCGTCGCTGGGGGTCGGCCGACTTGCTGGAGAAGAGATAACACTAACAGGGTTCTTTTAACATTTTGAGGCTGTATTACCCCACAACATGGCTCCAGTTTGTATCTTTTATTAGTAACCATAGTATAACCACAGTTCAGACAAAAATGGGAGTAAAACCAGTCATTAGTCTAGCACTGTTGTTAACCGTTAGCTGGCAACATTAGCGGTGTACCAGCCAGAGTAGCATATCGGTAATATGGCAGTACATCAGGTAAAATCTGTTTCATCATTCTAGTTGACATGTGAATGCTTGATACTTGCTTGCTAACTGTGTACTAGCTGGCTAGTAGCTATATTCTATAATTAAGTCATATAAATTTTTATGTTTTGAATGTTTCTGCTTGTATTTTTCCATCTTTACACAATTTTACTGCAACTATTCTTAGATGAAAACATGTTAAAGCAGGATTTTCATCTATTTTCGAGTCCTTTTTCCTGTCTTTCCTTTTCCGAAGGTGCTTTACGGGACTAGCAGTGAGAGCTGCTGCGCCGAGCTAATGTCTTTAATCTCTTTACCGTTATTGTTTGTGTAGGAGGGGAGATTTATCGTCCCTGTTTTGAAAGTCAATTACAGAGGTCTACACTGCGCGTATGTTAAATTGATGAATAGGGTGAAGCGGCTCAGTCGCTCAGCAAGAGGAGGTGATTCAAATAAACACAGCAAGCGGCCATGAATAAAACAGGAGCAGAGGATCTTGGGAGACGCTGAGAAAAAGCAGTGCTTTATTTCTTTCATGGCACGTGGCGGCGGCAGCGGCCTCCCACCTGTGCAGTCTGTTAAACTGAAGGTGCAGACGGCACATGTGAGGTCCAGGTCGCCGGGTAGAGAGACGCAGGAGACGCAGGAGGCTTAGCGAGGCGACGCCAGGGGGGAGAGCTGTTGTCGATACTGCTTTTATTTTACTGCCTGCCTAATTGGCCTTGGAACAACTGTGCTGAGCCAGGGGCCTGCTCCTCCTCAGCCGGGGAGCTGCTCCTCCTGAGCCGAGCCGGGGGGCTGCTCCTCCTCAGCCGGGGGGCTGCTCCTCCTCAGCCGGGGGGCTGCTCCTCCTCAGCCGGGGAGCTGCTCCTCCTGAGCCGAGCCGGGGGGCTGCTCCTCCTCAGCCGGGGGGCTGCTCCTCCTGAGCCAAGCCGGGGGGCTGCTCCCCCTGAGCCGAGCCGGGGGGCTGCTCCTCCTGAGCTGGGGAGCTGCTCCTCCTGAGCCGAGCCGGGGGGCTGCTCCTCCTGAGCCGGGGGGCTGCTCCTCCTGAGCCGAGCCGGGGGGCTGCTCCTCCTGCTGTGGGGATTTACTCATCAGGAATAGGAGGAGCAACAAGAACACATCAGCACAACAGAAACATGCCTGACTGGCTCTACAGATACAATACCACATTGCAGTTGTAGGCCTGTGTGGCCACCTTGACCTTTGCCCTTTGAAGTGGAAAAGGCTCATTTGAACAAATTCTGATGGAAATGGAAGAAGCAGCACCATGTCCAAGATCAGCTGGCACCAGAAACTATTACAACCAGTCAGCCGACAGGAAATGACTGTAGACCAAGTTTTCTTCTTCTACACTGCCTTTTACAGACATTGTGGCGTCGCCTGTAGCGCCATCTACTGACAGAAATACACACGACCTATCATGGTGTCAAACCCCTCCATGGAAATGTCCACTGGAGCTTATGACTCCATATATTTTAGAGGAACTTTCCCAAGTTGACCGTTTGTGCCGGAAGCGTAACTGTGAGGAGGATCCGTTAGAGAATCGGCCCGTAAATCCTGCTCGTCCTCTTGATCCGTGCATGCGCCGGCGCTCGTCGACGGTTTATGTTTAAACGGGGGATGAAGGAAGAAAGAAAGACCAGCTTTCTCCTCCTCATCCTCCTGTTCCATAGCCGTTTATGGACACCCATAAAACGCAGTGGCCTTTTACGACCTCCATGTCTCCCTCGGAGGGTTTAATGCCTCTCGATGGACTCTGGCTCCGTGTTGTTGGACATCTTTAATTCCAGCAGTCAGAGGCGTCGTAAAAACCTAATTTAAGTGTCTTGTTTTGGTCTCGGAGGCTCTTCAGGAGTCGCATCAATGCAACCGCTAGTTAGAGCAGCGCTGGTATTAATTACGGGTTTATAAGGGCTATTACAGCACATTTTCACATCATGTTTCAACTACAACAAGCATCTACAGGGGTGAGGAGGAAGCTTGCGCACACATTTTTTGGTTTTATGTTCCCTTTGTAACGCACTCAGGCTGGCAAACCACCAGAAGAGCTGGAGTCAACAGGAAACACTTGGTTTAACCTCCCTTACGTGTTTAGCGGGGGACTGCACGTGTCATGGGACTTGTGGTAAAGAGTGAAAAATGATTTTGGAGGTGTAGAGAGTGTTGGGTCGAAGCGGGTGCTGACAGTCGAGACAAATCCAAACTCCAAACTCCATTCAGAAAACGACCATTTAGGACAGGAAGTGCCTGTTGCCTCGTGTAAACACGTGAGACCTCATAGAAATGTACATGGAACACATCAGCCAGACCATTTCCTCACTTACGGTTTCATATATGTGTGTGTGTGTGTGTGTGTGTGTGTGTGTGTGTGTGTGTGTGTGTGTGTGTGTGTGTGTGTGTGTGTGTATCTCCTGATTCATTGCTGATAACTGATGAGGTCTGGAGGACACGAGCAGCTGAATAATGTTGAATACATTCAGACAATTCTGATGTCTGATTTCTGGGTTCCAGAAGGCAAAGGAGCATCGCCTCACATCTCCTTTCATCTTCACAGAGAGAAAAAGCTACCGAGCTAAAATGGGCAAGTGAATGATACTTCAGAAGTACAAAGACACACACACACACACACACACACACACACACACACACACTCATTCCAGGCTTCAGTTCATATTTTTCTCTACACATTTTTCTCTTCTGACATGAAAGTGTCTGAAGTCCCTCCAGCAGGTCACCAGCACCAGGAAAACACACTCGAGTGTGATGAAAGTGTGTTTGCCTACACAGGACGCATTCTACCATGGCGACCCCGTGTGTGTGTGTGTGTGTGTGTGTGTGTGTGTGTGTGTGTGTGTGTGTGTGTGTGTGTGTGTGTGTGTGTGTGTGTGTGTGTGTGTGTGTGGCTGCAGGGGATCCAGCCTTCCTTGGATGGGTGAAGTGACACTGTGTGTGCAGGGAGACGAATGGCGGGCCCGCGGCTGGTCTCTGTCCTTGTTAGCTGTTTGAATTAAAGCTGTAATGTGGCGGCGGCCCAGAGTTTGGCTGAAGTTTTGATGAGACTGACGAGGAGCGGCTTTCTCCCACATCCTCGCCGCAACGGACATGTGGTACGGACGCCATAACAGAAGGATCTCTTGATTGGAGGCACCACAGATCTCGCCCTCCTTCTGTCCCTCCTCTTCCTCCACATCGCATTTCTACTGTCTTCTCCAGCCTGTTAATCAGTCGGCGCTGTGCTGCATTCAGTACCTGTTGTTGCAACCAGATATGAGGGGATGTGTGTGTGTGTGTGTGCGTGCGCGCGCGCCTCCCTGGTGTCATTACTCTCGCTGTCAAACAGAGAAAACACATTTGTGCGGACGTTCCGTGGCTCTGCAGCAGGCTGTTGTCCTCACCGTCGCTCTTCATTAAACACTTGAGGTCTCGCCACTAATTAATGTATTAATCAACACTGACTTCCGTTTACTGGCTCCTGTTTATGCAAAATTAATAATTGTTACACATCAAATCAAATTGTTGATTATTTCAATCCAACAATCAATCAATAAATCAGTTCAACACAACTCTTTCTCCTCAATTAATTTTTCCAGTGTGACAGTGCAGGGGGCGCTGTTAGGGACCATTAATGGAAACCAGTAACAAACTGGAAGTGTTCTGTTTTGTTTGTGTCTCCCGTCAAAGTGTTTGTGGGTCGTGATGGCACGTCAGGACCAGACGACCTGGAGAGTTTTTAATTGACATTTTTGGTAAGCTAAGCTGTTGTTAGCTGTCAGTCTCCATTAGCTTCGAGCTAAATTCGCGCAATTCATACTCCGAGAACTTTTAGAGATGAACATCTTCACTCGTGTTTTGTTTCACTGTTAGCGGCATCGTTAGCGGCATCGTGAGTCGCTGGCGTTAGCAGCTAGTGTTAGCAGCTAGCGTTAGCATCGTTGGACATCCTCACATCAAGAGTCTTACCTCCTGATTCTCCTCCTCAGTGACTCCAGGCGTCCACCGCTCATCCGCCTCTGATGGGCGACTTTGTTTACGACGCAGGCAGACCAGCGCTCCTTTTCTCCTCTCCCCGCTCTGATATCCCACCATCCTAAGCTGTCTCTGCGGGTAATTCCGATCATTATTCCTCTGTTCCTCACACACTTGTTCATGATCAGGCTCATTCAGAAGCACAGACAAAGAGGAGAGAGGTGACTGGAGCACCGCTCGGCTTCCCCACTGCTCATTTAATGAGAGAAAATTATAGATGAGGAAAGTGTCTTCGACAGAACCTCTAATGCTTTATTAATGCAGCGCTCCAGGATGAGAGACATGTTTACCGTCCTCTTCTCCTCCATCTCGCTCTCTCTCTCTCTGGACTTCGGTCTGATCTTTATTTCTCTTTTTCTTGGGTAATAAACCTGAGCTTCAGGCTGGAACTGAACTGCCCCTGAACTCGGCACCTCTGACACACTTGGCTCGCCTCTTTAGTTTGACCTCCTCCTCATCAGCGTGGCTCGCTTGTTGACTCAATGTCATCCAGTTCCACCCCCCCCCCCCGGCCTGCCGGCGCTCTGTTTGAATCCAGCTGAAATTAATATTGGATGTCTTTCTGGCTCTTTGGCAGCTGCGTGTGTGCAGATAACGCGACTGTCAAGTTTATAGGAGAGTAAATCCTGTTAGCGTGTTAGATTAGCCACTAGCCGTGTGCGTTAGCCACCAGCCGTGTGCGTGCGTCGGTCTGTTGATTGTTACACCACCGTGTTCACCCCAAAAGACCTAAAATCCCCTGAAAAACCTGCTCTTTATTTTTCTTCCAAACTGGATTATTATTTTTAATTAAATGTTTGCCTGAATCTAACGAGATTAGTTAATTAGAAATCTGAGTAATTTTAGTCATTTAATGCACCAGCAGCCCCTGGTTGACCCGGCGGCTCAGCATCATGCATCAGATAGTTTGAATTCATTAGTGCCGCTCCAGCCTGGACACACTCTGGAGGCTAGTTGGGAGTGTGTGTGTGTGTGTGTGTGTGTGTGTGTGTGTGTGTGTGTGTGTGTGTGTGTGTGTGTGTGTGTGTGTGTGTTGTTCCCTCTCCTCAGCTGTAACTTAACCCAAAGTTTTGCTGGTCTGTTCTGAACCTCGTCCCACAGCTGACCCTCGAGCCGCCTCCAGTCACAAAGGAGCGATGCACGTCATTCCCTCCCTCCCTCATCTTCCTCCCCTGATGTCTTTTTGATTCGCCACCTTTGCCGCGTGCTCCCGTCTTTCTGTCTTCCTCCCTTCCTTCCTCTCCACGTGCGCATTTGTCAGCCCGCATTAGTCGAACCATGCATCTCTGCTACGTTCCCCCTGCTGCGTCCATGAGAGATTCAATTATACGCTGTTTTTAGGACACACGAACGCCGTACGCACACACTTGGAAGGCTCGTGTTATCCACTCACACCCCCCGCCGCCCGAGCGTTCCTCCATCACTTACTTTTCTCATTTAATAAAACACCAGTTCACTACACCATTACCTCTAAAACAATCTCTTCCTCATTTGTCTTCCTCCCCTTGCCCGGTTATCTAATCTCCCCTCCAGCCCGTCTTCTCAATAACATTTTGTGATACGTCTTGAATTCGCCGATTTATTCCTCCCATTTA
The DNA here is from genome assembly GCF_037954235.1 of Aulostomus chinensis. NCBI lineage: Eukaryota > Metazoa > Chordata > Actinopteri > Syngnathiformes > Aulostomidae > Aulostomus > Aulostomus chinensis. The sequence goes on along the minus strand of NC_141333.1, from coordinate 1,683,039 downwards.
TCATTTCATTACTTTGCTTTTAAAGCGTTCCGTCTTTGCTCTTTCATGCTGCTGTAATCATTTCACTGGATCCAATTGTGGAAAAGTGATCGGCTTGATTCTGGAAAAGAAGCCGCAGCACAATCACATAGTATGACCCCCCCACCTAGAACCCTGGAGGAGCAGCATCCATTTGTCTCACGTGCTGTCCTGAATTTTAAACCTATCCTTAAATCCATCTCTGAGGGTTGTAGATCCAGTGGTAATTCTGAGATGGATGTCTGGACGGTTCCCTCTCTGACCCTGATGGATCAGGCTAGAACTCTGACAGCCTGCAGCCCGGGGTGGAGCGGCCTTGATGGGGTTGATGACAGCCCGGCGCTTGTAACAACCAGTCGGCGCTAAATCTCCACAAATCCGGAGACGCTTAACAGGGCCATTTTTCTCCTAAGAGCAGCTGCAGTGTCATTAGAGGCTGGCAGCCGGAGACAAAGGAAGGTGTTAGAGGGGATCAGGGCCAGCGTCAGATGCCCGGCTCTCGCTCCTCGCTGTCAATTACAGGAGTCGGCAAGTGAGAGATGGCGAGAGCGTGAGAAAATGAGGCCAGAGAGGTTTTTAGGTGGAGTCCCTGTCACAGAGAGAGGTGAGGTGATGGAGCGAAAACTGTCTCAGCTTTCTGTCGTTAGTGAAGTGCAGAGGAGGGAAGAGTTCCTGGGTCTAAAACGTCCTTTTTGAAAGTGTCCAACAAAACCAGAAAGGCTGCCTCGCTGCTCTCCGGTCACGTTTCCTTTCTCCTGGCTGCGTATTTATGGAAGTTACATTTACGGAAACTCTTACAAAATCATGGAACCCCATTGATCGCATCGTCATCGGGGTTTTAGATGTGGAGTTGCGTGTCTTTGCTTCCAGAGGAAACGCAGCTCATGTTCAGGTTTTTAAATCCTGGAAACTTTTAGAAGGGAAATATTAGTTTTTCTTCTCTGCTTTCATGCTAGCGATAGCTGTTAGCAGCGGGGGCTAGTAACTCGTCACCAGTGTGTACATTTTTAGGAAGTTTTCCTTTTTTAGGTGTGAATTTAAAGCTGTAATTTATTTTTCATCTATGTATCAGTATGTAGTGTCCGTGTTCTGGACCAACTTGGGTGTGTAAAGACGGACTGATAGTCTGGATGCAATGTAGCTGCTGAGGTAGCATTAGCCTGTCGTAGCTTGTTAGCTTGTTTTTTATGTTTTTTATGTTTTTGTTACCGCACTGTTGTTCTCTTTTTAATGGACTTGAGGCAAAAAAAAGTTTGAAAGTTTTGATAGCAAAGCAATGAAGTTCTGAGTGCATGAACCAACATCTGCATGTGGAAATGAGGCGCTAACGTAGGAAAATAGTGAATGAAACGCTACGCCATCTCTCCGCTTCAGGATTTCCCCTTTCACTGGGCCGGAACACCCCTAATACCTACCGACAGTCAGTGGAGAAGTTGCTGCTTTACACACAAAGGAAGACTTTGTTCTCATCATTGGTGACTAAAAGCTGAGCTGTGGCTCTGCTGCCGAAGAGGAGAGTTCAGCTTCAGAGGAAGATCAAATACAGAAGACTGGCCCTCTCCTGCAGCGCTGGCAAGAGTAGAAGAAGATAGAAGGGATGGAGGATTTTAGGAGGGGAGGAAGTGTGTGTGTGTGTGTGTGTGTGTGTGTGTGTGTGTGTGTGTGTGTGTGTGTGTGTGTGTGTGTGTGTGTGTTGAGTTTTAAGCCCGTGGGAGAGAGAGAGGGAGACGATGGCAGAGTGATTAGGATTCTAGTTTAAATTTAGAAACGTGAAGACGGGCAACCTGCCACCCCTCCGAGGATTTCTCTGCTTCTCTTTCTTCTCTTTCATCAAAATGGCAGCAGATAACTTTCAGAGGCGTGTGTGTGTGCGGGGAGGGGGGCACACACACACACACACACACACACACACACAGCGCCAAATTACTTTTTTGGTTTAATCACTGTGGCTAATAGGAACATTGTCCTGTTGTCCATCGTCAGGGGAAGGCAGGAGGATGCTGAGTGTCGCTGCTCATATTTCACTCATGAAAATCAGGCCACTTGTCGCTGCACGGATCTTTGGCTGCGTTTGATTTCACGCGAGTTCACCTGCCATCAGCAAATATGGCAGCAGCCACAGGTAGCAGCTAGCGGGAGGCATTGAAGCTTTCACGGTGAGGAATAAGGGACGAGCAATTAATTAAGAATTTTGAGGATCATTGTAAATTTCACAGGTCCACTATGTTGGAGCAGTGAGATGTCTGACCATCAGGGGGCGATATTTCACCAGGAGAGAGGAGGAGGCAGAAATACTCCTTCCTCTGTTAGCACTGAGGAGCTGAGACGCTACACGGGCAGAGAAAATAACCGAGAGGGATGTGGGCTGTCATTGAGGCGGCGATTGACCGAGTTATGATTGACCTGATACATTGATGATGGATTCAGGGGTCTCTGTCAGGGCCCTGAGTCGAGAGGATGGGATCATTGATGATTGATGGACGCGACCACTTTAGCTAACACACAAAGTTTAGGTCTGACAACTCGTAACTTTTAATGATAGTGAGCAACTTTGCCATTCAGTGCTTCAGGTCTGACTGGGTTCTGGTCTCTGGTCTGGTTCAGGCTAGTACAGGTCCAGGTCTCTCGGGTTTGGGTGTGACCGTACCAGTTCTGACCTGCAGGGCTGCATCCTGTCTTACATCTGATTGTCAGCTGTCGTCGTTCTGAACAAGTGATTTTCGCTCTCACGTCTGAAACGAACCACAATTGGATGTCGATATTTTAAGGTAGCATAACCAGCAGAACATGAGCGTGAGTCCTGTGGTGACCCGGCAGTGGGCGAGGCGGTCCTCAGTAATCCGGACTGAATGATGGCCCGACAATTGACCCTTTATGAAGATTATGTTTGATTTCTTTAGACATCAGCAGGAGTTCCAACTAATCACACACACACACACACACACACACACACACACACACACACACACACACACACTGGTCACCTGAGATTATTTATTGCCATCTGTCTGCAGCGATAGCAGGGTATTAGCACTGAGCTAAACCTCTGAAAATCCTGGTTTATCGCACTCACGTGCATCACATTATCCTTTCACTCACTCACTCACACTCACTCACAAACACACACACACACACACACACACACAAAGAAGGAAAATGTATTTTTTGAATAACGGTTGTGAGTACGTTTAACCAAGGATCTTTTGATCTTTACTAATCAAACCTTGAGAGTCAAATAAAGAGAGAGTTGCTGACAGAAATGTTTGGGTCAAAGGTCAAAGAGTTTACAGAACGTCTCAGCGTGTCGTCATGAAGCTCTGCTGTCGTATCGATCGGCGCCAAATCATCGGTGTTCAGACGCCGAGGCAGCGTCTACAGATCAGTTTGTTATTGGTGGTCGGTCTCAGTCGAGTTTATTAAAACTGATCAATATGCAAAGTGGGGAGTGTGTGCGTGTGTGTGTTTGCATGCGTGTGTGCGTGCATGCGTGCGTGTGTGTGTGCGTGCGTACATTCACAGCATTTCTAAACAGATAAGCAATGAAATCTGTCATTGGTTTATCTCAGGCACCTGTCTGACACACACACACGTACGTATGCACACACACACACATTCTGCGTGTTTAAACAGAGGCAGCAGCATGAATGTCAAACTCATGTAAAAATAGATTTTGAATTTGTGTGTCTGCCACAGACATTATATGCATGCGCGCGTGTGTGTGTGTGTGCGTGTGTTTCTTTGTATGTATTTTAATATGTATGTAAATAAGGTACAGCGCTGGCCTTGGACACACATTAATCGCTGAGACGTCCGCCAGCATGTAGTGTCCCTGCAGGTTTGATGTCAAAGGAGGTGACGTGTGTGTGTGTGTGTGTTTGTGCGTGTGTGTGTGTGCGTGCGTGTGTGTGTGCGTGCGTGTGTGTGTTTGTGTGTGTGTTTGCACGCCTGTTACCTGTCCACATATAAATGACTTCACTCCCTCGTGATTCTCAGAGTTCTCATTTTCATCCATTCGTTTTCTCGCCTCTTCTTCTGTTTCCCTCCGTCTTTTTCCTTTGTCTCCCTTCTTTAGGACAAGGTTTCTCAAAGTAGGGTCTGCAGCCCCTCAGGAGAGCTCGGTTTGGTTTTGCGCAACAAATTTAGAGCCAGATGAATTTTACCTCTATTTAAATGACAGAAAACTTTGTAAAAGGTTCTCTTTTAACCCGACCCACCAAGCTTCCCTGAACGTCTCTGCCCCTGACAGGAATCCTCCAGGGGGAACTTCACCCTTGTGCTGCGATGTGTTGTCCACACGTTGAGCTTCTCGCAGAATTCACATTAATTAGCAACAGCTAATGGATGACATTTGGCTAAAAATGAATATTGCTATTTAAAAATTGGCTCTCCAGCTGACCCAGACGAACCAGCGAGCTGCCTGGGAGGAGGAAGCAGGTCATGAACACGTTTCTTCTGTCTTACTAAACTTGGTTGGAACATTTCAGGGCTGTTTGTGTCTTTTAAAAACAGGAGGCTGCACACGCGGCCCCCCACTGAGACCAGGGCTCTGCTGGAGACACTAGCCCACAGATATTTAGCTACACACTCATATATGTACATAAACATCCACTTATATGCACGTGTTACGTGTGCTAATGCTCATGCATACATTTGCATTTGGAAAACACACAGTGAAACTACACGTGTCTGCAGGGACAGACACGCCTTCCACACGCTGACATGTAAAGACAGGAACACAAACACGGGCGCTGAATACATTTCCAGTCACGTCAGCTCGTTCACAGAGAGGAGGCTTTCATTGGTCCACGTGGTGTCAGCTGATGTACCGCTCACTTCAGAAGGACCAGGCTTTCCCCATGAAGCCGATTGCGTTACAGCCCCACAGTTTTGTGAAAAAAAGATGTCTTTGTGATGATTTGGACTGATCTCACAGTTGCAACCTGCCAAAATGTTCTCTGGAGTCCTAGAAGATGACGTGTGTGCGGGGCGTTCTTCAGCACTACAGGATTTGATTTATAATATCACACACAAGTGGCCTTGAACTAAGACAGACAGACAAACAGACAGACAGATTACTTATTATAAGAGCGGGCCTCCCTGCGTTTTCAAAACTGCAGTTGTCCATATTGCAGCTTCAGTTAAATTCTGGTTATGGTTCTCATTCATGGTGTTAAACATCCACACAAGTGGGTTCTCTTATTCAGTTCCATGCACATAGAACGTGTGTGAGGTGTGAATTATGAGCAGCAGATGAAATAATCCAGCGTCTCCCTGAGAGAGGAGCTTCTCCACCTGTAGGTGTCACTCACCCGCCCGTTAAATATTCCAAACAGCTTCTTTTATTACCGACTCCGCTGCATACCTGATAACGCTAATTACTCCCAGCCCACACACACACACACACACACACATGCGCGCACGTATTTGTCTGCTCAGACGATTGCCTCTCGTTTGCTAATTTCTTATCTCTGCCTGCAAGCTAAACTCACTCACTTTTGAAGCTCTTTTTTCTCATTAACGCCTTTTAACACTTCTTTTCTAACACACACACACACACACACACACCTGCGTGTCCTCAGCTTCATGGCAATTTCACCTTCAGCTCCTCCTCTTCCTCCAAGAGGCTCACCGTGGTGCGGATGATGGACAGCTCCATTATTGAACATGGACTGAGGTTCCTTCCCCTTCTCTTTCCCCCTCAAGTTAAAATCCACTTGAATGGAAGGAAAATTGCCTCCCACGTCATTTTAGAAATGTTTAGTTTTCAACTCTTTGGCATTTCTCCAACAGTCCAGTTAGCTCAACCCTTGCCAGTTGCAACGCTTACATTTGTCGGCCTTTTTTCCACAGAAAAGACTTTAATACAACAGAAATGCTGACCTCAGGTGTTTTTGTTGAACGTTCAAATGCACGTTCAAGTGAGACGGGACCGAACAGAACCAACGTCAGACGAGTGTGAACGCCTTCCCACCCCCAACGTGTCAACTTCATATCGCAGCAACATCCCAGGAGTCTAGAAGGTCCGGAACTCCCTCCTGACACACACACACACACACACACACACACACACACACACACACACACACACACACACACACACACAGACCTGTACCAGCCTCCTTATCTTTGTCTCAGAATATGACGTTCACATTCATTCATCTTTCATGGCTCTCACCTCTTGACGCTTTAAATATTTCATGTTCAAAGTATTCTGCATCCCTAAACACTGGCAGACCACACACACACACACACACACACACACACACAGAGTGCCTGGGCCTCCGTCAGGGTAAAAAACAGATGTAGAGAACATTTTTGCTTATTATTACTATTTTCCCTTTTTAATTTTTAATTAAAAAAAAAAAAAGAATATCAAATTCTGGATTCTCTCTCATTGTTACGGTTGGCACATTTCAATAATGACATAACTGTTAATTACAGTAAAAGTATTACGTAAACACAGTAAATAAGAAAAACACAATTCTACATATATATTTATGTAATTATAGTACTGCTGGCCACGTCTTGATGTCTTTCTGCAGTACTGTAAAGTATTGTTATTACTATACTGTAAAGTATTGTAATATTCTGTGTGTGTTTGTGACCTGCTGAATTCAGACACTGCCCTCCATCAGGGCGCCGTGTCTGTCACATGACTTCCTGTGGTTGTGTATGGAGGGTGTCCAGGGCCTCAGAGGTGATCGGGGTTAATGGATGTACTCTCGTACCTCCCGTTGATGGCAGGTTAACAACCCGAGAGTCTCACACACACACACACACAGAATCTGGGAGGTGGGCGAGAGACAATGGTTATGAGAGAGAGAGACGTTGACTGTTCACATGCTGTTGCCTTGTCAGCTGAATATGTACGTTATACTACGTGTATTCACTCATATCTGACATATTCATACTCCTGCAGACGAAGCAGCTAAATGGAATGCGCCCATTATGTCCTCGGAACACCTCAAAGGTGGCTGCACAGAACCCTAGCGTAGCCTGTTAGCTCACTCGTTACCCGTTAGCTGGTTGGATGTCCATATGGTTGTTTATCGGACTTCCAAGTCTCCAGACTCCAAACTTCCACAAGCGAAGTGGAACAGTTTCTGTTGGTGGATCACATGGCTTCATCTGACCAGGACTGCTGGTCCTCCTGGGGGGGGGGGTCCTGCTGTCAGGTCCAGGTTTGGGTTTACGCATCATCATTTAAACCTGCGCTGCACAGTCACTCGGGCAAGGATGTGTAGGAGAAGGTGCTGTGGTTAATTAGTACAGTGTGAGAGTGAGGAGGTGTGCTGATAACGTGTGTTCAGCAAAACAAGCATATGGAAGCACGTGTAACACACACACACACACACACACACACACACACACTCACACACACACGCATAGAGAGAGTGAGAGAGTGAGACCCCCTGGAGTGAATCAGAGGCTGCAGAGTTGAACAAAGCCTGTGAGAAGAAGAAGATCAGGACCAATGGTTTCAATACTCTGACATTGCGTGCGCGCGCACACGCACACACACACACGCACACACACACACACACACACACACACACAGACATTTCAAGGTTGTGCTGCAAGCTGTTCCTCCCTCCACCCTCCTTTTGTCTTCCTGAGATATCTTTTCCACTTGGTCAGCATTAAAAATCCGGTCCTGAGGAAAGTGACATTAGCGATGATAAATGAGTTACGTTCTTTTCATTAATCACCTCGTTGAAAGGTGTGCAGAGACGGTGGAACAGACAGAAC